>NC_040090.1:49074205-49377236 GCF_003369695.1 Bos indicus x Bos taurus | reverse complement strand
TGGGCTGCTGTCACTTCCAAGTGCCCTTGGGTAAGTTACCTAACCTCTCTGGGCCTCAGTTCTCACATCTGTAAACTGGGAAAGTAATTTAAATGATAGCAACTACTTTCTAAGACTGTTGTGAGGATTAAATGAGTTATTACAGGTGAAACACTTAGAACAGTGCCCAGCACATGGTAGGTACTACAGAATAGTGAGATAGTATTAATAATAAGTCTATTATTAATAATAAATAATAGAATCAATAATAGATAACCTCCTCTAAAAATCTTGAATGAAAATTGATACTCCAGGGAGACGTGCTGCCGGGATGTAGCAATGTGTCCCTTCAGTACATTCCATGCGGGGTCAAGACTGCCAGGGAGAGGCTTAGGCTAAAGGACCGCTGAGTCCTCCTCTTTGTGACCTTTTCACATCGGTGACATTTCTTTCCATCACAGTCTTTCCCGTTCTTCAAGGCTAAGTTCAAAGGACACCTCCTCCACGTAGCCACCCCAGAGCTTACCTGGAAGGGACATTCTCTTCTGCTATCCAGTACTCTGGGCTCAGCACAGGGAAGGAGCACAGGATGGGGTGGGAGGGGAAGCGGGGTCCTCACTAGGTCCTGCCCCCAGCTGCTCAGAAAACCCAGGTCTGACCGAAATGGAGGCTGGCTTTCACAGCCTCAGGGCATCCCATCCACAGTGACATTCTCCAGGGTCAGGCTACTCTAGGTTCTGCTTAACACGCCATAAAACCACTGGAAAATCAACACCCCCTCTCCACTAGACCTTACTTACTGGACTAAAATACTGAATGGGGAATAGAAAATTCCCACTAAGCAGATGGCCCGTTACATCTGGAAGGTTGTAAGACACCCTTAATTCTTCAAGCAGGACCACACAGATCTGAAGGTCAGGCATGTCTAGGGAGGAAGCGTTCTCTTTGGGGGACACTGGAGGTGCTTCTGGCCCTCCCATAGCCTAGTCCCTGGCTCCTCATGCCCACGTTTCCTCATGCAGTGATGGGATTCCTCCCGGCACTTCCTCCTGTACCCCTGACTCACCCCACCATGGACATCACCCCGAGCTGTGCTGGGGTGTCCCTCCTCTCCTTAAAGCCCTTCCATGGCTCCCCACTGCTCTCAGGATAAAGACCCACTTGGATTACAGGTTCCTCCCTGGCTCCTTCCAACCCCTTGAGGAACATATTCTAAGAAGCCTCTCTTGACTCCCCAAGACTGAGCTAGGGGCTCCACCTTCCCCCAGGCACTGTAACTGCCTTTGTGTCCGCTGGGTGGGACGGTGGACTTCTGGTGGGCAGGGATGATGTCTCTGACACTGCTGGTTCCCTGGTGTCCAACTCTGTGCCTGGCATGGGAACAGGGTTCAGTGAAAGGGAGGGAGGCAAGGGAAGCTGCAGAGGAGGAAGAGGAAGGAGGGAGGAGGGGAGAGAAATTAAGAGAGGGGAGGACGATCCTCATAACTAGACAAACCACAGATCCTAAGAACATGAGAACTTAAATTCTCAGGCTAGAATGAACTCTCTGAGCCGTGTCTTGGTTCAAGACGCCAGTCCACACTGGGATTGGCTGTGTGAACCATCCTTGTGATTAGGAGATACTGACTAGATAGGACCAACAGGATTTGGGGAAGAAACTCTGATCACAGTGACTGCATGCTGGGACATGCAGAAATGGTCACAGAAGAGAAGGCTTCCCAGCACTGGTGAACTGAGGCTTTGGATGGCCCAGGACCCAATACAAATACCACCCGGGGGTCACTCCCCACCAGGCAAGGTCCTGCCAACCCTCAGGCACTACTGCACTCCGAAGAGAAGATGGTGCCCACTACAGCTAAGCCTTCGAGTCTGCTGACAGTCTGAGACTCAGGACATGGGCTATGTGCTTCAGTCTGTGTTAACCCACCAGTCCAGAATTCCGAACCACAACTGAGCAAATCAAGAACCCGCTCCTCCATTCACAGGAGAAGTTCTGCTGCAGTCAATACATTAGCCAGCTCCCCTCTGGCATTTGAAGTCCGTCTAATCTTAAAAGTAGAGGGGGCTGAGGAGGAGGAAGAGAGAGACAGAGGGGAGGGGAGGGGAAGTAGTAATTATTGCCACCTGGCTTTTCTGGAACATAGCTGTTGTGTGAGGCAGGGTGCACAGGTTCATCTGGACCTTGGCCTCCCTGATCTCTCAGGAAGAAGATGGACAGTGTCTCTTGAAAGAGGCTGAGAGGCTGACCCAGAACCCTGTCTCAACTAGGAAATGGGCACCTGTTGGAATCCCACACTTCTCCAGCTACCAGAGCTGGCTTAGGGTCACAGCATCTGCCCCTCCTTCCACCAAGGGCCAGAGGGTGGGCCTTACCGTGGGCCTTAGCCTTGTACAGTGCAGCTGTCAGCAGGAAGTTCACAATGTCCCCCGGCGCCACGTCCTCTGCTCTCACTAGGACCAGGGCACTGCCTGCCACCTTCATGGCCACCAAGGCACCGCCGGCTGCCAAGCTAGCCAGCTGGTAGGGGCCTTTCCCTAGTGCTGGAGAAAGGGGGCCCAGTCATAAGTCCTGCTTCCCTGGGCCTCTGCTCACCTCCTATCTATCCCTACCTGCCCAGCCTTGCTTGAGATGGGGGAGAAGAGAAGCCCAAGAGCTCCACTGGGTCACGTCCTCTGCCCCAGGCCCTGGGGACCTTGATTTCCAGAAGCAAGGGACAGGAGGCCCAGGTTGCCAGCCACTGAGGAACTGACCCCCTTCATAGCCCCTGAACCACTTTTTGGGAAGCCTGGAAACAGGCCACCCCTAGAGGGGTGGGGGTGTGGGGGTGGGCATCTGGGTCCGCAACGTCTCTCCACCAGCCAGTCCCCCTGCCTGAGACTCTACCATCCCAGCTGCTGTGCTATTCAGAGTTGCCCCTGGGAGAAGACATCTGTGTAGTCTCTGCCCACCCGAGGTCTGGAGAGTAAAGGCCAGAAAGGCTTGGGTTCAGCGTTAGCATCTATCCACTTCTTTCAAACATGTGTCTCTTCTGGGTCTCTTGGGTTCCTGGGGTTGTCGGCACAGGCGGGACAGGGGCACAGGTTTCCCAGACAATCACAACAGCCCTGTAACCAACCTCACAGGCTCTGGTGTGCCCTGCCTTCCAGAGTCATCTTTCCAGTCCCTGCTGCAACTCCTCAACAGCTCCCCTCTGCCCTCAGAATAGAGTCCAAGAGCCCAGCCTGAATTCAGGGACCCCTCAAGCCCCAACCCCTGCCCCTGCCACACCAAACTTCTCTCGCTCTTCCCTGTAAGAACCCTAAGGCGCTCCACCTTCTGTCTCCACCCATGCCGCCCCACCCACTCAGCACAGTCCTCCCTGTCTGTGCCTGCGGCCAACGCCTCCTCCATCTCTGGGGCCCAGCTCAAATGCCGCCTCTGTGGTGCAGCTCTCCCCGCACCCTCTCCTCTCACATGTGAGCATCTTTCCTCCCCTGTGCTCCAGCAGCATCGGTGCATGGTACATGCTGATCACAGCTCTTACGAGGAGGGTCTCAACTGGGGAGACCACATCTGTCTCCCCTACCAGACGGGACACAGGCAGTGCTGTGCTGGGAAATGGTGAACAGTCAGCACTCAAAAAATGAATACACAAAACCCCATTTGGTAATGTTTGCTGATTTCCATGGTGTGAATACTCCCACCAGCGGTCAGCTTCAAACACCAACTGAATGTGGAGTGAAGAAGACACAGTGGGTTCTAGAGAGTTGGGGTGGGCTGGCTCCAGAGCTCCACTGGGACAGGTCTCGTTAACCATTGCATCCCCAGCACCCGGCAAGGGCCTGGACCAGAGAAAATGTTGGCAGCACAGCCGAGCAAGGAATGGATGGGTGGGTGGGTGGGTGGGTGGAGGATGCTAGAAGCAGCCTGTCCTTTGTCAGTTACTGCCACCCAAAATGCCACAGAAGGGAGAAAACTCTGCTCGGAGCTGTCTTGCTGAAATGTCTTGCCTGGTGTCAGACAGACCCTGCCTGTGAAGGGACCGCAGTCCTCCCAGCACAGATTCAGGCCTCCAGGAGTTAAAGGTCAGGGGCTATCAGGAGCCCGCTGAGGCTAATATTTTCAGTCACAGCAGGGACTGTGACTGGAAGGATGACCCTGGAAGGCAGGGCACACCAAAGCCTGTGAGGTCGGTTACAGGGCTGTTGTGATTGTCTAGGAAACCGGTGCCCCTTGAGCTGCTGCTGCAGCTATTGTAAATAATCATGCTGTACCTGGTTCAGCTCTCATGTCATGGACCCCCTACCTGGTATCCTTGTCCCTCTAGTCAGGCCCCCACTATTTCACCCTCCAGGGGGACGTTTCGCAAACCAAAATCTGATCATGTGGGTAATAGGGGAAAAGCCTTGGGCTTGTATCCATATAGACTTGCTCCTGGCAGGATGGTGCCTGGAAGCAGGGGCAGAGGGGACCTCAGAAGTCAAAGGTGAATGGCATCAAGGACTTGATGAGCTTTTAATTCGGCCAACCTGGCCCCACCACACAAAGATCAGTGCTTAAAACTATTCCTGGGCAGCCCTCCAATCCCATCCAACCCCAGTGATTAAACTGACTAATTGGTTCTAACACTGGACATTAACCTCCCTGGAGTCTTTAGTCATGACCTAGTTAGTGAGAAGTTGGAGCATATCCTGTTACCCTGAGACCTTGGTTAAAACTGAAGATAAATCTGACAGACTGCGCTGGACCACAGGTTTTGCCCCCAACAAAGGAAGAGCAGTTTGCACCCGCCTTTGCCAACTCAAAGCTTCAGGAAACCCAAGACAAGAATCCATGGGCCTGATGAGCCAGATGATAAAGGCTATGGGGCAGCACTGGTGCAAAAGGGGTTTCCATTTCCTGGTGAAGCTGCCACATGAGCACACCCGGGAAGCTAGCCTGCCCTGGGCTCTGACAGAGGCAGCAGAAGCTGCTGGGCAGAGTCCCAGGGCATCTCTGGGCCCTGCACTGTCAGGGCCCTCTCTGCATGATGGAATCTTCCTGCCCCACATCACTCAGGACCAGCAGGGCCTCAGGATGGCTGATGCTGTGGCACCAGGGCACAGATGGCAATGCCTCGGCTTTCAAGGCTGAGCTTACCTTTGTTAAAGAAGTCACAGTCATAGGCTGAAAGACAGAGAACAGAGACCTCTTGAGAAGCCTGGAACAGATGGACAGGGCCAAGGGCCCTAGCATCCCAACTCTCCCTCCTTCCCCAAGGGCTGGACCTGGCCTGCCTCCCAAACTCCAAGATTCAGACATGGTTGTTGATCCAGATGTCTTAAAGTGTAGGAAATACAATGGCTCCTCTCTTTGCCCCCAGCATAAAGCTCAAAGGCTGGCCGAGAGTAGGCATTCAGCATGAACTGAATGAATGAATGCTGGGACAGAAGGGTGTTTTCTGTGTGATCCCAAAGGGCAAAAATAGAATCAAGAAATGGAAGCTCAGTTCAAGAGAGAGGTGACATATGTATACCTATGGCTGATTCATGCTGATGTTTGGCAGAAACCAACACAATTCTGTAAAGCAATTATCCTTCAATTTAAAAAATAAATAAATAATTTTTTAAAAAAAAATAAAGAAATGGAAGCTCCAGTCGAAAATGTTGTGGAAGGTACTAGAGAAATGCAAGCACAAGACAGAAGTTGGTCTTTTAACAGCATGGATAAGAAGAACCCAAAGGCCTCCAGGATCCAAGGCCCTGAGCGCAGTTTCCATCAGGCTTTGATGAGCTCCTCCAAGTATGTGCTCCATATGCCCTCTAGTGGCTCAGCACAGCACCACAGCCTGTTCCCTTGGCAAGTCAGCCATGGATTAGTCCACTGAGATAAGCTGGGGACTTTGCAGGGGGCTTCCCTGGTGGCTCAGAAGGTAAAGAATCTGCTTGCAATGCAGGAGACCTGGGTTCGATCCCTGGAGAAGGGAATAGCCACTCATTCCAGTATTCTTGCTTGGAGAATTCGATGGACAGAGGAGCCTGGTGGGCTACACAGTACATGGGATCTTGCCCTTTGGGATCTTGCCCCATGGGGTCACAAAGAGTTGGTCACAAAGGTCACAATTGAGCACCTATCACTAACACTTTGCAGGGGGCACCTAAGCCCAGGAGCAAGACCATGAGAAGTCAGTTGACCCAGTAGATTTGGGACAAAGGCTGAGGAAGGGCCTCCCTCACTCATAGGCCACCAACTCCACCCGCACCCTCCACACCCCATGATGAACACTATTCCTCTGCATTTGGCACTGCCCTCTGGAAAGAGCACTCGGAATCAGTAGACTGACACACCATGTGGTTATGGGCAAGTATGTGCTTTTCCTCACTTGTGGATTCAGAAGATTGAACTTGAAAATCAGATCTCCAAGTCTCTGTTTTCAAGTGTGTACCAGGCTGCCCAAAGATGTGGTCAAGAGCCAGCTATCTAGAGACCCACAGACCTGGGTTCAAATCCCATCTCTCACTCATCAGCTGTGCATACTGGGGACAAGTTTCTCAACCCATCTGAAATTTAGTGTCTTCCTCTGCAGGATGGGAACCACCACAAGTATTGCCCCACAGACTGTTAAGGTCTGAACTGGAGTAAAGCAAGTGATCATTTCAGGAAAATTTAAGGGAACCTCAAAAAAAATCTCGGTAATCAGGATATGTCATACTTTAATACAACTTTTAAAATTTCAGAATTAATGAAAAATATCCATGATGAACAACATATCAAAATTTTAAAACAAAGACAAAAATCAGTGACCGCACCTTGCTGAGCCATATTGGAGCCTGAGGTGAAAGGAAAAATCAATAATATCGAGCCTGTTATTACTAAAATTGTGGTATTTTATTCATCGAAGATGTTCTTGTATTAGTTTTGATTTTTAAAAAGTATTGCCTGAAAATGTGATTTATCTTGATTATTGAGTCTTTCGGTACTCCTTTAAATCTTTGGCTCCAGGCACTGGCCTCACTTGCATTTCCCTAGTCCTGAATATTAAATGATTTAATGCACAGAAGGCACAGGGCCTGACACATAGTGGATCCTCAATAAACATGTTCCCTTCTCCTTCCAGAAGTGCACGCTCAGTCGCTTCCATCCTGTCTGATACTTTGTGACCCCATGGACTGTAGCCCACCAGGCTCCTCTGTCCATGAGATTCTCCAGGCAAACGTACTGGAGTGGGTTGCCATGCCCTCCTCCAGGGGATCTTCCTGACCCAGGGATCGAACTTGCATCTGCCTGTGTCTCCTGCATTGCCGGTGGATCCTTTACCTACTGAGTCACCTGGGAAGCCTCCTTCCTGAAGAACTTTTACCAAAGGAGAAGGAGAAGCAGACTGCGTGAGGACCTAAGGCATCTGTGGTGGAAGGGTCTCAGGGTAAAACAAGCAGAGAAAAGGGAAACCAAAGGTGTTTCTGCTCCATCTTCTTCCTGAGGTCATCCTGCCTGGAGCTCCCAGGGCTCAGGACATGCCAGGCACCACGTCCCCGTGAAAAATTACAGGAACATCAGCTCTAGCACTAGTCCTGTGTCCCAAAGCGAGGCGTCTTGTGCCAGGAAGACCTTTGATGTGCAGGAACAAATAATAAATCTTTCGAATTTCTGTGTATTTTACTTCATCTTTTAAATATTTATTTTTGTATCTGTTTTGTGGCATACTTTACACTACTAATATTATATATATGTACATGTACCTATGTATATGTACATATACACATATATGTATATGTATATATATATGTGCTGCTGCTGCTAAGTCGCATCAGTCGTGTCCGACTCTGTGCGACCCCATAGACAGCAGCCCACCAGGCTCTTCCATCCCTGGGATTCTCCAGGCAAGAACACTGGAGTGGGTTGCCATTTCCTTCTCCATATATGTATATATATATGTACATATATACATACATATATATGTATATGTACATATACAAAGAGACATTACTTTGTCAACAAAGGTCCATCTATCTACTCAAAGCTATGGTTTTTCCAGTAGTCATGTATGGATGTGAGAGTTGGAATATAAAGAAAGCTGAGAGCAGAAGAATTGATGCTTTTAACTAGAAAAGGAAGAAATGAAGAACCCCAGGGTTAGTAGAAGGAAAGAAATCTTAAAAATTAGAGCAGAAATAAATGCAAAAGAAACAAAAGAGACCACAGCAAAAATCAACAAAACCAAAAGCTGGTTCTTTGAAAAGATAAATAAAATTGACAAACCATTAGCCAGACTCATCAAGAAACAAAGGGAGAAAAATCAAATTTATAAAATTAGAAACAAAAATGGAGAGATCACAACAGACAACACAGAAATACAAAGGATCATAAAAGACTACTATCAACAATTATATGACAATAAAATGGACAACGAGGAAGAAATGGACAAATTCTTAGAAAAGTACAACTTTCCAAAACTCGACCAGGAAGAAATAGAAAATCTTAACAGACCCATCACAAGCACGGAAATTGAAACTGTAATCAAAAATCTTCCAGCAAACAAAAGCCCAGGTCCAGATGGCTTCACAGCTGAATTCTACCAAAAATTTAGAGAAGAGCTAACACCTATCCTGCTCAAACTCTTCCAGAAAATTGCAGACGAAGATAAACTTCCAAACTCATTCTATGAGGCCACCATCACCCTAATACCAGAACCTGACAAAGATCCCACAAAAAAAGAAAACTACAGGCCAATATCACTGATGAACATAGATGCAAAAATCCTTAACAAAATTCTAGCAATCAGAATCCAACAACACATTAAAAAGATCATACACCATGACCAAGTGGGCTTTATCCCAGGGATGCAAGGATTCTTCAATATGCACAAATCAATCAATGTAATACACCACATTAACAAATTGAAAAATAAAAACCATATGATTATCTCAATAGATGCAGAGAAAGCCTTTGACAAAATTCAACACCCATTTATGATAAAAACTCTCCAGAAAGCAGGAATAGAAGGAACATACCTCAACATAATAAAAGCCATATATGACAAACCCACAGCAAACATTATCCTCAATGGTGAAAAATTGAAAGCATTTCCTCTAAAGTCAGGAACAAGACAAGGGTGCCCACTTTCACCATTACTATTCAACATAGTTTTGGAAGTTTTGGCCACAGCAATCAGAGCAGAAAAAGAAATAAAAGGAATCCAAATTGGAAAAGAAGAAGTAAAATTCTCACTATTTGCAGATGACATGATCCTCTACATAGAAAACCCTAAAGACTCCACCAGAAAATTACTAGAGCTAATCAATGACTATAGTAAAGTTGCAGGATATAAAATCAACACACAGAAATCCCTTGCATTCCTATACACTAATAATGAGAAAACAGAAAGAGAAATTAAGGAAACAATTCCATTCACCATTGCAACGGAAAGAATAAAATACTTAGGAATATATCTACCTAAAGAAACTAAAGACCTATATATAGAAAACTATAAAACACTGCTGAAAGAAATCAAAGAGGACACTAATAGATGGAGAAATATACCATGTTCATGGATTGGAAGAATCAATATAGTGAAAATGAGTATACTACCCAAAGCAATTTATAGATTCAATGCAATCCCTATCAAGCTACCAACAGTATTCTTCACAGAGCTAGAACAAATAATTTCACAATTTGTATGGAAATACAAAAAACCTCGAATAGCCAAAGCGATCTTGAGAAAGAAGAATGGAACTGGAGGAATCAACCTACCTGACTTCAGGCTCTACTACAAAGCCACAGTTATCAAGACAGTATGGTACTGGCACAAAGACAGAAATATAGATCAATGGAACAAAATAGAAAGCCCAGAGATAAATCCACACACATATGGACATCTTATCTTTGACAAAGGAGGCAAAAATATACAATAGATTAAAGACAATCTCTTTAACAAGTGGTGCTGGGAAATCTGGTCAACCACTTGTAAAAGAATGAAACTAGAACACTTTCTAACACCATACACAAAAATAAACTCAAAATGGATTAA
This sequence comes from Bos indicus x Bos taurus, assembly GCF_003369695.1. Classification (NCBI taxonomy): domain Eukaryota; kingdom Metazoa; phylum Chordata; class Mammalia; order Artiodactyla; family Bovidae; genus Bos; species Bos indicus x Bos taurus. The sequence goes on along the minus strand of NC_040090.1, from coordinate 49,367,271 downwards.
AGATCTCAACGTAAGACCAGAAACTATAAAACTCCTAAAGGAGAACATAGGCAAAACACTCTCTGACATACATCACAGCAGGATCCTCTATGACCCACCTCCCAGAATATTGGAAATAAAAGCAAAAATAAACAAATGGGACCTAATTAACCTTAAAAGCTTCTGCACATCAAAGGAAACTATTAGCAAGGTGAAAAGACAGCCTTCAGAATGGGAGAAAATAATAGCAAATGAAGCAACTGACAAACAACTAATCTCAAAAATATACAAGCAACTCCTATAGCTCAACTCCAGAAAAATAAATGACCCAATCAAAAAATGGGCCAAAGAACTAAATAGACATTTCTCCAAAGAAGACATACAGATGGCTAACAAACACATGAAAAGATGCTCAACATCACTCGTTATCAGAGAAACGCAAATCAAAACCACTATGAGGTACCATTTCACACCAGTCAGAATGGCTGCGATCCAAAAGTCTACAAATAATAAATGCTGGAGAGGGTGTGGAGAAAAGGGAACCCTCTTATACTGTTGGTGGGAATGCAAACTAGTACAGCCACTATGGAGAACAGTGTGGAGATTCCTTAAAAAACTGGAAATAGAACTGCCTTATGATGCAGCAATCCCACTGCTGGGCATACACACTGAGGAAACCAGAAGGGAAAGAGACACGTGTACCCCAGTGTTCATCGCAGCACTGTTTATAATAGCCAGGACATGGAAGCAACCTAGAAGTCCATCAGCAGATGAATGGATAAGAAAGCTGTGGTACATATACACAATGGAGTATTACTCAGCCATTAAAAAGAATACATTTGAATCAGTTCTAAAGAGGTGGATGAAACTGGAGCCTATTATACAGAGTGAAGTAAGCCAGAAAGAAAAACACCAATACAGTATACTAACGCATATATATGGAATTTAGAAAGACGGTAACAATAACCCTGTGTACGAGACAGCAAAAGAGACACTGATGTATAGAACAGTCTTATGGACTCTGTGGGAGAGGGAGAGGGTGGGAAGATTTGGGATAATGGCATTGAAACATGTAAAATATCATGTATGAAACGAGATGCCAGTCCAGGTTCGATGCACGATACTGGATGCTTGGGGCTAGAGCACCGGGATGATTCAGAGGGATGGTATGGGGAGGGAGGAGGGAGGAGGGTTCAGGGTGGGGAACACATGTATACCTGTGATGGATTCATTTTGATATTTGGCAAAACTAATACAATTATGTAAAGTTTAAAAAAAAAAAAAAGAATTGATGCTTTTGAACTGTGGTGTTGGAGAAGACTCTCGAGAGTCCCTTGAACTGCAAGAAGATCCAACCAGTCCATCCTAAAGGAGATCAGTCCTGGGTGTTCATTGGAAGGACTGATTTGAAGCCAAAACTCCAATATTTTGGCCACCTGATGTGAAGAGCTGACTCATTTGAAAAGACCCTGATGTAGGGAAAGATTGAAGGCAGGAGGAGAAGGGGACGACAGATGATGAGATGGTTGGATGGCATCACTGACTCAATGGACATGAGTTTGGGTGGACTCCAGGAGTTGGTGATGGACAGGGGGGCCTGGCGTGCTGTGGTTCATGGGGTCGCAAAGAGTCGGACACAACTGAGCGACTGAACTGAACTGAACTGAACCCATGTGTATATATGTATGTGTGTGTGTGAGCATGTGCATGTTTTTACTTGATAGGAGTGTGCAACCAAAAGCATTCTGTAGACCACCAATGGTGAAAACACACTGCTCTCTTGTGTCTCTGATGGGCCTTATGTGTCTCAGCTGACAGGGGCTTTCACACTCACTATCTCCTTTGACCCCCACAATAAACCTTGTGGGACAGGTCTATTCCTATTTTTCAGATAAAAAATTGAGCCCCAGAGAGGTTGGAGAACTAGTTTGAGGTCACACAGCTTGCAGCTCTGAGTCTGGAACCCAGGGCTCCTGACTTATCTGGTGAACTGGTCAGGAGCACAGTCCTGGGTTTGCACCCAGACCATGTGGAGATGAGCCCTGGCTCCTCCACCAACCTCTGTGACCTTGAGCATGTTCCTGAATCTCTCTCTCTCGCTAACCCATTTCTCCAACTGTAAAACAGGAATAAACAGTCCTGCTTCACAGGGTACATGTGTGCTAAGTTGTTTCAGTCGTGTCTGACCCTTTGCCACCCTTTGGAGTACAACCCACCAGGCTCCTCTGTCCATGGGATTCTCCAGGCAGGGATACTGGAGTGAGTAGCCATTCCCTTCTCCAGGGGATCTTCTGGACCCAGAACTGAACTTGCATCTCTTATGTCTCCTGCATTGGCAAGCGGGTTCTTTACCACTAGAGCCACCTGGGTACTTGATAATTCGATTAATTATACACACAAGCCATGCTGATGCCTGGCACATGGTAAGTACTCCATAGATGCTCACTAGAGTGATGGGACCCCACAGGCCTGCCCACAGAAGGGGCACCACTGTCCCCCTCAGATGATGGGTCTGGACACTCACGGCAGAGGCGCGGGGTCCTCCAGTCGACGGCCACCCCGTGCTGGCAGCACTGGTGGGCATAGGCGGACACGCTGGCACAGAAGCATTCACAGTCACCGCCCCGGCTGCACCCACACGTGTCTGTCAGGCAGTTGGAGTAAAACCAACTGACGTCAACCTGGAGGAGATCAGAAGTCAGAGGTCAGAGGACAGGCCCTAAATGTTAGCCCTTCAGCTTCCGGGCTGATGCCACTCAGCCCCAGGGAGCAGCACAAGCGTGAAGGATGGTGTGTGCTGCCAGTGTTGGGTGAGGGCAGAAGGCAGGCGGCTCAGAGGGAAATGTTAACTCCGTGGACCGGGCAGACCCGGCTTTTGAGAACTAAGCTCTCTCCTTTCTGGGCCTAGGCTATAGGATCCAGGGCTTCAGGGTGTGGCTGAGAAACAGACATGGGGTGTGAACCCCCAGCCAGGGCCAGAGACAGTCAAGACAGGTCTGACAGCAGCCTTCGAGGCCCCCGAGGGGCCCGTGCAGAGCTGAGCACCAGCTCTCTTCTGTCTCCACTGAGGGCTGCTGCTGCAGCGTGAGGGGTCTGTGTTCACCATTCAGAAGAACAGCCTGATAGGGAGGAAGAGACATAAGGAGAAAGGCTTGTAAAGGGCACAGAAGCTGTTTGACTGTCGGTCTGTCCTGGGTCATCCGAGGAAACAGGACAGAGTCATCTGAAAAGGCCAGAGGCAGGGGAATGGCAGAGGTGAGTCTCCCCTCTAGATCAAGGCACAGCAGAGGGTTTCAGGACAGAAGGGACTCCAGGGAGGTGGCGGTGGGGTAGGGGGGGGGATCTCAGGAGCAGCAAAGCCCGGCATCCACTCACCACAGGGTGGCAGGTCTCAAACACCTCGCTGAGCAGGACACTGCATTCCTTCTTGGCAAAGGGTTCTCGGAGAGGATTCAGGACACAAGTGTCTCGGGGGTCAAGGGTGTCTGGGCACTGAGGGGGCAAAGGCAGCATGGTTGATCTCCTGACCCCTCACACACCCGCTGCCTGATGTGGTGGAGGGACTCCTGGAGCAGCTCCCTTGAGGCTGGCCTCCTGTGTTCATGTCCTTGGATAATCCCCTGCCCTTGAATGTGGGAGGGACCAAACTGACAAGCCAACAGGAGATGGGAAAGGTGACGCGTGGATGTGGTTATGTGTCAGTGACTGCATATGATCATGTTACGTAAGCCTGCAGGGCCCATCTGGCTGGAGTCCCTTTCTTGCTGACTGTGAATGGCACATGGCAGGAATTGTGGGTGTTCTCTAGGAGCTGAGGGTCATCCTGGGCCAACAGTGTGCAAAAAAATGAAAGTTCTCAGTTCTCTCAGATGCTGTCAACAGCCACAAGAGTGGCTGGAAAAGGAGATCCCTCTCCAGGGGCACCTTCAGATGAGAGCCCAGCCCTGGCTGGCACCTTGACTTGCAGCCTGTGATACTGTATGCAGAGAACCGAGTCTGAACCATGATTCCTGACCCACAGAAACTGTGAGATAATCCGTGTGTGTGACAGGATGCTGCTAAGTCTATAGTTATGTTGTTATCCTGCTAGAGGGGACGAATACAGATCACCCTGATGTCTGCTGAGCCTCCATCCTTGGGCCTACATTGTCACTTGAGCCCCCCAGAGTATGCCCATAGGAATTACTGAGAGAGAAATAACATTAGGGGGTGGGTAAAAGGAAGGAAGTAATGAAAGTTAATCACCCATTCAGCTTCTCTGTTAAAAACACACTTTTTTGAGGCTTTGAGAAAAGATTTGTCCCACCTCAGGATTTCACTGAGCTCCATGCCATGACTAACTGCTCCCCTAACTCCAGTCTATACAGGCTTCTCTCTATCTACTCTCCAACAGAGAATCAGGAACGGAAGATCACTCAGTCCAGGAAAGGCAAATGTGTAACACTCGCGTCACCACTCTCTAATGCAGCATCCATGGCAGACATAACTAATCAATCGCAGTTCTTCCAGATGAACCTGACACAGTGTTGGCACTTCCCAACATGGCTTCCCAGGCAGCCTCATCTGACTGATCAGGTTTGTCACACGAGGTAAAACCTATCCACCATTCCTCTTCCAGCTCCTTCACTTCACAGAAGATCACAGAGAAGCTGGGGCTTATTCAAGGTCGCCAAGCAAGTCCCTGGATGGTCTAAGACAAGAACCCAGGTCTAATGCTCTCAGTTCAGTGCTGTGTCCCCTCACCGCTCACAGCTTGGCAGCCTCAGTCAGACATCTTCCAAACCTCAGAGACATATATAATTTCTACCTCTGATAATATTGTCCACCCTCTCAGAGGTCTTCTCGGATACATTCAGCCATCCAAATATGATCTATCCTTTAAGTACCACACTAGTCCCGACACCTTCAGGAAGTCTTCTCTGATTGCCTCAACCCATGTAGATCTCTCTTGGTCTCTCCTCTGTGCTAGACCTATTGGCACAGAGATGGAAAAAATGGTCCTGCTTCCATAAGCCTCATCTTCCCTACTGGGTGGGCACCTCTCCTAGGGCAAGGACTCTGTCTCCTTCCCAGCCTCAGCTCTCCCACCAGGTCTTGGTCCAGGGACTGACTTGTGAGATGGGATGACGGTGCATGTCCTCAGGCCACAGGGCTGAGGATGCCAGGTCAGAGGCTGACAGTGGGTTGTGGGAGCAGCCTTGCACCGATGTCCTTCTGCCCTGACCTGTGGCCAGGTTCTCTCAGTGCTGACTAGGGTCCATCTGGGTGAGGGGAGTGAGCCAGCTTGGAGAGGCTTTACCTCAACTGCAGCCCAACTGCCACCAAACTCCTGGGGGTTAGTTAATTCTAAGTTCTCTGGGGTCCTCATCTCGTTGACAGTCTTTAAGTCAAAATTCCCACAGAGTCCTGCCAGCTGGCCCTGAAAGAAGAGAGAATGATCAGTCTCAGGCATTCCCAGGGTGAACCATAGGCGGGGTTGGGGGGTGCGAAGGTGGCCATAAGCCTACGAGTCTGTCATGGGCCTAGAAACAGCTGCTGGGGTCACAGAGTGCAGAGAGATAGGAGAGTCAGAGAAGGGGCCCAGGGAAGGGTGGGGCAGAGAGGACAGAGGTATGATGCTCCTGGCTTTTTGGAGAGGGTACAGCTCATGCAAGGACACCCAGGGGCTCCTTGGCTCTAAGAGGAGCACAACACTGATGAGGGTCACTGCTCACGTGACTACCTGCCACTGTGGCCCAGCCTGGACGTGCACTGTGGTTCTCTGGTCCCATAAGAGCGTGATGTGCTCCCGTGGGAAATGCACCAGCGTGAAAAACCCTGCCCGCCATGTGTGGACCTGCTGCTTCTCGTCCAGGAAGCTCTCCGGGCTCTAGGGGGACAGAGATGGGCATTCTTGAAGCCAGAGCATCCCCCAGCAGCTGGGTCAGCTGGGCCTGGCAACAAGTCACTGCCCAGCCCCAGGAGTTCACCAATTCCTCTGCTTCCCTCATGTCCTGACAGTGACCTCTGGGTCCCTGGCCATGACCAAGGAACTCAATCTGGGCTGATCACTCAATGGCTCCAAGAGAAAGAGCTGTGATAAGGAAGCCAGTCCTTAACCCTCTTCTGCCCGCTTTCAACCAGCAAACTGTCCATACAACCTTCCCTGCACCAGGCCTTACGGGATTTCCTGAGTCGTCATCGAAGATAATGAGTGAGTTCCCCACGTTGATGGAAATAAATTTCCTGCAGATGATGCCAGAGCTGTAGCAGTTTACATTTTCTACAATCACAGAGAAGCTGAAATCCGATGTGCTCTGGGGAGAAATAAGTTAGCGCAATAAACCAGGGCAAGAAGAGATTTTGTTGAGAGGCACGGGGTAGAAGGATGCAGACTCTGAAGAGGTTTTCAACCCACTCCTGCTTCATATGAGTGGTGTGACTTTGGGCGACTTACTTCAGTTCTCCGAAGCTTAGTTTTGTTTTGGGTGCCTGGTGTATGTAGGGACTCTCCAAAAAGTATTTGATGAATGAATAGATAATAGGCACGACTGGTGCTGACGGGAGTGTGAGGGAAGGAGCACTGTCTTACAGACACTGATGATGGTAGTGTAAGCCTTTTTGGAGGGCAATCTGCACCATACACAGAGAAGGCAATGGCACCCCACTCCAGTACTCTTGCCTGGAAAATCCCATGGATGGAGGGGCCTGGTGGGCTGAAGTCCATGGGGTCGCGAAGAGTCAGACACGACTGAACGACTTCACTTTACTTTTTCACTTTCATGCATTGGAGAAGGAAATGGCAACCCACTCCAGTGTTCTTGCCTGGAGAATCCCAGGGACGGGGGAGCCTGGTGGGCTGCCGTCTATGGGGTCGCACGGAGTCAGACACGACTGAAGCAACTTAGCAGCAGCAGCCGCACCAGACAACATTCTAAAGGGATAACTTTTATAGAAATTCTACTTCTAAGAGTCTAGGGACACAAGTATTCATTGAGTAATTAAATACTGGTGGATAATAAAACAAACTAGAGCACATCCTTTCTGTGGAATTCTACAGAAAGAAGAGAAATTTACCAACCATATGAGAAAATGTCCAAAGTATACTATCAAGTGATGAAAGCAGATTGCGGAATCCTGCTCATGTTCCTGCAGGATTCACTCCTGTCTGTTATGAGCGCTTATTCAGCAGGCAACAGGAACAGAAGAGATGCGAAGAGGGATATTCATTTTTAATATATGCCTCTCCATTGTTTTAAATGTGAGCGAAGAGCATGCAAAGCCTTTGAGATTTAACAAATAAAATAAAACAAGGCCTATCACCTTTGTCTTGTGGAATCATTTAAATTATATGAAAAACCCCAGCACAGTGCCTGCGCCATAGATAGGGCTTATTTCATAAGAAGTATTGAAAGTGAAAGTGAAAGTTGCTCAGTCGTGTCTGACTCTTTCTGACCCATGGACTATACAGTCCATAGAATTCTCTAGGTCAGAATACTGGAATGGGTAGCCTTTCCCTTTTCCAGGGGATCTTCCCAACCCAGGGATCAAACCCAGGTCTCCCACATTGCAGGCGGATTCTTTACCAGCTGAGCCACAAGGGGAGCCCATAAAAGGTATTACTATTACTATTATTTGATGAGATGGACAGGCCCTTAGCCAAAGGGCCTGAGGCCTCTCCCACCTGCCCTGTTGGTACCCTCTTCTCCTCCTGGAGGGGATCCTGCCTTTAAGATGCTCTCCTACATCACCATTCCTTTTCCTCTGCGTGAGCTGGTGGCTTTAACACATGACTCCTTTACACACCAACTCTCCAGTCAGATTTCTTGGTTCCAGCTTGACCGCAATTCTGTCACTGACTGTGTGCGACCTGGGTGAGATGCCAACTTTCCTCAGCCCAATTTGCTCCATCCCTAACACGGGCTCAATAAACTCTGTCATTTAGGGTTGCTGTAAGAATTAAGTGAAATAATGCTTTAAAATGGCTTGGTAGACCACCCAGCATCTAATGAGGGCCCAGAAAGTATTCGTTTTTACTATAAACCCATTGGCACCCAAGAAGGTTATAATGGTGAGTGGACAGGCATTGGGGTATTTATAACTGGTGGGCTCTGTCCAGCCCTGATCTTGCTCCTCAGCACCTCTTTGAGGCTCTGAATTGCCAAACACCAGGGCTTAGATCCTCCCGCCCCAACCATCCAATTATGCATCAGCTGCTCTGGGGACCCATGGAGCCAACTGTGCAGACATACGCAGGTGCTCACCTTGACCAGGTGCACTTTGCACGCCCCCACGAAGTCAAATGGGAGCCCATCAAACGTGCGGTAATGCCGGTCACCATAGGCTGTGCAGGTGGAGGCACAGGGGTGGAGGGTGCACTGGAACGAGCCGCGCTGGCACACGCTGAAACACACGCGCCCAGACCCCTCACAGGGTGTGCCCCGCCCCCACCCTGAGCACCCACAGTGGGGCCACTGCCCATCGAGTACCCACTGTGTACCCCTGGGCTGAGTGTCAACAATCATCGACCTCCAACAAAGGCCCAAAGGATACGAGGGTGGGTCCCCATTTTATGCAAGAGACACTGGGGTTCAGAAGGTTAAATCAATCAATAACAGAGCCAAGACTGACCCAAGATCGATTCAACTCCAATATCCACACTCTCTTTGCCACTTCAATCATTCATTCATTCAACAAGTAATAAGCATCTCCCATATCCCAGGCATTATTCTAGGAGTCTGAGCTACATCAGTGAACAAAACAGCAAAAAATCTTCTGCCTTTGTGAAGCTTGTATTCTAAAGGAGGAAGATACACACTAAATAATAAAACATAATAAGTAAGCATGAGTAGGTAACGTGTGTGTGTGTGCACAGTCGTTCAGTTGTGTCCGACTCTTTGTGGCCCCATGCACTGTAGCCCACCAGGCTTCTCTGTCCATGAAATTTTCCAGGCAAGAACGCTGGAGTGGGGTATCATATCCTCCTCCAGAGGATCTTCCCAACCCAGGGATCAAGCCTGCATCTCCTGCATTGCAAATGGATTATTTTACTGCTGAGCTACCTGGGAAGCCCCACGTAGGTAATAGTTAGAAGATAATGAGTACTATGTGGGGAAAGGAAGAAGATAAGGACTGGGAATGTGTGTGGGGGTGGGTTGCAATTTTAAATAAGATGGACAGAAGGACAGGTGAGCAGACATTTAATGGGTGTGAGAAAATTATGTATATGGATATTTGGAAAAACAGTGTTCTGGGCAGAGGGTACAGCTTTTGCAAAGGTCCTGAAGAACATTCTGGAAGACAACATGGCTAGAATAGAGAGAGTAGGAGGAGAGGAGGAACTTGGGGAGGTAACAGAGATTCCGATCCCGTAGGTCCTAGAAGACCACTGTAAGAATAGTAGCTTTGCTAGCAGTGAGAGAGGGAGTGTTCAGAGGATTTCATCATGGGAATAACATGATCTGAATGTCCATTTTTTTCATGCACATGAATGTGCATATACACTCACATGTGCAGTCTATGCATTTTGAACATGTACTGACACACATCCATATAAATACTCAAACACATCATCACGGTTACAAATACACACGCACACACATTCATATACACGTATGAACAAACTCACATTGATATTTATAGTCACAGAAACATTTCCTCAAATTCTTTCTATGCATATTTGTATATATACACAAACCCCTACAGAGCACACAATCACACAAGATAAATATGAACATGGTTGAAGGGGGAATGCTAGACTGTACTCACAATCACACATCCCATATCCACTCTCAGCCCCAACAAAAAGTAGAGGCTGGATGGGGCCCTCACTTACCAGGAATGGCAGGGAGACATGACCTGGTCCCCAGGGTAGTACTCCTTCCCTTTCCAAGTGCATGGGCACTCCTCTGGCAGAAAGCAGGCATCCCCATGTCTGAGCAGGCTGTAAGGACACAGTGGGCAGATGGTCAGGAGAGCACCCTTTCATCTCTGCCACCTGTGGACGACCTTGTAGCCACATGGATGCCCTGGGATGGCTTCTCAGCATTTACCCTGGAAGACAGTGAACATGTACCTACCACCATCCTGCTCCTGCCCAGTGAGGTTCAGAGCTACCTCAGCAACTGGAACATGAGAGGCAGGCTTGGCCCAGGTCAGAAGTCTCTGCCATCCATCGGGAAGCAAGGCTCAGCTCTACCAGCCACACCCCCCGGCCAGGCTAGATGCCAGCTGTCCCGTGGACACTAGCTGTACACTAATGAACACACCATGGGCATGGGCATGGACCCTTCTATGCAGGTGGCTCATGGAGTAACTAGGAGACTTGCACTGGAAAGAAATGTGAAAGGGAATTTTTCAGGAAGATGGAAACTCAGATCCACCTGAAGGAATGAACAACTCCAAAAGTGGAAAATATGGTGGTAAACATTTTTAAAAATTATTTCTTAATTTCTTTAAGAGATAACTGAGCATTTAGAGCAAGATTAATGTCAACTGGACATGAGTTGGTCTGCCCTTGTGACTCAGCTGGTAAAGAATCCGCCTGCAATGTGGGAGACCTGGGTTTGATCCCTGGGTTGGGAAGATCTCCTGGAGAAGGGAAAGCTACACCACAGTATTCTGGCCTGGAGAATTCCAGGGACTGTATAGTCCATGGGGTCACAAAGAGTCAGACATGACTGAGTGACTTTCACTTTCACTTAATGTCAATTAATTGTGGGGTTTCTAACACAGGTAGAAGTAAAATGTATGATAATAACAATAAAAAGGACAAGAAGGAAGTAAATGAAAGCAGGCTGTTGCAAGTAGTCTACATAAAGTGGGAAAACATCAATTCATAGTAGATGGTGATAAATGAAAGATACATATTGTAATCTTTAGAGAACTACAAAAATAAAACAAAAAATATCAGGATATAGGAACGTCCCTGGCAGTCCAATAGTTAAGACTCTGCACTTTCAATGCAGAAGGCGTAGGTTGGATCCCTGGTTGGGGAACTAAGATTCCACATATCATGCAGTGCAGCCAAAAAAATAATAAATTAAAAAATATATAGATTAAAAATACTAATCTATATATTTTAAATGAAATAAAGGAGAAAAAATAGGAGACTAAAGTTACTTAACCCAAATAAGAAAGAAAAGAAGAAAAAACAAAGACAAATAACAAATAAGATTGTAATGTTAAATTCAACCCAATTATTAAAGGCAAATGCATAAACAGTCTAATTACAAGGGAAAAACTGTAACACTGGCTAAAAAAGCAAGACTCAACTGTACTCTGTTTCCTAAAGATATAGTTGAAATATTAATATAATAGCACAAATAAATGAAAAGCAAAATGATAGGAAAAGATACCATGTAAACACTAGTTACAAGAGAGACAGAGTGGCTATATTAAACTTACACAAAGTATACTTCAAGACAAATAACATTAACTCTAATAAAAAGGGATATTTCATAATAATAACAGTCAGAGATTTCCCTGGTGGTCCTGTGGCTAAGACTGCACTTCCAATGCAGGGGGCCTGGGTTTGATCCCTGGGCAGGGAACTAAATCCCATATGCTGCAACATAAAAAAAAAAAAAAGAAAAAGAAAAAAAGACTCCCACATGCAGCAACGAAGATCAAAGATCCCATGTCCACAACATGTCCTGGCATAGCCAAATAAATAATTAAAAAAAAAAAATAAGCATGTCGCTGTATGGCAAAAATCACCACAATATTGTAAAGTAATTAGCCTCCAATTAAAATAAATTAATTAATTTTTAAAAGATCGGTTTATCAGCAGAACATAAGAATCTTAAATGGGTATGTACCAAATATCAGAGCTTCAAAAACAAAAGCAAAAACTCACAGAACTGAAGGAGAAAAAAGACAAAAGCACAATTATAGTTGGAGATTTTAACATTCTTCTCCATTAATGATAGAACAAACAGGCAAAAAAAAATTATCATTGACGTGCCTATAAATTTGACAACTTCTATGGGATGAACAGCAAAAACACTAAATATCTATAAATAATTCAATGACAAATGTGTAAACCTCTGGGTGAAAACTAGGAAACACTGCTGAGAGAAATTAAAGAAGGCCCAGGAAGTGGAACAATGGTGACCTACTTGCAGATTAGAGGACCCACTAGTATGAAGACGTCAGTTCTCCCAAACTGATCTATAGGTGCAGCACAATCCCAATCAAAATTCCAACGGCCATTTTGTATAAACTGACAGGTTTATCATAAATTTACATGGAAATTCAAAAACCTAGAAGTGTCCAAAAAACTTTGAAAAGGAACAAAGTCAGGGCACTATCAACTTCTGATTTCAGGACTTACTATAAACCTTCAGAAATCAAGACAGAGTGATATTGGCCTAAGGATAGACAAATAGATCAATGAAACAGAAGAAAGAGTCCTGAAATAGACCCACATTTATACAGTCAATTGATTTTTTTTTTTTAAGTGCCCAAACAATTCAACAGGGAAAATCCTTCTTAAATGGGACTAGAACCACTGGATATCCATCAGAAAAAAATACAATGAAGTGACTCCATTTTATAGCAGATACCAAAATACAATAATTTTAGATCAACTATAGACCCAAATGTAAAAGCAAAATTTATAAAGCTCCTAGAGGGTATATAGAAGAATATCTTTGGTATTGTGGCAAAGATGTCTTAGAACACAGACAGCATCATAAGGAAAAAATTGCCAAGGTAGATATCACCAACATTTTAAACTTCTGCTCATCAGAACTGTTTGGACATATTAAGACTTTTTAAATAAATGAACAGGCAAACCACAGACTAGGAGAAAATATTTGTTATACATATATCCGAGAAAGGACTTGCATCCAGAATATATAAAGAACTTCTGCAACTCAATTTTTTAAAAAATCAGCTAAATAAAAAGTGAGCAAAAGACTTAACTGGACACTTTACAAATGAAGATATGCAAATGACCAAACAACACATGAAAAAGTACTCCTCACTAGTCACTAGGGAAATACAAATTAAAACCATAATGTTATTTGACTATGTTCTCACTAAAATAACAAAAATGAGAGAGCCTGAAAATATCGAGTGTTAGTGAGGATATAGAGCAGCCAGAACTCTCACACGATGAGAGCGTGAAATAGTACAAATTCTTTGGAAAATAGTTTGGCAATTTTTCACATAGTGAAATGTACATCTACCCTTCCACTCATTCCACACTGAAGTGCTCTTCCAAGAGAAAGCAACCTTATTTAAAATAGCCCAAACTGCAAATAACCTAAATATGTATCAACATTTGAGTGGATGATTTAATTATAATATATTCATACAATGGAGTACTACTGAGCAATAAAAAGAAGCAAACGACTGGGAAATGCAACAATGGATCAGTCAAAGACATATGCTAAGGAGAAGTCAGACATCAAAGGGTAGATACTGTATGACTCTATTTTCATGACGTTCTAGAACAGGTAGAGCCTATTTATGCCAAAAATAAAGAACTATGGTGAAGGGGTACGGGGAGATACCAACTGGGAAAAGACATAGGGCACAATAAATTTTTTGAGGGGGAAGAAGCGTTCTATATCTTGATGGAGGTGTGGGTTACAAGAGGGTATAAATTTGTCAAAGCTCAGCAAACTGTATGGGGCTTCCCAGGGGGCACTGGTGGTAAAGAACCTGGACTCTGTGGGAGGGGGGGGGGGTATGATTTGGGAGAATGGTATTGAAACATGTATAATATCATATAAGAAACGAATCGCCAGTCCAGGTTGGATGCATGATACAGGATGCTTGGGGCTGGTGCACTGGGATGACCCAGAGGGATGGTACGGGGAGGGAGGTGGGAAGGGGGTTCAGGATGGGGAACATGTGTATACCTGTGGCGGATTCATGTTGATGTATGGCAAAACCAATACGATATTGTAAAGTAATTAGCCTCCAATTAAAATAAATAAATTTATATTAAATAGAAAAAAAGAACCTGCCTGCCAATGCAAAGAGACACAAGAGATGCAGCGGCATTAGATCCCTGGGTTGGGAAGATCCCCTGGAGAAGGAAATGGCAACCCACTCCGGTATTCTTGCCTGGAGAATCCTATGGGTGGAGGAGCCTGGAGGGCTGCAGTCCACAGGGTCGCAAAGTCGGACACGACTGAAGCGACCAAGCACACGTGCACAGCAAACTATATGCTTACGATCTGTGTGTTTTACGTATATATTGATTGGAAGCTCCATATTTAAGCCAGGGGGTCATCATTTTGTTGAGGATGCCCCAAAATGTCAGTTTCTGGAGGAATTTGTTTTTTTTTTTTTGCCCAGCCAATTTTCAGGATTAGAATCCTCTTCCCTTTCTGACCTGGGAGGCAAAAACTTTGATGTCACCATCCCAGGAACCAAGCCGGGGAAGTGGGCTGGGCCCCAGTTGGCTTTCACTCATCTCCCTGTCGTCCCTCTGCATCTCATCCCTGCCTCTGTCCCCAGGATCAAAGTCTCTGATTTGACTTTTCTAGAAATTCTTACTGTCTTTCTCCTGCTGGATGGGGTAAGGGAATCTGGGCATTTAACTGCTCCTTACACAGACTTGCCACTTATCCCACTGTCTTGCTCCCACCACCGGCTCTTCTGAGATGCCTGGAGCGTCCTGTTCCTGAAGCTGCCAACACCGGGTAGCCTGCTTCTCCTTGGCCTTCCCCTCTACAAGCATCAGCGTCAACCTCTGCTCTGCAGGGTCAGTTTCTACGTAGCCACCCTGGTTCCTTCTTCAAAAACTATTGGCCTATCTCATGCCACTGTCACCCCATTCTTGTTCCCTTTGTCCCTGGTGATGTATACATTTTTTTTAACTCCATTACCAACATTTCATTGTGGTTGCTAGAGGAAAAAATAAAAAAGCATGTGGTTATGTTCTACCTGAGGCCATTTAACCTTTCTAAGTCTCCGTTTTTCTCACAGGTAAAAAGGGGATAATGACACCTTCCTCCGAAGGTCATCAAGAGAATTTAATTATAGACCTGGGCACACTGCCTAGCACTTGGTAGATACACGATAAATATTGGTTTCTTGTCCTTCCTTTCCCCATAATTGAATCAGACACCAGTGATGGACGGCTCATCACCTTCCATCTTCACCCTCAGGCCCTTCCTTGCCACCCACCATCCACGGCTCCCTCTTGGGCTTTTGCAGACCTGCGTGTGTCCTTAGCACCTTCTGTGTGCCCACCACAGACAGGAATATGCAGGGAGGAGCTCTGGGCCTCAGTTTGTGGAGCTCTTTCTCCTTAACTGCTAAGGGAGTCTCTCCTCAGGGGCATTTGCAACTGCATAGAATCCAAGTAAAGGAAGACAGTGCTATCACTCACATAGAGTGCTTGCTGCTGCTAAATCGCTTCAGTCGTGTCCGACTCTGTGCGACCCCATAGACGGCAGCCCACCAGGCTTCCCTGTCCCTGGGATTCTCCAGGCAAGAATACTGGAGTGGGTTGCCATTTCCTTCTCCAATGCATGAAGGCAAAAAGTGAAAGTGAAGTAGCTCAGTCCTGTCCGACTCTGAGCAACCCCATGGACTGCAGCCTACTGGGCTCCTCCATCCACGGGATTTTCCAGGCAAGAGTACAGGAGTGGGGTGCCATAGAGTGCTTACTCTGTGCCATTTTCCAGATGAGGAAACTGAACCTCAGGGAAGTTAATTGGCCCACCCAGTAAGAGGTGGAATCAGGACACAAGCCTGACTCCAGAGTCCATGCTCCTAACCACTGTGCTACATTGCCTTGTGACCCCAGAGCCCTTGGCTCAGCATCAAGATGCAGAAGAATTGGGAGCAGCACAGAGAGCGCCAGATGCCTGCAGGAGCCCAGGAGCAATACACACACCCAGAGATTCTACGAAACACTAGGAGGGTGGCAGGGGGACCAGGGACCCAGAGGGGCCCAGGCAGGGGTTGTTACTTATCACTGGGAGCCCTATCCCAGCTCCCAGGAGAATGTTCCACGATGCCAGGAAGTGCCTGTCCTTCCTTTACAGTTGAGACTGTAGCAATTTCCCTTTGACAAGCCCCTGTGGAGTGTGGAAACTCCTCAGAGGGCATTTAGCGCAGAGCATGAGTCACTACAGCAAAGATGCCAGGAGCTGATAGGGGTTCAACACTAACAAGGGGAAGAGGACAAGGTTCTCTGGAGAACTTAGTGCGAGCAGCTCCTCACAGCTGTTGTCTTCATCAGATCTCACTAGAGTCCTGCACGGTGGGTGTTAACTGCCCTCAAGTCACAGAATGACCAAACTCAGGCTCATAAACATTAAGTGACTTTTCCAAGATCACATGGCTAGTGACAAACACTAAGCCCTCTGGACTGTGGATGCTCTTGGCACAGCACCAGGGCATGGATTGAACTTTGAGAGGCTTGGAGCAGAGGAAGAGGATTCAGGTACTGTCCGTTCAGACTAATCCTGCAAACAGCAGTGGGGCCTCACAGGCAAGAAGACTGTTGCCCAAGTGGTCATGTCACTTGTCAAAGGTCACCCAGCCCTTGGAAACCTTCACATCCTAGCCTACCCTTCACAGCCTGGGGATTGAAAAGGGAACCCCACTCTGGTTTCAGGATCTTTTGAGTTAAACTAATCCCTAATGTCAGGCATTGCTTTAGAGGCTTGCTCTTCAACGTATGGTCCCCAGACCTGCAACATTGGCACCTCGTGGGAGCTTGTTATTAATAGAAATGCAGAGTCTCAGGTCTAGGATCCTGTGCGAGTTCTCCAGACCTCACAGGGGTCCCTGGTGGATGCCTTTGTCTGGGAAAGGGCAGGCTCATGACCTATATCATGACCTCTGTGAAGGGGACTAGACCCCAGGCCTCCCAGAGCCAGCATGCTCTAACCGAAGGGTAGGGTTTGGACTAAGCAGAGTTGGATTCCGGTCATGGATCTTTGGGCAGACCACTTCCCTCCATCCAACCCTTGGCCTCAAATTCCTCATCTGCAAAATTGGAAAAATGACCCTCCCCCTCCTTTCTCCCAAGGATGCTCTGAGATTGAAAGACATCATTATACCAAAGTGTTTTATAAATAGCAAAACTCCAGCTGAATGTTCCCTCCCCTCTGCACACTAGAAGCCCTGATCCTCTTCTCACTTTCTCTGGCTGCCAGGCCTGGCCTGGGACTCCCAGCTGAGCACTGAGCTCTGCACAGGTGGAAGGACGCAGCCCCATGCTGCCAAGTCATGAGACGAGGCAACCAGCCATCTTCTCAGCCTAGACCAGCATCAGGAGTGGGCAGAGTGAGGCGCTGGGCCCTTGCAGTCACCTTGGCAAGCAGAACACCCATGAGGCAACCCATAAAAGTCAGGTAACCCATCACAGCTGTGATGGCAGCATCTCAGACACCTAGGAGGGAGACCGCTTCCACTGGGTGAGGCCTGAGCCCTAAACATGGTCAGAAATTTGCAGGGATAAAGGCTAAGAGCTAAACATGGGTTTCCTCTCATGGTCTTCAGCCCATGAGACCTCTAGGGCAGGCTCGGCACCCACCCATTGTGTCCTCTTCAGCACCTCATTTAATTCTCACAACCATTTCTTGAGGTAGCAGGTATTATTATTATTCCCATTTTTCAGATGAAAAGCTGAGCCTCAGAGGAGTGAGGCCCCTTCCTTGTCTAAGGCCACACATTGGTGAAAAGCAGAGGGAGGTAGATACCACTCAGGCTTGGCTTCCCACCCTCCTGTTCTTTCTCAGATTCCTCACTAGTTATAATGCTGTACCTGGGCAGCCCTGGGCTAATGCCTCCCTGCAAGACTGTGTGCGGTTTTCTCTGCCCCTCACTCCACCCTGTGGTCCCTGGTTCTGCCAGCCTTTCAGGGATAGAAACCCAGGGCAACACGGAGACATACCCCTGAGGACAGGCGCATCCTGAGAGGCAGGGCCCGCGGGCTGGCACGCTCAGGTTCAGCAGCTGCTGCTCACACGTCCGCTCTCTGCTCAGCTCAGGGTCGGCATGCAGGTCGCTGCAGTTCACAAAGACCTGGCCCGCTGGGCAGGCAGCAGCTGGAAGAGGAGAGGGTGGTGCTGGCCAGAGCCTGGACCCTCAGAAGGATGCTTGCAACACCTGGGCCTGGGGTGGGTTCCTGGGAGGCAGAGGGTGGGGCGGGCAGGGAGACCTGGGGACCTGCATCTGGGGGATACAGGCAGAGATGGGGCTCTGAGGCTTTCTGCTGCCCTGGCTGCCCCTGAGGCATCCCTCGGGTTCCCAGGAGCACACGACTGTGGGCTGGAGTCGGGTGTTGTGCCACAACAGAACAACCACCACTGGTGCCACCACCAGGTGTGTCCTTTCACGGGTACTGCTCCCGGCCCGTCACCTGCATCTTCTTACTTAACCTGCCACAACTCTGCGAGGTATTACTATCCCCCATTTTCCCATATGATGGAGAGAAGCCACTTCTGCTTTCAAAAGACATGATAAAGAAAGAAGAAGCGTCCCAGAGGGACCAGAAGCAGAGCCAGGAAGCGGACAGCCACGCAGTGTGACAAAGTGGCTGGGAACGTTTAACAGCAGGAAAGTCAACTTCCCGTTCACCTGTATTTCTGTGACATATACCCACTCTCTCTCCAAAGCCTTCAGTCAAGTCGGCCTTGTACACTTATACCATGCGAGTGATCTTTCTTAGGGAGATCAATAAAATGGGGCAAGCCTGGGATGGAACAGAGAGAAAGGGATAGACACAGGAGATGAGATAAAAGTCCCAAAGAGAAGAAACCTGAGGACAGGAACTACAAAAAGAAGCACTTTCAGGGATACACAGGAAATGTGGGAAGAACGCAGGCATCCAGGTTATACAGCAAGAGAGGAAGTGAAGGCTCAGAGCGGTGAAGTGAGCTCCTCAGGGCTGCACAGGTGGTGAGGGCTGGGCAGGATGTGGAGCCGGGGTATCTGAGTCTAGGGGCCCTGCTCTTAGCCACCTGCCATGTGATTGCTCTCTGATATTCTCTGTGCTGGTCTTCACACTTAGCAGCATCCTCTGCCCTCCAAGGCCCTCTCTGAGGGTTCCAGCTCCCTGCCCATCCAAGACACTCACCGGCCAATCCACCACTGTGTCATCCAGCATCCCCACCCCAACTTCCACTGCCTGTGAGGGTCTCAAAGACCCAGCCTATCCTCCCCACTGCTGTGACCCCCACATCCCACATGGGCTGGATACAGAGTCAGCCTCAGCAGACATGTGATGGTTCAGATGGAGGAAATCCAGGAGCCAGGGGAGGTCAGGACTGCCCAGATATCCCAGCTGGTCACCCCTGAGGGAGACAGAGTCTCGGCATCTCCTTGACAAGCAGGAGGGACAGCCTCTAGAGTGGAGCTGAGGTTGGGACAGGATCTCACAACGCCACGCTCTAAGCTGCAGCCTTTCCCGAGAGGACAAGGACTACAGTGGTTTGGCATGAGACCTGGGGCGGGCTCTTCTTGTCCTGGCCTGTCCTCAAGCTCCCAACCTTCGTCTCCCCCATCCCACCACCATGAAGGAGCCCCTTCCCTCCCAATCCCCCTTACCCGGGGCTCCGCTATCACAGCTCATGACTCCATCTTTGCAGTGGCTGCAGAGAGAGAGAGAAGCACTGGAGTCAGCCCACCTAGTCACTGCAGGGCCCAGAGACCCCGAGTCACTGCACTCAGGTCACTGCGGAGCTCAGACAGACATCCCGCTGCTGTCTCTCGCTCCCTGCGCAGAGAGGGAGGCTGTCACTTCATGGAAAGTCCCACCCAGCTGCATTTTCTTTAGTCAGCAACTTCCATTTAAAGACAGGAATAATAATGCCGCTAGAAAGCTCACCAGTGGCCCAGAGTTGGGACATCGCTGTCTCCAGGGGGATAATCCATTCCTTGGAAGTGGCAGGAGCACTGGTTCCTATAAAAGCCGGGAACGGAGAAAGGTGAGGTGACTCCGGAGTCAGGGCAGGGACCACCGAGGACAGGGACCCCGCCCTGCAGCCAGCCAGGGGCTTTCACACCCAGCATCTGCTCTGAAGCTCAGTGCCTATACCACACGGGTGGTTAAAATATTTTGAACATCAGGCTAGGCCCCCCTTTCTCTTCCTTACAGGGGATCTGTAAAGTGGGGATCCTTACGTGACCCTTCTCATAGGTTCCTCTTTGTAGGTCATTTGAGGGCAAAGACTGTGTTTCCTCCTCCCATACCTCAAACAGCTGGTTACAGCCAAGTGCAGGCTTTGGAGCAGAGCAGTTGAAGGCTGGACAGGTTGTCTGTACTCATCCAACCCCAGTGTTCCTCACCATCTTCTCCCTCCCTAACTCCTCCTCCATCCCACATAACCCTCACAGGCTCCCCTCGCTCACAACACTCAACCTCAAGGGGTGGGGGCACGGCACACATCTGGATCTCAAGCGAGGACTCCAGCTCAGAAACGGCTCTGAGTGAATCAAATATGTCCCCCATCATTCATGTTGATGTCCCCACATTCAGTTGAATGTGATACCATTTTACAAATTAAAAAAAAAACAAAACAGGCCTGGAGGGGACCAGGGGTCTTGCCAGTCAACCCTGAGATCTTGTGAGGTCACCACCTCCCAACTGCCCCTTCCACTCTGCCCTCCAGCCACATGGAGAACGCCCACAGCCAGGTCTCAGGGTGCTCCCCGAGTCCCCTTCGCCTGGAGTACTCCTTCCTCAAATCTCCGCTCACATGCCACTCCTCAGAAAGGCCTTCCTCCTAGGTTCACCTCATGTGACAAAAGAGCAACCCCCCCCTCCCCAGGATTCCCTGGGCTCGCTCAGCTGTATTTGGCGATGTAGCTCTTGTTACCACCAGATCCGTTAAGTTTCTGTTTATTTGCTTATTTTATCTGTCTCACCACCTAGAATATGAGCTCTTGTGAAGTCAGGATTCTGTTTTGCTTGTTGCTGAATTGTCTAGAAATGCCTGGAACATACCAGATCAATCAAGATGTGTGGAAGGAGAGGGGAGATGAGGGCAGAGACCCTCTCGGCTCTGTGGGGTTGTCCTGTCTTGTGGCAAAGTCAGACTGGACCCAAGAGCCAGAGTTGGGGAGAGAGGCCTGGGTGGGAAGTGGGGAGGGTGTCCGATAAGCCCAGCTTATCCTCCAAGGCCTGCCCTGTGACTGAGGTGAAGTAGGCACAGGAGAGGCCCAGGTAGGTACCCAGTTTCATATGCTCTGGAGACCCCCAGCTTCACTACCCCCTGACACAGAGCTCAAGCCAGCCTCCTCACCTGGGGACACAGAGGTCAGCCTGGGTGTCCAGATAGGTGTCTGGTGGGCAGGCACAGCCCTCCACACACTCGTCCCCTCTGAGGTCACTGCCACCATCGACCCCACAGGCCTCAGGGCCAGCCAGGTCCTGGCAGGTCTGTCCACACGGAGCCACACATGGGCTGTATTCCTTGGTGGCCTCACAGGACAGCGCTGTAGTGAGAAATGTGACTGTGCTTTGCCTCCCTCGCACACCCACAAGTTTGTGGAGTGGGGTCACCATCATAAAGAAGAGAACCAAGAGCCAGAGAAGTTAAGACAGTCGCCCAAGGTCACACAGCAGGTCAAGGTTACAGCTGGGATTTGAACCCAGTCTGCCTCCCACTGTCCCAGAAAGGCAAAGCCACAGAGGTAGATCCCATCTCCCAAGTTCAGCCTGGACTCTATCATTGGCATTTCCTTCTCTCTGCAGGGCATTCCTCTTAGGTAGTGATTTTGTGGGGGGAGTGGAGGTCGTCCCCTGATAGTCTTGCACTCACCCCATCACTCACACATAGACACACGTACACAGGTGTGTAAATACACACACACACTCTGCCTCTCTCACTTCCATGGGCTGTGAAGATCAACTGTGCTCCCTCCAGCATCCTCTCAGGGCCCTTGACTTGGGGCTGCCCTCTCTTTACCTGGCCACCAGCCCACTCCCTGGGGTCTCCCACAGCCAGTCAGGGGGTGGGGGCAGGTGGAAACTCAGATCTGGAGCTCCGGCTCCTCCAGTGCCCTCACAGGGGCACACAAGCATGGGACACACAAGCATGGGGTGCTCACCACAGCCTGGCAGGCGGGCACGGAAGTCAACGGGGAGCCCATGGCGCTGACACAGGTGGGCGTAGTGAGCCAGTGTGGCACACAGGCAGGGCTGCCCACAACGGCAGGCATCTCGGCGGCACTGCTCAAAGTAGGGCACGGGGCTCAGGTACGCGGAGCAGGGCGCAAACAGCTCCCCAGTGAGCACGCTGCAGGCCTGCAGGGCAAAGGAGGCTGGAGACAGACGAATGGGCGAGGGTCAGGGGTCTGATTTGCCTGGTGCTCTGGGCCCCAGCTTCTCCCTCCCTCCCCACAGCTGCGGGGACTGTACACAGGAGTGTGTGTGCATGTGTGTATGTGTATATATGTGCAGTATGTATGTGCGTGAACATGTGCAGGCATTCATGCAATGCATTCCTCATGTCAGGAGTCACAGGAGTGGACAAAACAGGAAACAGGCAAAAGTCCCTGCTCTCGTGTAGCAGACATTCTGGGTTGGGGAGACCGTCCCTAAACAAACAGTAAATTCAAGGTGAAGAATCTAAGGAGAGAAAGTTGAGAAGGAAAATGGGGATTGCAAGGTGGTGGCAGAGGGGAATTGTGATTTTAAACCCAGTGGTTTGGAAGGCCTCAGTGGAAAGATGTTGTTAGACTAAAACCTTGAAAGAGGTAGAGAGTCAGGCATGTGTTTATGAAGAAAGAACATTCCAGAAGAATGGAACAGCAAGTGCAAAGAGCTGGAGAGGAGACAGACCAGGCTGGGTCAGAAGAAAGCAAGGAGGCCAGTGCTGCTGAGCTAGGTGGAGGGTGGGTGTGGGGAGGAGGTGAGATAAGGGAGATGGGAGGAGAGTGCAGGGCCTGGCGGGGCCACTGTGAGGACCTGGACTTTTGCCCTGAGATGGGGAAGCCAGTACAGATGTGTGTGCAGGTGACGGGGTAGAACGTGAAGTTTGCTTCTGCCTGATCCTCACCAGAAGGGAAGGCCCATCCCCTCCCCACAGCTCCTCCTTTCTGATCACTCCTACCCAACGTGGGCAACATCCTCATGCCCAGGCTCCCATCTCATCTCTCTCAAACTAATCCTACCCACCTGCACCCTGACCCCAACCACCTCACCGGCTTGCAGATGCACATCGCAGGGGTCCAGCCGGGAGCCAGAGACCAGCGGGGAGCAGGCAGACAGCGTTTTCCAAGAATTGCCAAAAAGCTGTGGAGTGCTCTCAGGCACACCCACTGGGGACCTGCAGCCATGGTAGAGCCACATTCACACACTGGCCCATGCACACCCAAGTGAACACACAGCATACACCCAGGTAAGCATCCACCTGCTCATGTACACATGCGTGTGCACACACACACAGAGGCAAGCATAAAGCATGAGCACCCATATTCCGATGCATGCGTACCCTCCCAAATATATAACATTCACAGGTTCACATGTACCACCTGCACACACACACACACACAGCACAAATATATACAGACACGCAAACAAAAAGGAGATCTATGCAGACACATTCAAACACATACAATTACAAATGTGCAGGCATACATATACGCATCACATTTAACAGGCTCCATATGGGTTTGAGGCCATACACTAGCTCACACTCCCTACCCACCCTTGGGTCTTCATGTCAGAAAGAGAGAAACAGGGACACCAAGAACCAAACTTCACGGAGTAAGGACTTCCTTCACCCTCCTCCATGGACAGTTCCCCCAGACTCCTTTTCCCTCCCTCTCTCTCCAGGTGGGAAATAGTCACACAAGGGGCAACAAGGGGCAGGAGATACTCAAGTTTCCTAGATGTCATCAGTCTCCAAGGGTTACTAAACTGGGTGTAGATGGTACAATGGCCAAAGGTCATAGGTCCATGAGGGGCAAATTCCGCCTGGCGCCCACCACATACACATTCCTGCTCCAGAACATTGAGAACACAGGTCACACAGAACACCATTTCCACCCAGGATTCACGGCTAGGAGTATGGCAAGCAGCACACACACTAAATAAACATAGTCTGCTCCCCTCATTCTGACCAGGTGTCCTGACACCAGGCAAGGAGCTGTCCACCAGGCAAGGCAGAGTAGGATCCTACATTTTAAAATGTACCTGCATGGAAAAGCTCTCAAGTTTTTTGTATTCTTGATTTTCCAAACAAATTCTCATTTCTGGCTGAAGAAAGACTCTCACGTTTCTTTTTACATCACCCAATGCGTGTAACTTGAAGGACTGACCAGAACCTCCAGCCACCAAGATCAATCATTTGTTTTCCTTTCTGGAAAGTCTGACTTTTTCTGTCCCCTCCCAAGTTCCCAAACTATGTTCATGCCGAGGAGTCAGCATTTTAACAAGCTCTTGGGATGACTCTTTGGCACAAGAAAGACTGTGAACTCCTGCCTTAAAGAAACACGTGCTGTGCTTAATCGCTCAGTCCTGTATGGCTCTTTGCGACACCATGGACTGCAGCCCCGCAGTCCATGTCCCCTGTCCATGGGGATTCTCCAGGCAAGAATACTGGAGTGGGTTGCCCTGCCCTTCTCCAGGGGATCTTCCCAACCCAGGGATCAAACCCAGGTGTCCCGCGTTGCAGGCGGCTTAATTGACTGTGCCTCCAGGGAAGCCCAAGAATACTGGAGGGGTAGCCTATCCCTTCTCCAGAGGATCTTCCAGACCCAGGAATCGAATCAGTCTCCTGCATTGCAGGTGGATTCTTTACCAGCTGAGCTACCAGGGAAGCCCTAAAGAAACAAATTTAAATGTAGAGGAATAAACAACCAATGATGCATATTTTGCACAGTGAGAACCCATGGGGGTTCTGGAGAAATATTAGACAGTGTCCAGGTGCATATCTTCGGAGAAGGCAATGGCACCCCACTCTAGTACTCTTGCCTGGAAAATCCCATGGGTGGAGGAGCCTGGTAGGCTGCAGTCCATGGGGTCGCTAAGAGTCGGACACGACTGAGCGACTTCACTTTCACTTTTCACTTTTCACTTTCAAGCATTGGAGAAGGAAATGGCAACCCACTCCAGTGTTCTTGCCTGGAGAATCCCAGGGACAGGGAGCCTGGTGGGCTGCTGTCTATGGGGTCGCACAGAGTCGGACACGACTGAAGTGATTTAGCAGCAGGTGCATATCTTAAGGGCCCCGCCTCCCCCTCTCCTTCCGGTTCCGGGGCCCAGGGCACATACAGGAAATCGTCCTGCGTGTTGCCGTTGAAGGTGCCGCAGAGGCCCACGGTGTCCTCCACCCATCGCTGGTCCACCTGCAGGTAGAGCCGCAGTCCTTCGCGGTCGTAGAGCACCCGCACACCCACATTGGTCCTCACACGCAGGAACACCGAGGACAGCCTCCGGATCTCAAAGGCATCTAGGCACAGAAGGAGAAGGGATGTAGGAAGTTCGGACAAGATCACCCCATCCACCGCCATCACCTGCATAGCCCACACTCACCCCATACCCAGCCCAGTCTTCACACACAGTCAAGCTCTGCCACAAAGAAGTGAAGCTCTGGGTTGGTTTGGGGAGCTCTGAAGAAATCCTGGTCAATGATGAAATCAGGACCCAGGGATAAGCTACCAGAGCAGCCCCAGATGAGAAATTTCTTGCCTCCCTAAGCAATTGGTATGTTTCCTTCTCTAGCAAAAAAGAATTCTGTAACTACCCGTTTTTGGTTTTGTTTTTTTCACAGTGGCCACCAGGAAGTTGAAAATATGATTTCAGATTCAATTGTAGTAATTTTAAAATTTAGATTTAGTTGTAGTGAATTTCACATCTTTTGTGACTTGCTTTGTTTTTAAACCTCTTTACACCCCTTGTATCTTCACTCTTCTCAGCCTTGAGCCCTTACTCTTTATTTTTTCTTTTTAGTTTTTTTGATGCTATTTTATTTCTTAATCATTCTGCCATTTTTGTTAGATTTTGTGGTTCCTACAAGCTATCACAAAGTCCTTGTGAAATCAGAAAGGATAATAATAGAGTGGAAATGGAAGCTGCTGCTGCTAAGTCACTTCAGTCATGTCCGACTCTGTGCGACCCCATAGACAGCAGCCCACCAGCCTCCCCGTCCCTGGGATTCTCCAGGCAAGAACCCTGGAGTGGGTTGCCATTTCCTTCTCCAATGCATGAAAGTGAAAAGTGAAATTGAAGTTGCTCAGTTGTGTCCAACTCTTAGGGACCCCATGGACTGCAGCTTACCAGGCTCCTCCACCCATGGGATTTTCCAGGCAAGAGTACTAGACTGGGGTGTCATTGCCTTCTCCGGGAGATGGAAGAGAGCTCCATTAATATCCTTAAGTTAGGAGAAGCCATCATACTGCCATGAAACACACTTCAGTGGGGACAGAGACAATTCTACAAGTCCAGAGTCCATGTTCCTGGGACCAAGGTGTCCCCTGGCCTGATTCACCCAGTACTAGAATGTGAGCTCCTGCCCATATATCAGTGCTTTGCCAGAAGAGCCTGCGCTGCTAACTTTCAGCCAGCTCTTGTCCACCAGGGCCATACCGTCTGTGTAGGGTGGGGTGACCTTGTACTGGTCAAACAGAAGAACATCCCCTGCTTGGGTCAAGGTCACCTGCCTCCGAGGGTCCTGATGCAGAATCACTGACACTGACTGGACACAGACTCCGTCCTGGTTCTAGTGAGAGAGGAAGGCCAAATGGGAAGGATTAGTCTGTCTCCCTGCTGATCCCAACAGAGCCCTCCAAGGCAGGGATGTCAGCACAGTTTGAGGCCAGGGGCAGGCTCCTCACAGTGTCAGAGACCCAAGGGACATTAGGGGTCCTCTAACCAAATGCTCTGATCTGGGGAATGAGAAGGCAGAGGCCCAGGCTGGAGAAGGTTAGTGGCAGAACTAGGATACTACAAATAAAAATGGTAGTCAACCCTCAGGCCATGACACAGAGCAGAGCTGGGCCCCAGATGGCTCAGAGTCCAGTCTCTGAAACACTGGCCTCCCCCACTTGACTGCAACCCAGGATTTAATTTCGTCCTTTTATTGGTGTTTGTGTAGCTCTTTCCATGTGTCACACCCTGCGGAATATCAAGCTCCACTCATAAGCAGGCAGGAAATGAGCTAATATTCTCTGGGCCTCAGGGTCTCATCCCCGAAATGGGCAGTACACATTGGGTCCATTTATACTCCCCTTCCACACAATCATACATGATGAAAGTGATAGAGATAGTCCCTGACCTCATGAAGAATACACACTCGTGAGGGATACAGATTTTAAATAAGGGATTACAAAGTTGGTTAATTATTGTGATCAGTGCTGAAAACAGGTATAGGGTGCTAACGAGACTTAGCCTGCAGAGATAGGAAGGGACATCTTGGCGAATGATAATAATAGTGTAAAAATAATCACAACAATAATATAACACATAGTAATACTATTGATACAATATTATTATAGGGCTTCCCCGGTGGCTCAGTGGTAAAGAATCCGCCTGCCAATGCAGGAGACAAGTGTTTGATTCCTGGTCCGGGAAGACCCCACGTGCATAGAGCAACTGAGCCCATGCCCTACAACTATTGTGCCTGTGCTCTAGAGCCTGGAAACTGCAACTACTGAAGCCCATGTGTTCTAGGGCCTGTGCACAGCAACAAGAGAAGCCACTGCAATGAGAAGCCTGTGCACCACAACTACAGAGTAGCCCCTGCTCACAGCAACTAGAGAAAAAGCCCGTGCATGCAGCAATGAAGACCCAGCACAGCCAAACATTAAAAAAAAAAAAAAAAAATGCTCTAAGTCTACAAACAGTAAACGCTGGAGAGGGTGTAAGAAAAGGGAGCCCTCCTACACTGTTAGTGGGAATGTAAACTGATAAACCACTATGGAGAACAGTATGAAGTTTCCTTACAAAAACTAAAAATAGAACTACCATACGATCCAGCCATCCCACTCATGGGCACAACCTGGGAGAAAACCATAATTTGAAAAGATACAAGCCTGTCAATGTTCATTGCAGCACTATTTACAATAGCCAGGACAAGGAAGCAATATAACTGTCCACTGACAGAGGAATGGATAAAGAAGATGTAATACATATATACAAGGAATATTACTCAGTCATAAAAAAGAATGAAATAATGCAAGTTTCAGCAACACTGGATGGACCTAGAGATTATCATTCTAAGTGAAGTCAGACAGTGAAAGACAAATATGATATCACTCATACGTGGAATCTAATTTTTAAAATATTATATAAATGAACTTAATTACAAAACAGAAACAGACTTTGAAAACAAGCTTATGGTTAGCCAAGAGGAAATGTGGCATAGAAGGAGGGATATATTAGGATCTTGGGATTAATATACACACACTACTGCATATAAAATAGTTAACCAACAAGGACGTACTGTGTAGCACAGGGAACTCTACTCAGTAATCTGTAATAACCTATATGGGAAAGGTATCTGAAAAAGAATGAATATATGTATATGTATAATTGGATCAGTATGCTGTACACCTGAACCTATCATAACATTGTATATCAACTATATTCCAGTAAAATTTAGAAAACAAAACCAGAAAGAATGACTCACTTTGCTGTACAGCAGAAATTAACACAACATTGTAAATCAAATGTATTTCAATAAATTAAAAAAAAACAACAACAACAACAGCCAGGACAGGGAAGTGACTCAGCCAACAGATGTTCTGGAGCCAGAACCCAGTTTGCTGTCCCCTGGCTCTGCCCAGAAACAAAAGACAGCAGGGTGGGGCTGTGGGAGGCCCTGAGGCCGTGCCCTAAAGCCCCAGCCTCTCTAGGGGGCGGCAGTCAGGGGCAGCTGGCTGGCTGGAGCCTGGGGTCCCAGCCCTTAAACTTACCAGGCCACATGGGGCATTCTGCAGCGTCACTGTGAATGTGCCCGAGGAGCGGCTCTTGGCCAGGATGTACTGACACGTGGCGGGGAATGTGTAGCGGCGGCCGTCGAAGGTCGTGAAGTGGATGTCACCAGTCACTGAACACTCAGCTGAGGGGCAGAGAGAGGCAGCTGACCAGGGGGGCTGCCCCACAGGGAGTGCCTCTGCCCTGCGACTCTGAGCACCCAGAGGAGATGGCACCCTGTCCTCAGGAATCGGGGGTGCCTGGAGCCCTGGCCCTCCCTTTGAGAGCCCCGGTCACTGGGAAGAAGCCCCCCAGGTCTGTCTGAAGGGAGACGCAGCTCTCCTCTCCTCTCCCTCTAACTGGAGACCAGGCCCTGAGCATGGAGGCCAGTCTTGGTCCAAGCCCCCTACACTCAGGAGGGACCCCATGAAAAACCCTCCCTGCCAGGGCAGAACAAAACCCTTCATCAGTCTGAGCAGTTCTGAGAACACAAAGAGGGGCAGGCGGAGCCAATGGAACTGAGTGAGTGCCCCACCCCAGCTGCAGGCCTGGCCCTCTGAGCTCCCCGGCCCGAAAAGCTGAGGGGCTGAGAGAAGGGGTGGAGTCCAAGTGGGGCCAGACGTACCTGGGCAGACAGACGTGCTGCACACCCACCTGCCCGCAGTGCATGTGCTGAAACACAGAGACCAAGGGAGTAGGGACTCACCCCTGCAGGGCTAGGATAGATGCTAGAGGGCTGCAGAGCTCCTTCCCAGCCCTCAGTCTTCCCAGCTCTAAAATGGGTGGTGGAGAGTCCACCCACAGAGTGGATCTGATGAGATCTGTGACTCAGAGGTGCTGAGTGAGTGCCCCAGGTGATCAGGCTCCTAGAGGGGTGGAGGGGTAGTCCTGATGGAAAGCCCCAGAAGTCACCGTTCCCCTCCCCAGCAGTAGACACAGACCAAGAATTGCAGTCTTCTTTCACCACAGAGCCAGTCGGGTACAGGGTCCCATGGAACTCACAGGGACACTCAGCCGGTGCCACACAGCCCCCATCCTCGAAGATCAGCCCTAGGGTGACAGCAAAGGCCTACTTAACTCACCTCCACTCCTGTTTACAAACCTTTCATAGCGCTCCAGGGCCTGTGATAAAAATCAACTCATCCACACTCTTTCACCACCCAGCTCATTTTCAAACTTTCTCCTGTATAAATGCATGGCTCAGGTCAGATCTGAGTCCCCTTTGAGCAAATAATCCCACCTCCAGACCTTTGCTCTGAGAACGACTCACCCCACACAAAGTGCATGCTGACTAGCTTCTTCTCTCCATCTCTCAGAAGCCTGTCACTGTATCTAGAATCAACTAAGGGGCCACCTCCTCCAGGAAGCCTTCCCTGATAATCTCTCCCCACAAATGAATTTCTGTATCTTTTCTTGTTTGAACTCCTGAGCTGGTCCTCACCATATTATGCCTCAGACTGGAGTTATATATGTAAGTGTCATCACTGCAACCAGACTCAGATTCCTAAAGTCAACAACTGTATCTTTATATTTTTTTATCTCATCCTCACCAAGCAAGCTCTGCACCATTAGATGTGCTGCAGATTTATACACCATGAAAAACAGTACACAGATGGAAGTTTAAACAAATACATGTGTGATAAATGAATAAATGAATGACTGAATACCTTGTCCCCATCTACACACCTTAAAAAGCTCAGTCTCAATGAAACTAAATATCCTGATGAATCTTCAAGAGCTATGGCTCTGCCCCTACCCTTACCTCCCTTAAGCCATTCATTCACTCATTCATGTATTGTTTGTTCCTTCCTTCCTTCGTTCTACAAACAGACATGCTCTGACCCCTGGCTTTACGCTCATCTATGCCAGGCCAGAGAAATGCTGCCAGGCACCCACTGAACCACTAGCATACCGTCAGGGCAGTAGCAGCCGTCCACACAGGCTATCTCGCTGTCCACACAGGATGCCCGCGGCTGGCAGGAGGCCGGGCAGCAGGCGACGCACTCGTTGTAGACAAAGGCCTTCTCCTTGCAGAGCACCGCTTGGAAGGAAGGCAGCATAGTACGGACTGCCTGCTCCCTTCTGGCCCCAGTTCTGCCAGGACCCAACCAGGGCCTACCCAAGCCCTGGGGGCGGGGGGTGGGGGGCAGGTAGGAGGGCTTTCTTGGTCCCAGTGGGAGCACCGGGTGACCAGGAAATTAGTGAGAGCCTGGGAGACCCTAAGAGCCACTTTCATTGCGCTTGGTGGCCCCAGGTCAGTCCCTCCCTCTC
Source organism: Bos indicus x Bos taurus (assembly GCF_003369695.1). Taxonomy (NCBI): domain Eukaryota; kingdom Metazoa; phylum Chordata; class Mammalia; order Artiodactyla; family Bovidae; genus Bos; species Bos indicus x Bos taurus. Next base: position 49,336,199 of record NC_040090.1, on the reverse strand, counting down.
TGAGCCTCAGTTTTCCCATCTGTCTCATGGGGATGGAACCTCAGGGCTTAACACTCCTGATCACTGTGGTTCTCAGCAGGACAGGACATTGACTTGAGGCCTGGGAATGCCACCCACAGCCCCAGGACAGAGCTTGTCTGTATCCCTCCCTGCCCACAATCAGGCTGCACCTACTGCATGACTGGAGCTGGTTCCTCCACCCCTGCAGCGGCCGACCTGCCTGGGCACATGCCCGGGCATACTCTGCCAGTGCCCGGCACCATGTGGCTTCATCGCCTGCTGATCTGTGCAGGGAAGCCGAGGATATAAGATTCAACCTGCAGCCAGCCCCCCAGCACCCAATGGAGTCTGCCAGGGCTCAGACTCTACAGCTGGGAAAGGTAGCCAGGGGAGGCAGCTAGGCAGACCCCTAGACTGGAGGTCGGAAGATCTGGGCTCTCGTCTCAGCACTGCCCCTGACTGATGAGACCCGGGGGTGGTCAGGCCCCATTTATGGGCTTTGATTGAATGAGGACAGTCTGTCCCACCCATGCAAATACATAAGCATTTCAGAACTTTGTGAAGCATATCTGTTACTGCCTGGGATCATCAAGCTCAGTGGCCCACGTGCTGAGCCCCCGCCCACTACTGGGAGAGGTCTCCCCACAGCCCAGTACCACCCTCGCTCCTGGGTCCCCACTCACTGGCAGAGATCGCTGGTACAGCTGGCCATGAAGGGCAGAGGGCTGACGTAGGCATGGCAGGTGTCAAAGGGGGGTCGCAGCAGTGCCTCACAGCGGTCATACACACCCTGGGGTGTGGGCCAGGAGCCAGAGCTGGAGGCTGGCAGGGCCACACGCGGCCCTCTGACTTCACCCGTCCCATGCAGCACCCCAACTTGGGCCCAGGGGAGAGAAAGAGGAGGATGGAGAGGAGACGGAAGGGGTGTGGACACCAACAACCTTGGTCCCCTGCAGCCAGTGACTTTCCAAGAAGTATACAGGAAACCAACCTAAGCCAGACACTAGGTGGGGTTAGGGGGCCAGAGTTGGGGGGTCAGCCCAGGAGCCACACCTGCATGGTTCCCGGGGTCTGCTGCAGGCATGGAGGGCGGGGCAGGGAGGAGGTCGTGGGACCTGGAGGCTGGTTGGGGGCCTGCTCCTGCCAGCTGTGCACGAACTCCGCCACATCATCTGTCAGCTTCCCTGTAGGGCAGAACAAACATGACCGCAGGTGGGGGCCACAGGGGAGGCAGGTGGAGCCGAAGAGATGCCAAGAGAAAGGCAGGGCATTGAAAAACCAGCCTCATGAGCTACCATTCCGGTCTGCATTTCCCTACAGAGCCATTCTCCTGAAAGAGTTGTTTGGTAAGCATAGTCAAGAATGCCCAAGACCCTGAAGGTTCCAGGAAGTGGCTCCCTGCTGCTCTAAACTCAGAAAAGCAACACCATGCCATCGAGAGGGAATGAACGTATGAGTCTGAACAAGCTCCCATGCGTCTCTGAGCATGAGGTTCCCATGTGTGAACAGGGCAAACCATCCCCTTGTGAATTTATCGCTAGGACTACAAGAGACGCTATGGGTCAAGTGTTCAGTGTGTTGTGGCTGCTCATAGGTGGCACTTTCTCTCTGGCCAGAGTTGCTATGATTTGGTCTAAACTCTTCACTTTAACTTCCTGCCTCTCCAGCTGGAGCCTTTTTCTCCCTGGCTCCCTCTGGCCCCTGCACCCTGCAGTCCCCTCAGCCCCTCCATCCCCTAGACACCTTGCAGGGCCAGCGCCACCTGGCAGTGTCCATTAGATCCTCACGCAACCTAAGTAGAAATTCTCATTACATCTATTTCACAAATGAGGAAACTGAGGTCCAGAGTGGTTAAAACACAGTTGGAAGAGGCCTCTGACCTCCCCCCAGGTCTTTATACCATGACCCCAGGGTTCTGTGCCAAGTTCCTTCCCACTCCTCCCAGCCCAGCCTATCCCCCACCCCGACCAAAACCCCTTTGGCGGCCACCTGGCCTGCGCCTCACCATAGCTGGTCACCAGGTCATCCTGGGGGTCGGCATTGTTGTTCCCACACAGCCCATGGGTCCAGCCTAGGAACTCTGGACTCATTTTAATGTAAACAGCTGAGGTGCCATCCCAGGCAAGCGTGAAGGCCGACTGAAGCCGCACGAGGACATAGCCAGCAAGCGGCTGTAGACGCAGGTTCCCCATCACGTGAGGCAGCTGGAGCCTGCAGGATACAGCCCAGAGCTTCAGGGCGTCCACACCACCTCCACCAGCCCAGGCCCTTCACCAGGGGACCACCATCCTCTACCCGCAGGACCCACCATGTACACAGGATCAGCCTCACCCCCTGGCCACTGATACCACAGGCTTTAAGGTCCCTATTTTCCTTCCCCCTGACTTCTTGGGTGCTTGGAAGTCCACAGTCAGAAGGGGGTTTCCTTGGTTTTCAGAGTTTTAAAGTTGCTTTTCACAAGTACAATTTCCCTTGCTCTCTGGAATCACAGTGAAGACAATCACGGGATTTTGAGCACTAATAGTGGTAACTTTTTATACAAAAATTATTAACATATATTTTATTGATGGTGTTTCAATAAATAAAGGGCAGTTAGTCAAGCAGAAAATAATACTTAAAAAATAAAACTGCAATTTCCCTGGCAGGAATAAATCTTAGAGTGACTGAAATTGCCAGTTTATTTTTTTAGACAGGAGTGACGATATAAACAGACATCCACTTTGCTTATATTTTTGGTGGGAAGCAAGAAAGGAGTTGGAAGAGAAAAAGAAAAAGCCAAGAGAGAAGACAAACAGGACATGAAGGAAAGAGTTCAGGGCTCCAGCAATCTTAATATCCTCCCCTGTTTTACTGGCACAGACTCTCTTAGCCGATCTGGAATTTAGCAACATTAACACAGATGAAAATCCGGAGGAAAGCAAAAGGAGTGTCTAACCAGTCAGAGCCAGAACCAAAAGAGCCAGCTACCAAGGCTTCATTCACAGGGAAACACTGTGGATCTTCAGTTCTATACTCAGCACCAGAAAGCTTGGCTACCCCGTTTCCAGGTCTGAAGCAGGAAATGAGAAAGGGGAGAAGGGTCAGTGCAGGAGGGTCCCCCTAACAGCAAGATGAAGTGGCAGGGGACAGCCAAGGAAGGAGAGTCCAGTGAAGAAGAGGTGCAAGACAGATTTCCGAAAGGACCATAGTCTGGAGCCTTTTGATGTAGGAAGCTGGGACTTCACCCCTTAAATAGTCCCTCAGTCATCCCTGAGGTCCCAACAAGGTAAGTGACAGTCAAATGACCCCATGCCATCAGAAAAGGGTGAAAGTGTGCTCAAAGTCTGCTCTGATGAGGTTTGAACTATATAGGATACATTCAGGAAGATTTCCTTTAACTTGTGGAAGCAAAAACCTGTTAATCATGCCTATACAGCTATCTGGGAAACTTCGCTCATTGCCTGAAAATGTATTGTCTGCAAACCCACAGGGCCTGAGAGTTCCAGAAAATCATGAGGGACTCGTCTTTCTGTAAGCCCAGCTGATCTGCCAGTATGTTTCTGCCATAGAGGTGGAGATTCTGTTTGCCCCCAGAAAACAACTCGAGAAGGACAGATGCTCAGCCATCTCCCACCACCCACACCAGGGAGTAGGGGAGCTCAGGGCAGAAGGTGCTGGAGTTACCTCACGCCTCCACGGGTGACCTCCTTGGCCAGATGGATCTCCTGCTCTCCCGCAAAGAAGAGGCTGACAGACCTGGAGCAGGTGTAGGGGAAGGAGCCGCACTGCGGGTCGTTGTGCACCTGGGGGGGATTTCAGAGGCCACTGAGCAAGCTCCTGCCACTCACCTGGCCCCCAGCTTCGGCTATGGGCCCAGAGGCACCCTGTTGAGCTCCCACTAATGATGGACTGCTGCCCGCGGCATGCCGAGCACCTGTCCTCTGTCATCTCTCCCGGTCCCCACAGCACCACAGGGAGGTCAGAGGTATCTTTACCTGCACCTCAGAGAGGAGGTGGCTCGTGCTCAGAGAGGTGGAGGGACACAGGTGACACGCACACAGCCAGGATTCCAATCCAGCTGTGCTGTCTCCCTATTTCTGGACGTTTTTTTGTTTATCCACCCCAGCTTATCCCATCAGATTGAAAGCCCAGTTATACACTCACACCATCTCACACTCATAATGAACACAACACACATCTCAAATAGGTACATCAGAGGGCACTCTCAATGCTCACACTATAAATACACACTCCTACCACCACCCTGGTAGAGGCGGCTTAGCTGTCCCCTACACACACATATCACTCCTGAGTTGCCTGACACATGCGTGTCTCCTCTGCCCCCGCTCAGACAGAACCTACACCTCCAAAGCCACAGCACCCAAGGAAAGCAGGCAGGGGCTCTCAGAGTTTAGGGAAAAGTCTGAAATGTACCTCTGCCAAATGTGAAAATCCATCCCATGAGTGAACAAACCTTCCACTAGATTATTGTTAAACATGGTTAGGCGGGATGGAGCCATTTCAACTAAAAGTAGGACCTGTCAAAGCCATTCCATAGCCTAAATATTTTTCACACTTTTGTGACCATGACCCATAGTGAGAAATATATACACATATAAATTATATAAAACAAAAAGCTTTACAAAATAATATTCACCACTATTAATGTGCAAAGCATTTCTACAATATTTTCTATTTATATTCTCTTTTGTCTTTTTTTTTCGCGCTGGTTATGACTTATTAAGGCTTCCCTGGTGGCTCAGAGGTTAAAGTGTCTGCCTGCAATGCGGGAGACCTGGGTTCGATCCCTGGGTCGGGAAGATCCCCTGGAGAAGGAAATGGCAACCCTCTCCAGTATTCTTGCCTGGAGAATCCCATGGACAGAGGAGCCTGGTGGGCTACAGTCCACGGGGTCACAAAGAGTCAGACACGATTGAGTGAGTGACTTGACTTGACTTAACTATGACTTATTACTTTTTCATTTCATAACTCATGAATGTGTGGCACCCCACTGGTCTAGGTAATCACAACAGATTAGTCACTCAGTCATGTCCAACTCTTTTTGACCCCATGAACCGTAGCCCACCAGGTTCCTCTGTCCATGGAATTCTCCAGGCAAGAATACTGAAGTGGGTTGCCATTCCCTTCTCCCGGGGATCTTTCCAACCTAGGAATCAAACCTGGGTCTCGTGCATTGCAGGCGGATTTTTTTTTTTTTTTTTTTTTTTACCATCTGAGCCACCATAAAATGATACAGTCATGATGTATGATACCCATGATACTCTGAGGCGAAAAAGGTCAGGGTCCCTGGACCATCCAGGACCTGGCCCCCAGACAGTCCCTTGGCAGGGCTATGCCTGAGACAGAAGGGGCACACCCAGCTGGCAGAGGGGCGACACTGAGCACCACACTCTCCCCCATCTCCCAACCCCTCAGCCTAACTCCATGCTGGCCAAGGTGCCCTCCAGCACAGCAGCCTCCCCAGCTAGACCCTTCTCCAGGTAGAGACTATACCTGCAGGTGACTGCCCACTTGACACACAGGGTAAATGTGAAAATCAGATCTGTCTGACCATGAGACTGTGACTCTCACATGTGTTCATACACAAGACAAGCTTTTACTGAGCATTAATCCAGGTACTGGGAACAGCAATGGCAAAGACATGGTCCCTGCCTAGAAAACTTACATCTGAAGAGGAGACCAACCCAGAAACAGATTTTTGTAAGAGAAACACAATGATAAGGTAAGGGTGTGGAACTCTGGTTCCACAGAAAGGAGCCCCTGAGCCCACTCAGGAGGTCAGAGCATGCAAAAAATCTTAGAAGAGGTCACCCTAAGCTGAGTCACTCAGGACCTCTACCATTTCCTCTGTGGCACCACGCTCTTTCTTATCTAAGGTTCATACCATAGCATCCGGTGTTCCTTTGACCTAGAGTGTTCTCCTGTCTGTACCCAACCCTTCACTTGTCCAGCTCTAATTCATTCTTCAAATACCAACGTAAATATCACTTCCTGCAGCAGGAAGCCCTCCCCGATCACCATCTTTCCCAATAGGCAAGGTTAGGTTTCCATCACATGCTCTTCTAACTGTTTGACATTCTCCTCTATTGCACTCAGTGGCACTTGAAATGATTCATTTGACTTGATGTCTGTTTTCCCATTAGACTGTAAGTTACATGAGGACAGAGACCACATCTGTGGTGTTGTCCACAAGGCCAGCACCAGGCCTTGTGCCAGGAAAAGAGTACAACTATGCACTTAATAAATACTTGGTGAATGAGAGACTAAGTGAGTGAATGGCCAGGGGCACCCAGAAGTGAGTGGATGAGTGAGAACCACGGAGCCTTCAGCTGCCTCCAGGTGCAGAAGCCCTGGGCAGGAGCTGGGAGGGTGAAGGAAAGCGCCAGCCTCTTTAACTCTGCCGAGCAGAGCCCAGGCCAACCAAGCCTTCAGGGCCTAGAGGAACCTTCCCGGACAGGCAGGGGGCAGTGAACACCTCACCTGGACTGAGAAGATCTGCCCCTCAGGTTCATGGTGCCCCACCAGAGTGTAGCTGCCCTTCCCAGACAGGTAGTAGTAGAGGCCATCAAACGTCTCCACGTGATGCTGTCCCCACGCCCGGCAGATGCTGTCTCTCTCAGGGCCGGCATTGTATACTGAGCCAGGGACAAAAAGGGCACCTCTGTGTAGCAGCAGTGGACACTGAGCCCAAGGCTAGTGGGTTCAATGCCCACTCCCTCTAACCCAGACCCCTGAGTCTCAGGTCCACAGATTTTCTTAAACCTGTGGCCCCTCCCAGAGGCAGAATGGAGCCCAGACTCACCCATCTGGCAGCGCAGCCCGGTAGCATTGAAGCGCCTGCAGTCACAGAAGGCGGGGTGCACACATTCGCCCCCGTTGAAGCAGGAGAACAAGTCTGCAAGGGAGACGCAAGGCATCGCCCCATCAAGCTGAGAATGGCAGAAGCCATTGATGCAGCACCTCCGTCACGATGGGACTCCAGACCCCCACTTCCCAGAGCGACATGGAACTCAGATCCCCATCACAGCGAGCCCCAACTTTCCTCAGGAGCTGGCTTTGATGGGGGCAGGAGCAGGGTGCCTCAGACAGCTGCCCCACCCTCTCCCTAATAGGCTGTGAAGTCTGAGTACTGACCTTCGGTATGTATCAATGGCCCCAGGCCAGCCCCACCTAGGCCTTCAGTTTCCTAAGCTAAAAGTTCTTGGCTACCAGGCAAGGCATCAAAGCTGTGAATACGGCGCATGAGGGGTGAGCAGGAGCCTGCCCAGAGCTTTTCATGGACTGCTCTTCCTCATCGCTCCATAATCTTAGGGGAAGAGTCCGTAGTGTAAACCAAGGAATGCACTTGGAATGTAGTAGAAAGGAAGGCCTCAGAGGATGAGAGGACAAAGCAGAGTGGCATGTGGCAAGGAAGGGAGCCATAATGTGAGAAGAGGGACCACAGACAGAGACCAGGTGAGGGGAGAGGCCACAAAATAGTAGAGAGAGGCTACAGACACAGAGTGATATCCAGGGGGAAAACCACCACTAAATAAGAAGCTCAACCTCACTGGAGTCAGACTGGGGACGGTGGAAAGAGACCCCCTGCAGGGAAAAGAGGTCCCAGGAGGCCCCAAGACAAGCCCCGGGCTTCCCTCACAGGCCTTTCTGCCTCCCACAAGCCCCAGGGAAGGAGGGGCACTTACAAGACGGTGCACATTTGGCCCGATGGAGCCGCCTTTCCCAGGAAGACATGGCCAAGGAGTCCAGGACCTCAGCTTCCTCCTTTTACAGACAGGAGACGGAAAATAATTCAATCAAGGGCTGACCTCAGGGATGGCGGGCTTCCTGGAGGTCACAGCCCTTCCTGTTCACTACCTGGAGGGAGGCAGGCCCTCTGCTGCTGGGTGCCCCAGTTACCCAGCCCACCTCTGAGAAGCCTGGAGGCAGGATTTTCAGGTGGCGTGAGGCCTGGTTTACACCCTCCAGAGTGGCATCTCATTGGCAGGCTGGGGAGGCCTGTAGCCTGAACACAACCCCCTCCCCTCCATGCTCCAGTGTCCCCTGGCCTCTCCTGACTCCCTCCCTAGTAAACCTTTGTATGCTCCACAGCCCAGCACAAAACCCTCTTGTCTGGAGAACAAACACAACACCTCCTCACTACAGAAACCATACGGGCCAGAGCTCAGAAACAAAGGCAGACCCTCAATCCTGGGCAGGGGAACATCCCCCACCCCAACTCAGCCTTTTGGGCTCTTCTATCAGCAAAAACAATGCCTCACGGATCACAACCCGCCGTTGGAACTCGTCCGAGTCAGAACTCTCCCCGATACCACACAACTGAGGACAAAGGCAAAGCCCCGCTGAGATCCTGTTTTCCAGACCAGAAGCCCCATCCCATGGCCTCTTGAGATACGAACATCTGAAATCAGGACTTCCCCGAACATCATTTCACTGTGTTCAGTCCCTCTCAGAACTCCAGCCTGAGCGTCTGAAGTCACCTAGGACCGGGACCCTTGGCACAGTAGGATCATCACTCTCAGGGCCTAAGTCCTCTCACTTGAACACCTTCTGGGAGTGGGGGCCCAGCCTGGCCCAGGTACAGGGAACACGTGCTCACAGAGCTGACAAGGCACGAACCACACTGAGGGTGTTTGTCTCATGTATTTTCTCCTCACTGTCACCTCCTCATCCCTGGGCTAAATCCCCAGCGTCTCGCAAAGACTAGGAACACAGAAGTATTCAGAACCCTTGGTCCCTGGAGCCCAACCCCAGCTCTTTGTCCCTCCTGTGGGTTGTACTTCTCCATCTCCTGCCTGGCCTGTGCTGCAACGAATCGAGGCCATTTCTGGAGAAGAATTTTAAATCCTTTCCAAATGATTCATCTTCAGTATAGATGGGGAGTTCTTAATCATTTTTATGCCATGAATCCCTCTGACAATCTAGTGACGATTATGGGCCCCTTCTTGCAACAGATGTTTCTAAATATGTAAAATAAAACATAATATTATAAAGGATATCAAACATTTTGCAATGCAGCGATTAAATATTTTATAAAAATGAGTAATGGTAATATTTGTGCTTTTTTATTAATACATTAAATCACAGGACCAAGCGACAGGCCATACCACTGCCAGCATGCAGGAGCAGTGAGCATAGATGCGATCTGGAGACAGAGACAATTGCAAGCTGAGAGCAAAATACCTGTGATTTCTACTAATGAGAGTCACAGACACTGCTAATATTCTGTGGTCTGTAACATCTAGCAGTAATTAAAGGGAAGACTAAATTTCAGTTCCATTGAGGTTTCCATAAATAACAATGCATTTTTCCCCCCATCCAAGTTCATGGACTTCTGGTCTACACCAGCAATTCTCTGGAGAATGGCTGAGTTCTATAGAGTGAGGCAGCACAGAAATGAAGGGTGGTGAGCTACTGGTCTGAGACCTCCCCTTCCCTTACTTAAGAGGGCATTCCAGGCAGAAGCCTTTGAGGGATCCCCAGGTTCACTTTTTAAGTAGCCTGATTCCTGCCCAGCCTCCTCCAACTCCAGTTGCCTTTAAGGAGGGCCATTCTAACCCCTTGTTTGTTCTAAGGAGTAATGTGAGAAACCTACTGGGGTTGCCTGGTCTGGATGATTCTCCAAGGAAAAGAAGGGGAGGCCTACCCTGGAATCCAGCAAGGAAAGAAGCCCTCTAGGGGAATGAAGTGCTTGGGTAGGAGGATCATTACGCCACTAAATTACAGAGTCGGACACGACTGAAGCGACTTAGCAGCAGCAGCAGCAGCAGAACATGCTAGCTAGAAGACCTTGCTCTGCCTGTGCCCTGAGGGCCCGGCAAACCATCCACCTGCCTCAGTATCCCCATCCATAAAAAGAATGATGAAAACATTTTAAAAATAAAATAAAAACTAAATAAAAAGAATGACGACATTATCTTTCAGTTCAATCTGGGGCCTGGAGAAATGGGAAAAAAAGATACAAAACCCCCACATAATCCAGACATTCAAAAGTAAGCATGCCTCCTCCTTCCTTGGGATCTTCATATCTATTTCAAAAGGGCAGGTATTTGGGACACATTGTTTTCTATTTTAAAAGATGCTTCCATCCTGCTGGCACAAGGAGCTCCCCAGAGCGGATCCCAAGGGCCAGGGTGTGTAAACTGAGGCTCAAGATTCTCTGGGAACCTGATATCGGGTGGGCTGTATTTGTATCATGTTTGTGGTTGTAGAGAGGAGACAGACGCAAGCCAAGACTAGAAAAGGAACCTGAATCACTTGATCCAGAGACCGACCGAAGTTTGGCAAAGAAAGAAAAGCACCACCTCTTCCTAAAGTACAGAGGATCTGATGTATGACAGAAACCCACAAAATTCTGTAAAGCAATCATCCTTCAATCAAAAAAATTTTTTTAAAAAGTAATAAAGCACAGAGGACCTGGGGAGGGTGGGCAACAGGGAATGGTCAGGACTTAGAGGATGGCTCTGCTTTTCAACCAACCCTTCCTTGCAGGCCTCACCAGAGGGCCTCAAAGCAGCATTGCTGGGGATGCTCAGGGGATGAAGAGGGACCTCTGACAGGGTTTAGGCCAGGCAGGGAATAGAGAACTCCACTCTCCCAAACCCTCATCTTCCCGCTTTCACCCAGGAAAGGAAAGAGCTCAGCTGTCTCCTGACGGAGACTCTGTGCCCTCTTCCTCTATAAACACAATTTATAAATAAACAAAAGTTGGCTATAGGGCCCCAAGAGATTAGGAAAGTGGAAGCAGAAATATCCTATAAATTTGCATTCTTCAGACACACACTAAGAATCTTGTTGGTCCCCTTTTGAATAACTGTAGAAACATACTTCCTGCCACCTACAGAGCTCCCAGACAGCCTCAAACCCAGACAGAAATAAGCCCCTGCCCAGTGAAGTGACCCCTTCCCCAGGCCTCCCCTTACCTGGCCTCCCATCACCGTGGTAGCATCCCCTATGGCAAGGACTGCCTCCTGATGGCTGTGGCTAGGTGAGAAACAAGCCTGGTGTGGGCGAAGGGAGAGGAGTGGGCCATGCCCCCCCCACCATCCCAGGCCCATCCCGTCCCCTGTGCTAACCCCTGAGGTCACCCATGCCAGGAATGAAGATGGAACCAGTGAGCGGGGTAGCTAGCAGTTCTTGCCTACTCACCTGGGATCCCGGGCTGGCTCAGGCTGCAGCTCTGCATTGCCTCGGGGTGTGGCTGCTGCGGCTAGGGGGTGGGGGGATTACTCTCCACTCGTTATGCCTCCCACCCCTTCTCACCCCGTTCCCCACCTGCTGGGAAGCCTCTCATACCTGCATCACCCCCATTCTCTCTCCCTGCAGCCTTCTCAAATCCTTTCTCCCCCTCCGTGGGGTCTCTTTTCCAACAAGGGTCTCCCTCCTCCTTCCCACTCTCTGTGCCCCAGTTCTCTCTGGTTCCCCCTCCTTGGATCTCTTCCACGCTGCCCAGCTTGAGAGCCATTCCCCTGACTGCGGCTGGCCTTTCTTTCCTTCTGCGGTCCCTCTCCCTGGACCCACTCCCTGGCTGTCCCCCTGCCCTCTCTCAAACCTTCTTTCTTTACCCTCTCTCCAGCTGGCCCAGGTCTGTCGCTCTAAACGTTCTCCCAGGTTCCTGGCCTCCCCTAGTCCACACCCCTCTCACCGAGAGACTGCAGTGGCGGAAACTCCCCTGCCGGCTCACCCCGGGGCAGCCAGACGCAAGCTAGGAGCAGGCAGAACACTGGCGCCGGGGCCCCCATAGGGGCGCGCGGGGACTGGGAAGCTCAGCGCAGGATCAAGTCCGAGTGCCTCTCCCGCGAAGGCAGAGCCACACCTCCACTGGTTGGAGGCCGCCGGGCCTCTTGCTCTCTTGCCCCAGGATACCCTTGGCTCCGCCTCCCAGGCACTTGGCTCCGCCCCGAACTAGAGAGACAGGACCGCCTAACTTATTACCATAATTTAGGAGCCTGACCGGTGTGCGGGGCGTCGGGGGTGGCCGCCTTTGTTCTTCTTGGTCTGTGGCTGCCCCTCCCCGAGGGAGGTTGGATTCAGATCACACTCAGCGCTAAGTCCCTTGGAGGAGCAAGGAGGCAGGCAGTCTGTGCAGCTTCCAACATCCCTTGCTCCTCAGAGATCCCTGGTTCAGGAACCTGGGTTCTGGAAGCCCCTTACTGGGTTCTTGGAGACCCAGGATGCTGGTATAAGTCTGGTCCTATGCATTCCTTTTACAGAGGTCCCAGGAGGCGCAACTCAGTGATCAGTGGCAGAGCCATGGCTCAGGCCTGCAGAGTCCTAGCCTGTGCTTACACCATTTTCCACTACAGCTTCCTGGGTCCCCAAGACCCCACTCTACCCCTAGTTTTGAGCTAGGGATCCAACCTCTAGAAGCTAGATCATGCCTTAGTCCTCTGTGTGTCCAGCACTAGCTCAGGCCCCAGTTCAGGATATGTTGACTAACAGAAATGCCTTACACTCAGATATTATTGGTTCCATTGAGGCCTGACTTTGACAAAAGCAACTTTAGTTTTGTGAATAAGATACACTCTGCCCAGGAAAAATTTTGGAATGGTAGAAATGTGGGCCTGAGAGCCTTGGGAAACTTTGCATCTTTCACTTGGCCAACTAAGTGTTAGAACACCAACCAGATGCCAGGCCTTGTAGACGGTGATGAAGATAGCGTCAGCCCTCACAGGCCCCTGGGCAGAGGTGTATATTTGGGATGCTTTACTCATTCATCCTGTCAACAAATTTATTGAGCATCTACTCCTCGCCACACACTATTCTGGAAATATAGCGGTAAATAAAGCATGGATAGCTATCTCCACACAGCGTATTTGAAGCCATGGGATTAGGTGGGAAGATGAAGAGGAAAAAGCCAAGGATGGAACCTTAAAGAACACCAGTTAAGAAATGGGTGAAGGCAAGACTGTCTTAGAGAAAGCTTGAAAAGGAACATTCATGGTGTAATAGGGAAGGACGAATCTGACTCCATATTGAATCTGTTTCCTTTACTTTAACCTTTGTATTCTGTTGCTTTTGCTCTAAGTCAAAAATGTAACCAATAGCATGAAATATACAGGATAACCAATTTTCAGGGCTCTGACTATTAAAGGTCTAATACTTTCCCACTCATATAGAGATAAAAGTTTCAGAACAGAGAATAACATTTGTCTTGTTTGATGCTTACAGGAACATTGAGACCCAAGCTATGTGGACAGCTATAAGAACAAAGGTTTCCAGCATTAAGAAGTTTGCAACATCCAACCACACTCCCTCCCCCTTTAGTATAAAAGATGCCTGCTTTCTCTTTCAGTATAAAGAAGCCTGAATTCTAACTCAGGGAAGATGGTTCTTTGGAACTCTAGTCCACCATCTTCTTGGTCTACTGGCTTTACAAATAAAGTCACCGTTCCTTGCCACAACAAGTCATCTCTCAGTTTATTGGTCTGTTGTACAGCAAGCAGTATGAGCTTGGGCCTGGTATCCATGGGAAAGGAGAACCAGGACTCAGTTTTGTCCCTAAAACCAAGAGGGAGGCATTTAGAGAAGAGTGTCCGTGTGGGCAATGTTCCGGTAAAAGAAGGATTAGGGTATCACTGGATGTCATTCACCCTCATAAGGGCATTTGCTGCTCTGCTTGAAATCTATACATGAAATAAACAGCCATATGACATAGTTATGAAATGCAGAAAGTCAAAAAAGTCAGTGGGAGGGGAATTTATTTTGTGCACGTTTCCTAGACCTTTGAAAATCCCACAAGTCTTTTATCGCTGATTTAACTAATTAATACCAAGGGGAGACTATGGATGCTATTTTAAGGTTCTTTTCCAGAAAGGATTTACATCTCAAATTCGGTCATAATTTAGATAAATAAAAATAGTAGGCTGGCAAAACTTCAGCTATTCCAGGTGGGCTGCAAAGAATGGGGTCTCTAGGTGCCTCTGCAATTACAGCAATTTGCTGATTTGGGCTGCAGTCCATCTCCTGTCCCCTCCCCTTTGACACGGTGCAAACAGGGCAGGCCCTTGCCCTGGGTTGAATGCAGAAACAAGTAAACAAATTCATAATTAAAGGTGCCCGCTCTTTCCATTCACAACTGTCTTTATCACCCCTCATCCCCTCTGTGCTCTCAGGCTGTCTCAGGCTTGGCTTATCATTATCTTTGCACCCCAGCACTAGACCTGATCTGGGTGGGGCAGCAGAGACTGGTGGCCTGAAACGAGATCTTCATTCCCTGCCCAGGAATTGAATCTGGGTAGCCTGGGTGAAAACCAGGAATGCTAGCCACCAAAACAGCAAGGGCTAGAGGCTAGAAGCTAGTTTTCCCTGGATCTTTGCCCCCAGTGAAAAGTGCATTTATCACGGAGGCAGAAACTGTCAATGCAGGTACAAAGTTTATTTTAGAGACATAGCACAACAACAAGTGGGAGAGCACAAAGAGAAGCAGTTTGTTTAGTTGAGATAGAAGCAGGGCTGAGATGCACACCCAGAGAGAAAGGGTGTAGGCGTCCCCCCTAAGGAGGAGGAGCACAGTAAAGAGGAAGTTAAATCATTTATATAGGTCAGTATTTCCAGGCCTTTGTCTTCTTTCAGGCCAATTGTCTGATTTCTTTTTCCATACCTGGCCTACGCTGGGACCCTCCCCTGGGGTGTGCACACACCCTATCAGCCAAGATGGATCTCGAAGTGAAGGCTTCTGGGAGGAGCCTTCTTCTCAGACTGGACTTTTGCCTTATTCCCTTGAGATGTTTACAGGAGACAAAGACTTTCTATTTACCCGGTTTCTGTTGTTGCTTCCATTTGTGAGAGCAAAGAGGGGGCTGGTGGTCCATTCCTCAACTGCAGCCCACCTACCTCTTGCAAAGAGGAGGCAGGCTGGCTGATTGTAAATGTCCAACCTGGAGCCCGTCTATCTCCTACCTCAGATCTTAGTTGAATTGAATCAAATGAACCAGACGGGCGTCATCCCCCGGGTAAAGGTCGGCTGTAAATCAGGATGTCATTTCCAGGCCCTTCCATGCTTGTGTGTGTGTGTGTGTGTGTGTGAGTGGCAGGGAGCTAGGGAACTGTGGGAGAGGAAGTCAGTGGAGAAGGGGCCCTCCTACCCACTGTTCAGGTTCCTGTGGGCTACAGTAACACCCAACCCCAAGGAGTTCACAAACAGGTTTCTTCCAAGTTGGAAAAGTCCAGGGAAGCCACTACTATAAAATGTACAGTGAAGGTGAGATGCTTGGCAAGGGGTGACAGACAGCTTCCTGAGATCCCTTCAGTTAACCGCGTGTGTTTGAGAACCACTCCAAGGGCAGGGCCAGTCACATGTCCAACCATCGTTGCCGCCACCATAGACACGCCCTCCTGGCCAGCGGCTCTCAGGCTTCAGAGAGAGGCGGCGAGATTCAGGACAGGTGCCTCCCGCCGCCCCGCCCCGTCCTCCCCAGGCCCCACCCTCTCCTCCCCAGGCTCCGCCTGTCACGGTCGCCGCCTCTGCGGGCTGGAGCAGCCCGTCACCCAGCAGCCGGCACCCGAAGGAGCGGAACTGTGTAGCAAGCGACTCGATCCAACCCAGCCATGGATCGGAAGGTGGCCCGAGAATTCCGGCACAAGGTCAGAGCCACTAGCGGCCCTCCAGCGCCCCCGCGGAGTCAGGGGGCGGAGTGGGTGGGCGGTGGATACCCACGGCACCATCTCTCCCTTTGCCGGCCGGTCCTGGGGCTCTGGGTGGGCTGGGATCCTGAGGGTCCTTTGGTTACCAGCAGGAATCCCCAGTAAAATGAGGGAGGAGCACTGGGACTCTAGGTGTGGAAGCCACTAAACCGAGTTCCTTCCTGAAAGTGTCCGTTTTCTTAATACGCAGCGGGGGTGGGGGTAGGGGATTAGAATTCCTTCCGATCTTGGCTTGAGATGGGATATTTCTCTGAGATGCCCCATAGTGGGCAACGCCCACCCCACCCCTCTGCCCCGCTCCCTCCTAGCGCCCCCAGCTCTGGGGTGTTGGAGGGTGTAGAGAGGCTCTGGGATAGGGTCTGAGAGGTGAGGACTGGGAGGGAGGGCAAGTGGATGCCTCAATCTGTCTTCTGACCTGAAAATTCGAATTGGAGGCATGTCAGGCAGCCCACTCCCCACCTAAGGGCATTTCTTAGGACCTGAGAAATAGTGGAGGGAGCTGTGGGAGTCAGCCAGGCCCTTTAGGCTCTCCACCAGTGAGGGGCCTCATTGGTGGCCCAGGACTGTCAGAGACCATCGCTGGAGACCACTGGGTTTGACCCAGGCTTCCCAGAACTGTTTCCAGAGCTGTGCAGGAGTTGCTGAGCCTGAGGTCAGAGAGGACCCTTTGAAGAGATCCAGTGTACATCCCCACTAGGCCTGAGGATGCCTCAGAGCCCAAGGGTGCAGCCAGGGGTGTCTGGAGCTACCCACAGGCCCTGCCTGAGGGAAAGGTGACTGAGCCTTGAGACCCACCCAGAGAGACAGTGTCTTTAGACCCAGCCAACCCCCTTCCCAAGCCTGAGTGGGCAGAGCTCAGGTAGACAAGGTCCAGGGGCTGGCCCCTCTCTCACCACAGAGAAGCCCAGGGAGCTCAAGGAGCCAGCCAGTATGGAGGCCACAGGGGCTGAGGGTTGTGGCCTGGGACTAGGGACCAACGGTCAGTTGTTCACTTAAGAAACATGTTTTGAGCACCCAGTCTGTGCCTTCAAGTTGCTGGCCATGTGGGTGGAATACAGACCCCATACTAATAACTACCCACACCTGGGTGCTGAGTGTTGGAATCAAAGTTTGGTGGGGGCACAAAGGGGACAGCTCCTGCTGGCCGGAGTCTTCTAAAAATGAGGCCTTGGGATCCCAGGGATGAGAGATAACCGGAAGTTCATGCAGGAGTATGGGGGCTGGGAAATAACAAGGGGAGTGTGAGACATGTTCACCAGCGCATCCTGTTGCAAAGGGACCCAAGGGGAGAAATTTCAGCCGCCGGGGACATTTGGTGAGTGTAGATTTCAGGCAACCCACTTGCCCGTCCCCTACCCCAAGATGACTCAGGCTTGAATTTCACTTTCCTGCCCTGGGGTTGAAAGTAATGTCGGTCCCTCTTTTGTCTTCTCCTCATGAGGTACTTTTCTTTGCCTCTTTGAGAGAGTTGTTTCTGGGGTCCCCGGTGTCTGACTCAACCCCTGGGTTAGCCCCTGTTTCTCTTCCCCAGGCCCCATGCGCCCCAAAGGGCCCCAGGCCTCTGTGTTTCCACCGCCCTGCTCTTCCTCATCACAAGAGTCATTACCTATTAATGCCCTGAGTGTGCAGGCGGGGCATGCTGGGCAAGGCCGGGGCTGGACTTTGTGCCCCATTGCTTCAGAAGCGCAGCAGCCTTCCCCTCCCAGGTTGGAGATCATCTGGGAACTGAGGAGAGAGGATGAAGCAGCCGAGGAGAGACCTTGCTGTTGATTGCTTTCTAGATGCCCCTTCCTTAGTGTTTCAGAGCAAATTTACCCCCTTGAGAATGATTTGTAATCTAAATAAATCCTTAGTCATTGGAGGTAACATTAAAGGTACTGTGTTGTTACAGAAAGTGCTGTGTGACCGGGAGATAGTTATTAACTTCTCTGTGCCTCAGTTCTCCAATTTGGTTAATGAGGATCACGGTAATACTTAACTAGTAAGTTTATTGTGAGAGATAGATGAGACCTACACATGTGTAGAGAGCTTAAATAGAGCCTGTTACTTAGTGAAGCCTCAGTAAATGTCTACTGTTGTCTGTTGTCTGGAGTTAGGTAGTTGTTGTTTGGTTGCTAAGTCGTGTCCGACTCTTTTCGACCCCATGGACTGTAGCCCGCCAGGGTCCTCTATCCTTCACTATCTCCCGGAGTTTGCTCAAATTTATGTCCATTGAGTCACTCATGCTATCTAAACATCTCATCCTTGGCTGTCCCCTTCTCCTTTGCCCTTCAGTCTTTCCCAGAATCAGGGTCTTTTCCAATGAGGTAGTCAGTGTGTGTGTTAGTTGCTCAGTCGTGTCTGACTCTTTGCAACCCCACGGACTGTAGCCCACCAGGCTCCTCTGTCTGTGGGATTCTCCAGGCAAGAATACTGGAGTGGTTTGCCATTCCCTTCTCCAGGGGACCTTCCCCACCCAGGGATCGAACCCAGGTCTCTACATCACAGGCAGATTCTTCACCACCTGAGCCACCCGGTGTTCTACCCAATGAGGTGGAAATCGGCTCAGATCTCAGTACTGTCCCCCTCTGCAGTGAGACCTTGGGCAAGCCGCTTAACCTCACTGAGCTTTAGTTTCCTTCACTGTGAGATGGAATTCGTTGTGCTCACCTCACAGGATGGTGAGGATGAAATAGGTGTTCAAATACTGGCTGCTCTGGTTGTGCAGCAACTATTTGGTAAATGGCCTCACTTTTCCCCACTGATGCCTACAGAGCATCCCAATGGATGACCCAACAGTCTCCGGACCATTGAGCGGGGACTGTTGGGCTTGTGCAGTTCCCCCAAGGCCATGAGCAGCACTTGCATGCCCTTCCTGGACACAGCCTTCAGCCAGCACACCAAGGCAAGGGGAGGGGGGGCATCAGAGACTAAGGCTTCCCCCCGGGAGAACCAGCTTTTCAAAAGAAACCTGCTCTTGCACACTGCACCCGCAGGTTGCAGGAACTTGGTTACTCATTTGCTCAAAAAGTATTTATTGACTGTTTAGCAATCATATATTCATGGGCATCTGTAGTGTACCCTGCCCAAAGCTAGACATCTGGCTTGGGGGGTTTAGGGGATAAATAAGGTCAGGAAGAGCCTCTGCCTTCTAGGGATTTGGTAATCTTTCATTCATTCATGCACACATACAATAAATATTGACTCAGTTGCTGATACAGGCCAGGCAGTACTCTAACCACTGAATAACAAAACAAAGTCTCTGCCCTCTTAGAGAGTACATTCTAGTAGGGAAGACAGACAGTTAACAAGCAAACCAATGGAAGTGTCATAAAATGTCAAGTAGCAATGAACGCTATGAAAAAAATAAACTGAGTGAGGTGAAGGGATAAAGAGTGACGAGATAGTACTTTTTATAGGGTAGTCAGGAAAACCTCTCTGAAAAAAGTGATATTTCAGCAAAGACATAAAGACATAAAAGAAATGAGGGAAGGAGTCATGCAGATATATCAGCATGCAGTCACTTCTGCCTCATGAGCCGATTTCTACCTCACTGGGTAGAACGCCTGGTGTAAGAAGAACATTCCAGGAAGAGGGAACAGCATGTCCAAAGGCCCTGAGGCAAGCATCTGGTTGCCTTCTTTAGGAACAGCAAGTCGGATGGTGTTTCTGAGAGGACTTACGGAATGAAGAGTGGTGGGAGATGGATCAGAGTGGTGGTAGAGTCCTAATGGGCCATACTCAGGATTTGGGGTTTTGTTCTAAGTGAAAGAAGCCAGCAGGGGAGTGATATGATTGACTTACATTTTAAGAGGATTGCTCTGACTACTGGTAGAGAACAGACTGAGAGGGTAAAGGGGAGGAGGCGGACCCTCCCTTAGGAGGCTCCTGCAATGGACTAGATGGAGTGCCAGACCCAGGATATATGCTCAAGGTAGATCTGACAGGCTTTGCTGATGGGATGGTTGCGGGTGTGGAGAGAAAGGTATCAAGGGTGAGACTGTGTTGGGAGGAGGAGGAGGTTGGTGGAGACAGAACTCTTGGTGGAAACCAAGAGTTCCATTTTGAATGTTTTATGTTTGAAATACCTTTTAGATCTCCAAGTACAAAGGTGACTGAGAAGATCAGTAGATGTAGGAGTGTGAAAATCAGGGAAAAGTTCTGTGCTGGGGATAAGCCTCAGTGAATTCTTATGGTATAAATGGTATTTAAACCCCAGAAACTGGTGAAGTCACTTAGGGAGACGGTGCTGATGTAGAGAAGACTCAGGACAGAGCCTGGGGCACCCCAACCTGTAGAGGAGACAAAGAGGAGAAGGAACCTCAAGCAAGGCAAGAGAACCAGCAGGAGGGTGTGATCTGCTGTGCCTGGCACTGGGTCAAATGCTACCAACTAGTAAGCATGACACAAGTCTCTTGAAAAGACGAAGGATAATAAAACATGAGTCAGATAAACCCAGTGCTCTCTGGGATGCCCAC
Organism: Bos indicus x Bos taurus; assembly: GCF_003369695.1. NCBI lineage: Eukaryota > Metazoa > Chordata > Mammalia > Artiodactyla > Bovidae > Bos > Bos indicus x Bos taurus. The sequence continues at coordinate 49,316,097 of NC_040090.1, read as the reverse complement.
AGTGGTCACGTATGGGTGTGACAGTTGGACTATAAAGAAAGCTGGGCACCAAAGAATTGATGCTTTTGAACTATGGTGTTGGAGAAGACTCTTGAGAGTCCCTTGGACTGCAAGGAGATCCAACCAGTCAATCCTAAAGGAAGTCAGTCCTGAATATTCATTGGAAGGACTGATGCTGAAGCTGAAACTCCAATACTTTGGCCACCAGATGGGAAGAACTGACTTATTGGAAAAGGCCCTGATGCTGGGAAAGACTGAAGGCAGGAGGAGAAGGGGACGACAGAGGACAAGATGGCTGGTTGACATCACCGACTTGATGGACATGAGTTTGAGCAATCTCCGGGAGTTGGTGATGGACAGGGAAGCCTGGCGTGCTGCAGTCCATGGGGTCACAAAGAGTCTGACACGACTGAGCGACTGAGCTGAACTCCAGGATGCACACTGTGCAGGCCTGGGTGGAAGTGGAACTAGATCCCAACATCCCAACAACACTTACGGAAGTCCAGTCTCTGCCAGCTGCTGAGAACAGGGGACTTGTATTCATTTATGCTTACTTAGTTTAACTAACAAACACTTAGAACCTGCTACTTTCCAGGCACTGTTCAAAGTAACAACTGTTCACTCAATGAAGAATTTTTTAAAAAGCCATTTTTAATCTCTCACAAAAGATTGGAATCCTACGAGATACTTTTATTCCCATTTTACAGAGGAGGATACTGAAAGCAGGGAGACATGCAGACTCACGTGGGGAAGGGGGCGTGGCCTCACTGCCCGCCTTCCTCCTGCTAGAAATGTGTTGTGACCACATAGGGATTAGTGAGGAGACAGGCAGGTGAAGAAAGGAAGTCCAACACAGCTTGGTGAGTCCCACAGCAGAGGTGGGGACAAAGTGTCATCCTGTGCAGAGAGAATGACAGGGCAGGCTTTGTGGGGGAGCCTGAGGAAAGGCTTGACCAAGGGGAGCTGGCATTTGAGGAGACTTGGGCTTCCTTGGTGATTCAGATGGTAAAGAATCTGCCTGCCATGCAGGAGACCCAGGTTTGATCCCTGAGTTGGGAAGATCCCCTGAAGGAGGGAAATGGCTCCCCAATCCAGTGTTCTTGCCTGGAGAATTCTACGGACAGAGGAGCCTGGTGGGCTACAGTCCTTGGGGTCGCAGAGAGTCAGACACGACTGAGCAACTTTTATAGGTAGAGGAAGAGCTCACAGAGAAGAAATACTGCTGGTATCACCAGTGCTTATAGCTAAGGTTTCACACCAGCCTGGGCTTCAGCAGGAAGCAGGTGGCTCACTCAAATGGGAGACTGAAGAGTTTTATGAAGGGACTGCTAACAGGAAAGGGCAGGATGGCTGAGCTGCCAAGGCGTGGTGACACAGCCTGGGAGCAGCAGCACTGGAGGCCAGGGGCTCCCCAAGGGGCAAGGGAAGGGGTCCCAGAACAAAGGAGAGAGTGGCTGCAGAGAGATGTCCAGTCAGACGCTGCAGCCTCAGGTGGGGGCACCTGCCTCGTGGTGGTCTGGCATGGAGAGAGCCGGGGAATCAGAACCCCACTCCCTTTCTCCCCAGACTGTCTTACCGCCCTCCTTGGCTGAACCCAGAAGGAAGTAGAGGGCAGGGAGCCCAGGCAAAGCTTCCTGGGACACTCCTCTAGGTGGAGGAGGCTGGGTTGTGGGTCTGGAGGCAAAAGGGAAGCGATGCAGCACACATTTTAGAGCCCTTGAAGTTTCGGAGCCCTGGGCACTGTCTTACAGTAAATGTCTTTACAGTGAATGTCTTTACAGATATTCATTCATTTAATCCCGACACAGCCCTAGGAGGGCAAATGTCACCCAGTGGAACAACATGCATTATTTAATCTGCTGCTTGCTCTCTTTCTCCGTCTTTGGCTGAGTGCATACATGAATTTTCATGAGCGGAAGGTTGTGTGCTTCCCCTGTGAGGCCAATCTGAAAGGGCAGTCCATATGGAGGAAGGCAGGGAGGTGAGGTTGGAGAGACCCAAGGCCAAACCCAGAGTCTACTTCCAGTGCCCTAGACAAGGGCTTGTACCTTGTGAGGAGGGAGATATCCCTTACCATGCAGGCCGATAGCACTGAGCCAGCTGAACATTGGCCAGAGAAGTCTCATGCTGGACAGAGGGGGCCAGACACAGGATGAGTGGGCACAAGATGAGTGGGCATAGGGTATTGATGTGGTAAAGGGACCCCCACACAGTTACTTGTACATGGTGGTCTACTTAGGGCTTCTATGTCCATCAAGAGGGATCCAAGAAAGGGAAAGGCTTTTTATATCTAGTTAGAGAAAGAAGACATGGTGTCTTGCACACAGTAGGTGCTCAATTAATGTGTATTAGACAAATGCAAATAAGGAGGTTCTAACTGGTAAGTGGATACAATGTGGTAGTTTGGAAAAAAGCAAGGGTTTTGGAGCCAGCAGTCATCTCATCTCTACTGCTTCTGAGCCTTGATTTCCTCATCTGTCAAATGGGGGTAATATCCATCCACCTCAGAGGGTTTTTAAAGACAATACAAGTAAAGTACTTCAGATGTGGTGGCCTGTCTGTAAGCAGAGTCTGGCCCAAATAAGGGAGCCAGTCAAGGGCCTCAGGCTGGGAGGCTGGTAAGGAGGCTCTGGGCTGGGCATGGTCAGGAAAGACTCTAGAAGAGGGGGCTTGGACTCCCCTTAAATGAAAACAGAGGTCAGTGGGAAGAGGGAGGGCAGGCCATCTTATGTGGGTCTGAGACTGGAACTGAGCTAAGAGGAGACAGATCCAGGAGGCTGTGTACTGAGGAGTGATGGGAAGGTGACTCCGGACTGGCGGAGAGGATAGAAGGAAGGCTCTAGACTAAGGCTGTTGGAGTTCATTCAGCAGTCACCACTGAACACTGCACCTGTTTGCATGGCATGGTGCTTTAAGACCTACTATGTACCAGGTGTGTTACAGGTAGCTGAGCACAAGTTTTTGGGAGAATGACACACAGCCATTCCAACACACATCCCATTCAGGGACGGGATCCCTGAAGCTGCCCCTTGGACTGGTACAGGGGAGACCCTCCTGAGGAATTTGCTTGAACCTAGATTCCAGGAGGAAGAGACATCGTATAAGTTTGTTAAATATTTACAAGCAAAATTTGAATTACAGTGCTGATGTTTCTGCACGTTCAGGCTTCCAGAGAAAGTTCCATCCTTATCAGCTGTCTTTCTTGGCGCATGTGTTTTCACTCAGGTGTGGTCAGAGAACAAAGTGGTGCTGTCATCTCAGAGTCTTTTTGGAGAGATTCCTGGGTGGGAAATGGTCAGGGTCACGAGACTCCCACCATTTTGATTTATCCCTTACATTGGTGTTTAAAGAACATTCTACATAAGCCAGATATGATTTCCCAGATATTATGGTAAATGGATAATTTTTTTAAATGGACAAGTTGAATTGCTGGGGATAGATGGGACAATTCTGAATGAGGTCGAGGAGGTTCCAGTGTGTTAGAGGAAGGCCTGTTTGGCCGCAGCCTGAGTCACACTTGGGAGGTGATAGAGATGACCCTGGAGGGATAGGGAAGGGCAGAATTGAAAGTCAGGGTTGGAGTGACCTAGGCTCTGAGAATGAATGGAGCTAAAGAGCTGAACTTTGCAGGCTGCCTCAGCAGGAGACTGATAGGATGTAGTTTCTGGGTGGGGACCTCTGGATGCAGGGGTCAGCATTGGAGGGCTGCCCACAAGGACCAGAAGCCTGGGACCCCCAGGAATAGGATCTCTCCTCGAAGAGCATCTCCAGGTGATCTGTGCTTGGGATGCAGAAAAGCAGAACCTTAGACTCTAATATTGGAAATTGCCTTTGTCTTCCGTTTCTACTTTCCACCCAGTGCATAAACGCTGTCTGCGGAGGACAGTGCCTTGCTTCTTACACCTAATGATGCAGCAGGAGGCGTTTCTGCAAGGAGGGGTTGCAGAGAGCTTCAGTCATAAGACCTCAGTCAGGAAGGGATTTCCCTCTCCTCTACTTTGTCTTACGTCACCACCCATGGCTGGAATTGAGCTAGAAGCCCTTTGGTTGTGCTCTCCTCACTGCAGTCAGAGCAGATGGGCTTTTTATGCTTTCATAGAAAGCAGAACATCTGCAGTTCCAGGAGTCATCCAAAAGAGATATTTTCTTGCTTGTTCTAGACCAAACCCAAAGGGATTTCTTAAGAGTATGAAGGAGAGAGATGGGGATTTGAGATAAGGGGAGCCTGCTTGAGAGCAAAAGTTTTGAAATTTTGGCCTGAAGAGCCCTTGAAGTTTTTTCCCTGGAAGTCCTGACTCACACAGGCAGTGGTATAGCAGGGAGAGCATAGGCTTTGGAATCAGATAGCATGCATGCATGCTCAGTCACTTCAGTGACTCAGACTCTTTGGGACCCCATGGACTGAAGCCCTCCAGGTTTCTCTGTCCATGGGATAGGACAAGAGAATGTCTTTCTCCAGACAAGAATACTGAAGTGAGTTGCCATGCCCTACTCCAGGGGATCTTTCTGACTCAAGGATTGAACCCATGTCTCCTGTGTCTCCTGCTTTGCAAACAGATTCATGACCGCTGAGCCACTGGGGAAGCCCCAGAATCAGATAGACTGAGGTTCAAATGTTAGCTCTGTCTCTGATTAGCTGTGGTACCTTGTGTGACATGTTGTAACCTCTCTGGTCTTCAGTTTCCTCATCTGCAAAATTGGCCTTGTAGGGCTGGTGAGATAAACAAGTGGAGTAGGGCCCAGAGAAGCTCTTGGTGCCATCCCATGATGCAAATGTTATTTCCCTTCCCCTTCTGCTCCCATGATTCCCTTCCTCCCATCTGACTGTGCATGGACCAGGAGGCAGGGGGATGGAGAAATCCCTCTGATACTTCTTTACTGACCACATTCTATGCATTAGGCTCAAGAGACTTAGAAAAAATAGACTTCATCTTTCCTTTGTGGGGTTTTTCTGTCTGATGAAGGAAACAAACCAGTTCACAAAAAAGCAAGCCTTAATTAACTGCAAATTGTGACTGTTGTAATGAAGGAATTGAAGCATCTTTGGGGTGATGGAGTGGGTTCTGTTTAGGTTGGTGAGCAGGAAGACCTCCCTGGGGCAGAGGCCAGCCATGCAGGGAAGGAGGAAAACCATCCAGGCAGAGGGAACAATATATATGATGGCCCTGAGGCTAGAGCAAGTGTAGCCTGTGGGAAACACTGAAAGGAGGCTTGTGTAGCTAGGAAGAGTGGCAGGAGCTAAAGTTGGGCCTTGATCAGGTAAGGGATTTGGCTGCGCCGGGTCTTGGTTGCGGCATGCAGGGTCTAGTTCCCTGATCAGGGATTGAACCAGGGCCCCCTGCACTGGGAACCTGGAATCTTAATCACCAGACCACCAGGGAAGTTCTTGAATTTTGTTTTAAGTACAATGAGAAGCTATTAAGCACGAAAGTGATATGATCCAATTTATTTAAATATTTCTGAATCTGATCCTAGAGAATTTTTCTCTGCTCAGACTCCTGCACCGCAGCCACACGTGGGCAGTCCAAGTCTGTCTCGGTGTGGCTCCCCACCCCTCTCACGCAAGCCCAGGCAGAGTGCGGAGAGAGTCCAGACTGGGTCCTCACAGATGTGGGCTTTTCGAGGTGCCCACTTCTGTGGTGTGTGGAAAAGCCAAGGCTACCACCTGACATTCAGTGCTGCCCACTCTAGCACGTGCTTCTGTCCCCCATCTTCTACTGGCCTGAAGGAAAGGGGCGCTGAAGCAGAGGAAGTAGGAATGCCCTCCTTGGAGTGGGTAGGATAAATTTCTGAAGCTGCTTTGAGTCAGTGCAGGGCAAGCCTCCTAGCTTATTCTCATCTCTAATCAAATGTTCAGCTTGATTTTAAGAGGGAAGAAGGTACTGCTAGGTGAAGACCAGAAGTCTGCATTCTGTACCCATCTGCTCAGGCCAGAAATCCCAAGGGGCTTGTATCTGGGACAAACAGATTTCCCCCCAACTTCCCAGAATCCTAAAGATACCCACAGAAAAGGCAAAGGTGCTCCGACTTTCCTCTGAGGACCAATCAAGTGGGAGCTTGCAGCTTCCAGCAGCATCTTCTCCCTTATGTGGGCTGAGGCCCTGGACTCTGCTGCTGGGCCTGGAGAAGGGAGGGATCCAAGGACCCCTCAAGCCCCCACCCTGTCCTCTCACTCAGTCCTGGGCTGAAGAGAGAGCTCAGGACACAGTGCAGAGATACATAGTGAGCTGTCTGAGGGAGTGGAATCCGGGGCTCCTGGCCCACCAGCTCCCCTGGGATTGAGGTGCTAACGAAACAGCTCTTGACCCTGACCCTGGACTCCCAGCCATTGACGTCAGGGAAGCTGAAAAAATGTAATCTGATTCTCCCCCTCCGGTGGCAGAGGAGGCACACAGGGATGTGGGAAGGGGAAAGAGTGATCAGAAGTCAGGGCTGACCCAGCTTAGGCCAGGACTGGACAAGGGAGAATTCAGTGCTAGGGGCTCTGGCGGGGGCGGGGGATGTGCTATCTGAGTGAGTGGCCTAAATCCTTTCTGAAAGCAGTCATCCGGCACTACAGCCACCATCAGGTAAGACAGTGGGCTTCCAGACCGGGGAGCTGACAGTCGCGTTGCTGGCCTGGACACAGGTGACATAGCCATGGAGGTGATCGGCAGTACGGCTGCCGTGGGGGTGCATCACCGTCACGGGGGCTTCACAAGTATGATGCGCGTATGCATCGCTGTGTGCATCACCACCCTGGGGACGAGGCTCAGCCTGACCACATCCAGACGTGAGGCAAAGGGACTCCTGTGGCCACGTCAGGGTGGTCTGCACTTCTGATGTGTTGCAGTCAGGTGCCAGCCTGGCCTCTGGTTTCCACCCTCTTCTTACAACCCTGGAGAGATGCGGAGGAGGGCCACCCCGCTGCCACCACCGTCAGTGCCCTCCCTGTCCTGGGATCTGCTGTGGGGGTGCTGGGGCTGGACATATAATTCTGCCTTGGGGTTTTCCAGGTGGATTTTCTGATTGAAAATGATGCAGAAAAGGACTATCTCTATGATGTGCTGCGGATGTACCACCAGTAAGTGTGCAGGGTCCAGGTTCCGTGGACAGCCCGGGTACCTCTATCTTCAGGAAGCCCTGGGATGGGTCGTTCTGAGACAGGACGACTTCCCTCTTAAATCCTGGGGTGGCTCAGGGAGGCCAGTGCTCAGTGTTCCTGGGAATCAGGCAGACACGCCGTTCACTTGTGTCAGCAAATATTTACACAGCCCAGGCAGGTCCACAGAGACAGGTCATGGAGACCCTGAGCCTGCCAAAGAGGATGGACCGCATCCTTTGGGCAGTGGGAAACTGTCAAAGGGTTTTGAGAAGGGAGCAACTTATATTTTTAAAAGTTGGTGGTGGACTGAGAATAAGCAAGTCAGTTGGTAGCCAGAAAAGTGTCGGCCCTAGACATGGAGGGCCTGAACGGTATGAGGTAGACGCTCGTGCGATATACTGTGATTTCAGGATTTACAGAGCTCAGCTGCAGCTTGGAGGTGAGAAGCAGGGGTATGAGAGGGCTGGCCACCACCTCACAGACGTTTCCTGTCTGGAAGGACCCTGGGCTTTGGAACTAGGTAGAGACGAGTGAAAATCCTGGCTTGATTTCATCTACCTGGATGGTTTCCTTGGGATACTTAGATGGGAGAACAAACCCTTCTGAGTCACCTGGCCCAGGGTTAGGGGCTCTAATCTTTTATCCACCCAAGGTCTGGGCCCAGGGGTGGTGACCCAACCCAGGACTGCTTCCTCTGGGAATCCTTGGGTCTCAGAGGCCATGGCTATGGATGAGGCTCCAGGGCCCCCGTGCCTCTGCAGGACCATGGACGTGGCCGTGCTTGTGGGGGACCTGAAGCTGGTCATCAACGAGCCCAGCCGTCTGCCCCTGTTCGATGCCATCAGGCCTCTGATCCCACTGAAACACCAGGTGGAGTACGACCAGCTGACCCCCCGGCGCTCCAGGTGTGGAACGGAGGGAGCTGCAGGCTGGAGGCGGGGGTGGGAGAGGTTACCTGGGGATGGACAGGGTCTCTGACAAGTGGATGGGGCAGTGCTGGCCATTGGACCAGAGCTGGGCTGTCATCGGCCCTTCCTCCCACGGCAGGAAGCTGAAGGAGGTACGTCTGGACCGGCTGCACCCCGAAGGCCTCGGCCTCAGTGTGCGTGGCGGCCTCGAGTTTGGCTGTGGACTCTTCATCTCCCACCTCATCAAAGATGGCCAGGCCGACAGCGTTGGGCTCCAGGTGAGTGAGCAGGGCCCAGGGGTCGTGGGCACCAGGCCCTCAGGCTTCCTGTCTCCCCACACTAGGCTGTGTGGTGTCACGTGGTCACCTCACCCTTCTGAGCCTTTGGGAGAGGAAAAGGCCTCTGTATCCTGACAGATTGTCCTCGCGGCCATAGAATCTGGCTGCAGGCACTTGTCTGTTTTCAATTTTTAACTTTTATTGGAGTGTAGTTGATTTACAATGTTGTGTTAGTTTCAGGTGTGCAGCAAAGTGAACCGGTTATACATATAGATATATCCACTCTTTTTTAGATGCCTTTCCCATATAGACCATTACAGAGTATTGAGTAGTATTCCCTGTGCTATACAGTAAGTTCTTATTATCCACATTATATCTGATAGTGTGCTGCCTGTTTTCTTGAGGGGAGCAGAGAACCTGGCTCCCAGCTGCTGCTGCCCCTGCTGCTCCTGCTGCTCTGCACCCACCTCCCTTATGTCTGAAGGAAGAGCGTAGTTATGCCCTGACACCTGAAGTTCTGGATACATAGCCTTCTCCCTGAAAGGGAAAAGGAAATCCTGGCACAGTGTAGTGCTTCAAGGATAGACTTTGGAGCCAGAATATCCTGGCTTTGCTCTTCATTAGCTGGATGCCTTTGGTGAAATTACTGCCTCAGTTTCCTCATCTGTAAAATGGGATGACGAACAACCTACCTCATCAGGTTGTTCCGACGGAATAAATGAATTCATATTACAAAGTACTTGTATCAGTACCTGGCACGTGAATGCTCTGTGCGTGTATTTTATGCTCCTAAAATATGTGTGACTTCTATTTGTATTTGTGTGCGGGAACTCACACACACACACCAATGAAAGGCCGTCACTTGTTGGAGGAGGAACTAGAGTGGATAGGGAATAAAGTGAGAGTGAGTTTTTGAAGGCTACACCTTTTAGATTGTTTGGCTTTTGAATCATATGAATGTATTATTTTTTTTCTAAATGGATTTTTATTGAAGTTTAGTCGATTTACAGCTCTGTACTAATTACTGCTGTATAGCAAAGTGACTCAGTTATAAATGTTATACATTCTTTTTCATATTCTTTTCCATTATGGCTTATCACTGGATGTTGAATATAGTTCCCTGTGCTATACAGCAAAATCTTGTTTATCCATTCTTCATATACCAGTAAATGCCATGTGCTTGTTAAACATGCAGAGAGGGAGATTTAATAAGCACCTGTAATGTGCCAGATAACATGCTGACAAACCAGTTCTTTTTATATGCCTCGGCTGGATCATCCCCATTTTAGAGTTGATAGAAGATCAGGGACTTGACTAGAATCACACAGCCATTAAGTGGCAGAGCCAGGATTTGAACCTGGGTCTCCTTATTGCCAAGCCCAGGGATTTCTCTTCAGCACCCCAGGGTCCCTCCCTTGGGGTCTCCACACCTCAGTGTCCAAGCAGAGACGGGAAGATCTTCAGGTCTCGCTCCTGCCAGAGCCCAGAGCTGTGTTTTTGTATGTCCAGCTAAAAGAGGCCCTCCCACGCCCTCCCCAGAGCTTCCAGCATGTTTGTTATCAGCATCCCAATCTGGGGCTTCAGGGGGCCCGAAGGCTGGTATAAGACGCTGTGGACTGGGAGGTAGAAACCGGGCGCAGACAGACATCGCTTTGTTCTAAATCCCTGTCTCACGGCTGGCCGGTAGCGGCTGAAATTTCAGCCCCCTCATTATCGCTCTCCTGTGCCGCACATTTTCCAGCCCAGAAACGCAGCCAGAGGAAAAACATAATGAGCTCCTCTCTTGGCGTCAGCTGAGCCCTTTCTTTTCTCCCAGGGTGAGCTCTCCTCCTAGGACAAGCCATTTCTCAACGACGCTTCCGTGCCTGGGGACTTCGGGGCATTTTAATGAATCTTAGAGTTTTCCCTCCCTGCCTGTTTCTCAGGCTTATAAATTATCGACCCTTTCTCAGGTTGGTGGGCTCATCTCTCCTTTGTGCCGCTCTCCCTCAGATCGTCATTTCACCGTGGCCCTCACACAAAGGGCCTTTTGCAGGGCTTCATGCAGGGGCGGGAAGGAGAGGAAAGCTGATCCTGCAAATTGAGCTGGGGACTGTGTGGGAATCATCCTGCTGGGGTCCCGCAAGTTCCCTTTAGGAACAAGACAGGGAGCTTCACTCAGAGGAGCTTGGGGGAAAAGGTCTGCATCCACTCACCTGTTTGGGGTTCATGTTTCTGGAGAGCTCCCATGCCTCAGGGTGGCTGGGGGAAGATTCCAGAAGGCAGGGGAGGGGCATGTTCAGACAAGCCTGGCCAAACCAGAGGCTCTGCTGATTTGACCTGTGAGTCTGGACTCCACATGGGGTCCTGGACCCTGCCCTGGAGTTCCATCTCCGCCCTAGTCTCCCTACTGGAGGTATTTTAGGTTTTTATCCACATGTATCCTCTCTGAACCTGCATCCTCTGCCCTGCACAGCTTGCTGTATAGTCCAGGGCTGGAGAATGATTCTGGTGCCTTGGCTGTCCTAGCTGTAAAATGGACGGAATAATCCCTGCCTTTACTATGGTCCTCGGGGGCTCTGTCAGGTGGCAAAGATCCAGAGAGGACAGGACGCAGGGAACTGCAGCCCAGCTTGGCCAGACGCCCTTCTTTCCTGCTTCCAGACAACCATGAGACAGTGTTTGCTGTCTGTCAGGGAGACCTGACTTCAAATCTCAGCAACACTCTTTACTAGCTGGATGACCTTGAGCAAGTCTCCTCACCCCTCTGAGCCTCAGTTCCCTCACCTTATTAGCAGAAACGTAGGTTGTTGTGAAGAATGGGTGCAGGGAGGTCATCCAGCTGTTCTCCTTCCATGAGACATCCCCAGAAACACAGCAAGTTCTTTAGCAAGCCCCTCCCCTGCCCAATGTCACCTTTTTGAGCTGCTTGCCACTCCTTGCAGGCCCCTGAGAAGACTAGGGTCTGTGTCCAGGTTGGAAGTGTTTGAGTGACAATAGAAAGAAGGTGACTCTGGGGCAGGGATGTTGTAGAGGGTAGGAGTTGGTCTAGAGGACCCCTGAGAGGCTATATGCCTGCCCAGTCCTCAACCCTCCACGGAGTCAAGCTGCGTCCCCCACATGCACTGACAAGCCTCCAAAAGGTCAGCAAATGTGGTGTGAGTTAAGCCTCCAGCTGACCCGTTCTGGTCTCAGACTGGGGAGGGCCTCCACCAACCAGTCCCTGTTCTGCAGCTCAGGACCGTGACCCTGCACAAACCATCACCTCCTGGGCCTCCGTTTCAACTGATGTCCGGGCATCCTTCCAGCCTGTGGTTGTTAAATGAGGAACTTCAGGACTGGCCTCCAGAGCCAAGGTGCTCGGGGAGCCCACAGCCGTGTCCAGCAGGGAACCGACTGTTGTCACCAGGGATCCGTATCCAGGGCTGGCCCTGCAGGTCCCTCAGCCCCCATCTCTCCCAGTTAATGAGACTAAAGTCCTGAGAAGAGGGATCTGAGCAGAGAACTTACAGTTGAAGCCCAGCTAATGGTAACAGCAACTATTTATTGGTTATTTACAGTGTGCTGGGCACTAGCTGGCTTTACACACTCTCTTAATTCTCATGGCAGCCACAGTATTTCCCCATTTTACAGATGAGGGAAACTGAGGTTCAAAAAGCTCAATGAGACTTGCCTAAGGTCACACAGCTAATAAAAATAAAAGCAGGGGGTTGAACCCAGGACATCTGATGCTAGAGCCTTGTGTTCATTCAGTGTTCACTGCTTTCTTCCAGAAGAGGAATTCAGAGGTCAGGGCCAGGGCAGAGTTAAAATGTTCATTGAGTTTCCATCAAATGGAACAGAAGAGATTGTGTGTGTCAGTGATGTGAACTTGAGTCAGGAGTCTTGGAAGTTCTTACCACAACTCAATTGTGGTGTTGTGATGCAAGCCTGCTCCTTGGGGTTGGGGGGATAAAGGCCAGGGAAGAAGCGCTTGAATCTGGGTGAAAGGTCGCCCTTTGCATGGATTCCAGAACCTGATGGTGCCCCCTGGATGGAAGTGACACGGGGTGAGGGTGCCAAGTTCTGACTTTTACCCCCAGTTCTGCTTCCTGCTCTCTGTGCCGCTCACCTCCAGCTTGGTTCCCCCATCTGTCAAATGGGCAGAAAGACTGCTGGGAAGTGCTGCCTGCCCTGGGGGTCCTCCAGCTGATGGAGGGTGTGTGGCTGGTGACAAGGCACTGGCCGTGAGCCTGCCCAGCCACCCAATGCATGTTCTCTCTGTCTGTGGCCAAGGTAGGGGATGAGATCGTCCGGATCAATGGGTATTCCATCTCCTCCTGCACCCATGAGGAGGTCATCAACCTCATCCGCACCAAGAAGACTGTGTCCATCAAAGTGAGACGTGAGTGAGGCCAGGACAAAGGGCTGCTGACGGTGGGGTGGGGTCCGGCAGCTGGTGGTACCCAGCTGCAATGGGAGGAAGGAAGGGCAGAGAAGCCATCATAACCCACCTCCCCTTTCTCCCACAGACATCGGCCTGATCCCTGTGAAGAGGTGAGCAGGACCCTCCTCCACAGGCAGGCTCTCCCCTGTGCACTCAGGGTCCTGGGGTCCGCCTGGGGTCTGGCCAGCTCTGCCCCTGGGCCAGTGACAGTGGAGGCTTCAGAGAGGGCAGACTTGGATTCCAGGTCTGGTGCCGTAACCCTCTCTCCCTAATGACCCCTCTTCTACATTCCCATCCTATCAGCTCTCCCGACGAGCCCCTCAAATGGCAGTATGTGGACCAGTTTGTGTCGGAATCTGGGGTAAGGTCAGGACCACCGCGGTGGGTCTGGATGGGGTGGTCTTCCAGAAAGGGCAGCCCGCCTGAAGGAGGGCTTGCTCTAGGGAGGTGCTCTCAGGGGGCTTCACACAGGCTGCCAGCGCATCCAGAATGGCCCTGTGGGCGTTGGCCCAGCCGGTGCAGACACACACCCCGAGGGCCAGAACGGCAGTCAGGCTCGCATGGGTGCAGCAGTGCTCACCCTGGAGGCCTTGTGAGCACAGGAGGCCACTTGCACAGTGTGGACACCTGGTGACCTCAGCCTCTCCCTCCCCCAGGGCGGGCGGAGCAGCCTGGGCTCCCCCGGCAGCCAGGAAAACAAGGAGAAGAAGGTCTTCATCAGCCTGGTGGGCTCCCGGGGCCTTGGCTGCAGGTGGGTGGCAGGCGCACCCTGGGGCTCACTCATGGCCAGCTGGTCTCCCTCACCGCTCCCCTTTCTCACTGCTGCTGCTGAGATTTTTGTCACTAGTAATGACACTTCTTAGTGCCTGATTTCCCCTCTGAGCTTCACCACAGTCCTGTAGGGCCAAAGGGACAGCTCTATGAGCCTCATTTACAGAGGAGGAAACTGAGGCCCGAAGGCAGAGCCATGTTCCTTTGGTGGGCCCTCAAGTCACGCAAAAGGAGCCTGTCCAGTTGGCCACCTCTGACACAGTTCTCTTGTCACTTATTACTTTGTGACTTCCTTAAGAGGCAGCCAGAGAATTGCCAACAGGCAGAGGGGCTCACGGGACGGTCTTGTTAAGCACACAAGTGCAACAGTTAGAGATCTAGGTTCTGGGCCCTGCTCTGCCACCTATGAGCTCTAGAACCCTGGACTAATGACTCAAGCACTCCAAGCCTCAGCTTTCTCTACAAATCAGAGGTCATAGTCCTCACCTCACAAGGCTGTTGTGAGAAAGAATGCGATGACAGAGTGCCTGGCAGGTAGTAAGCATTTTGTAAATATTAGCTATTATTATTTAAGGTATCCTTTATTTTTCCTTTTTATGGCCATGCCCCACTGCTTGTGGGATCCTAGTTCCCTGACCTCAGGCCCTTGGTAGTGAAAGTGCAGACTCCTTACCACTGGACTTTCAGGGAATTCCCTAAATGATTCTTCTTATTTCCTTTCTGTCACATTTATTTAATACTTTTCTGCCAAGCATAAGTGATAAAAAAAAAAAAGTCCCTCCTTTCTAAGAAATTATAGCTTAATATAGAAGCCAACCACATAAATAGTTACAGTACTGAGGGGCTCTCATGCAAGCATGGCAAACAGATTGTATACTCTGTGCTATCTCTAATCAGTTAGTGGTAGCCGCCACCCTGGAGTACTCTTTTGAAAAGAACTTTAAGGCTGTATCTAGGCTCAGGTAGAAAAGAGTGTTTGATTAGTGATGTCTGCCACAGACCTGGGAGGGGAGGATAACACACCATCCTAGCTGTAGGTGTTTTAGGCGCACTGGGAAGGGAGCAACCAGCTTGGTCTTGAGAGATAATAAGGAGTTTGGTTAAAACCATGAGGAGAAGACAGCATTTGAGTTTTAAAGAAAGCTTTGGCAAATGCTAGAAAAAGAAAGAAACAGCCTCTGCATGTGTTGGATGAGAGGTTGGGTGCGGGGAGGTAGAAGTAGCTTCCTGTGGTTGTCCCCCAGGGGAATGAATCTGGACAGGTAGCCAGAGGCTGAGGAGGTAGATGGCAGAGGACTTGGGTGCTGAGCTCACAGGTGGCCTGGACACACAGGCAGATGGGGCAGGACATTGAATGAGCAAGCCCTTTGGAGCCGAGGCTCACCTACCCCTCCCATCTCGCCCGCAGCATTTCCAGCGGCCCCATCCAGAAACCCGGCATCTTCATCAGCCATGTGAAGCCTGGCTCCCTGTCTGCTGAGGTGGGGTTGGAGGTGAGTGACCCTGGGCCTGCTCCAGGGGGGCCCCGTGGGGTGCTGGATCACACTGTGATCTCCTAGGGATGGAGCACATGCTTTCCCCCACAGCCCTCTCTCGGAACGCACTGGCTGACAATTCCCGTTAATCTGTCGAAGGGAAGGCTTCACAGAGGGGCTGACATTTGACCGTTTCTCCAGCCCTTCTCCAGTTCTGGGATCCTTTGGTCCTGAGCTTGGGAATGTAGTAACAATAATCTGAATTGACATTCATCGAGTGATTACTGGATTGGACATTGTTCTAAGCCCTTTCAAATGTATGAGAACTCTGAGAATTAGGTACTATCATTAGCCTCATTTTGCAGATGAGGAAACCGAGACCCAGATAAAGTATGTGATTTTTTCCAAGATCATGCACTTGGTAAGGCAGGGCTGGGATTCAACCCTTGGTGGTCTGATGCTAAAACAAGAACTTTTAACCTCTACTTTAGACAAGTTACTTCCTTTTTCTGTGCTTCAGTTTCCTATCCTGTAAAATGGGGGTAATAGTCTTCCTTCTAGGGTCATTGTATTAAATTAACTAACACATATACTTCAAATGTGTCTGATACATAGGGAGGGATCAATTAATATTAGCTATTATACTAATTATTATTATTCCACACAGAATCTACTGTATGAGAATCTTAAAGGCTCCTATGTCTACAAACTGAGATTTTTAAGCAAATGCGTAAATTCAACCAAAGGAATGAACCTCTATTGGTGTAATATTTGAGAGAGATACAGAATGGAGGGGCCCTGGGAGGACCCCGTTGGAACGCTGCTCATTGGAAAGAGCTGAGGCACAGCTACTCTAAGAGCCAATGTCTGATACTGGCCTCCAGGGGGAGCCCTTCCAACAGAAAAGGTGTCCAGATAGAATAAGTATGCTGATGCCTCTCCGTTTCTCCCCAAGACAGGGGACCAGATTGTTGAAGTCAATGGCATCGACTTCTCCAACCTGGACCACAAGGAGGTAAGATGTGGGGTTTTCACCTGCCGACCATGAGTCTCTCTGCCCTCCTCTTTCCACCCTCCTCTCCCTTGCCGCAGAGTCTGAACCCTTCTATGCTCCCCAGAGGCCTTGATTGCTCTGGTCTGTCAGGCCTCTGCTGACTGTCTGTCTGTCCCCTGTAGGCCGTGAACGTGCTGAAGAGTAGCCGCAGCCTGACCATCTCCATCGTAGCTGGAGCTGTAAGTCCAGAACGAGCTGGTGGGGGCCCCACGACCCCTACCTGCAGCCCAGCTGCTCAGACCCCTGGTCTCCACCACACTCTCCTGGCCTAGGGTCTCCATCCCTGAAGCTCTGATAGTTGATGGAAAGACCCCTGCCTAGCCAGAAATTAGGGTCACAGAGAGCAGAAGCCACATGCCTGACATGGGGGGCCATGGTGATGAGAAGACAACCCACATCTTGGCCCCCCAAAGCTCTGGCTCTGTACTGGGCTCCCCGGGACTGAGCAAGGGGCCTGTTTTCTCTCCACAAGGGCCGGGAGCTGTTCATGACAGACCGGGAGCGGCTGGCGGAGGTCCGGCAGCGCGAGCTGCAGCGGCAGGAGCTCCTGATGCAGAAGCGGCTGGCGATGGAATCCAACAAGATCCTCCAGGAGCAGCAGGAGATGGAGAGGCAGTGAGTGTGGCCAGCCAGGGAGCCCTCACCCGGCCCTCCCAGGCCCCGTACCATCCCACCTGCTTTGCTTCCTGTCGGCTGCGTCCTGGGCTGACTTCATTCTCTCCCCCTGAGGCCTGTCCTCACACCAGATGGGTTCAGTGATGCTCAGCGCGAGTATCCCCTGCCTCCAGACCACTGGGCTCCCCTCTCTTTAACAAGGAAACCCCCTGATTTCCAAGACTCAGGAATATGGAAAATGAGGCTGCTACTAGCAGTAGCTAACATTTGTCAACTACCAACCATACGGCTGGCGTTGCATGAGGGCCTTGTTTATGTTCCTTAACTGAATTCCCATAATAACTGCGAAAGATACATGGTTATTAACCCATTTTACAGGTGAGGACACTGAGACTCAGGTTACACCACTCGTGTACCAAGTCAGATATGGCCAAGCTGTGGAATTCACACCCCGGCACTTTGGCCATCCCATCCGTGGTGATTAAGAACTGTCCCCCACCAACCCCAGAGTGGCTGGGATGATGACTGAGAATAAATGGAGCTAGCAATTCATAACTCAAAAACCATTGTCAAAATTCCAATCTAGCTGCATTCTACAAGCATAGTAAGAATTTGGGAAAGGAAGGTGGACAGGATCTTTCCATCTTTCCCATCACAGAATTAGCCTGGAGAACCACCCTGGCCTTGGTTAGCAGCCCCAGCATTGCTTCTGGGGTCTGGGGCCCTCCTCTGGGAGGACCTCACTCAGTCACTTCCTCTTGGTATTTAGAGGTGGCTGCATGGCATGTGGCCTGCCCTGAATGGCCTCTAGTCCCCTGCAGAGGAGCATTCTGCTCATCAGTGCCAAGCAAAACCACACAGACTTTTTTGGGACCCAGACTTTTTTGGACCCACTTCCTCAGCATCCAAATTTGGTGCAGGCATCCTTGGAAAGGAGCCTGGAAGAAATATTTAAAGCTTTTTCTCAAATCAGAGATTAGCTGCAAGGAAGAGTTAACTTCTCTTACGTCGACTCCAGCATGTCAACCTGCATTTGTGTTTCAGAAGGAAAAAGGAAATTGCCCAGAAGGCAGCAGAGGAGAATGAGAGATACCGGAAGGAGATGGAACAGTGAGTACCTTAGCCCCATATGTCTGCACACACACATCTGTGTGTGGACGTGGGTGTGCTCACAGGAGTGTGGCCCCAGAGGCCACTTCCAGGCCCAGTTTACCTGGCCCTGGATGGAAGAGCCTGGCAAGCTGCAGTCCATGGGGTCATGAAGAGTCAGACACGACTGAGCAACTTCACTTTTACTTTTCACTTTCATGCATTGGAGAAGGAAATGACAACCCACTCCAGTGTTCTTGCCTGGAGAATCCCAGGGACGGGGGAGCCTGGTGGTCTGCCGTCTATGGGGTCGCACAGAGTCGGACACGACTGAAGCGACTTAGCAGCAGCAGCTTGCCCCCTGGTGGATCGTCCTTTATTTGCAGCCATTCCATAATCCTAGTAATGGGTCTTCCTAGGTTGGGGTGACTGGAACATGGTTTTGTTTGCCAGGGTGGCCTTCCCACCTGATTTAGAACACAAGTGCCAGGGACTTGGTTCCTTCACCACAACTGGAACCACATGGCTCTTCCCCAGGGTGGTTGGGGTTCTCCAATAGGCAGAAGGCCGGCCTGTGAAGGTTGTGACTCCAGTCACAGGCATGGGAATCTTATTTTAGGATCGTGGAGGAGGAAGAGAAGTTCAGGAAGCAGTGGGAAGAAGACTGGGGCTCAAAGGAACAGCTGCGGTCACCTAAAACCATCACCGCCGAGGTGCACCCAATACCCCTTCGCAAGCCAAAGTGTATGTATCATGTGCTGGCGGGGAGAGGGCCTCCTCCAGGGACCTGGGGGTGTCTCCACAAAAGTACAAGTCTCCCTACACCTACCACCACCTGCCCAGGCCAATCAGCCCTGGCTGTCTTCACGGAGGGGCAGCCATGTGTAGGGGCTGTCTGCCAGGGTGTTGGGATGGGTGGAGTCTGCCTGCCCACCTTGTCCTGGGGCCTGCTGCCAGGCTCTGCCCCATGATACAGACTCCAGCATGTGCCCCTGGACCTCTGAAGAGGGACTAGAGAATGGTGGCAAAAGCAAGAACTGCTCAGGGATGATCATCTTCGTATGTCGGGTGTCACGCCCTCTTTTTGCCGGGTTCTAAACTGGGGCTGTGTTGAAACAGCAGTAAGAAAGAGGGGAAGGGATTCACGTGAGAGGATTCTGTGATCCACGGCCGATGGGCAGCCGTGGGAGGAGCTTCCTGGAAACACCCCTACCTCCTGCACCCCTGTGCGTGGACCGCAGTCACTGCCCTCCGCGGGTGGAGTTGGGGAGAGAACTGTGCAACCCTCCAAAGCACCAGGCTTCAGCCATCCTGGGGCGTCAGCAACCTCTACCCTTCCCATCTGTCCTCATCTATCTTATGATCCCATGTCCACTTTGAGGCCAGGCCCCCACCAACTGCTCACCTGTCCACCTGCTGTCCACCTCAGCTCCCAGGATGTCATGTCTCTTCAAGGGGCAGAGGAGGGGGTTCAGTCTCAGTGCTTCTCCCGTGCACTAGTGGTGGGGAGTCAGGAGCAAAGCAGTGTGGGGACTGTGGCAGTCACAGGTCCAGGATTCCTGGTTGGGCCTTTACTCTGACTTTCCATGGGGCAGAATCTATTCCAGCTGACTGTGCTCAGCTGACCTGGGATCCTTCAGGTATGGGGTTGAATCTGCATTTGAGAAACAAGGTTCCCCCACTTCCGCTGTGCAACGGCCATATGGGATCCTATGATGGGGTCCAGACAGCTATGGCCCCAACTGTGGATCATACTGAGCCCTGGAGGGACATAAAATTGCCAGCACAGGCCACTTGGGTCAACAAGAGGTGCAGGGCATCTGGATAGTTCCATGTCACCCTCCCTGGAGCAGGGCAAACAGCCCCCAGCACATTCCTTGCTGGCACCAGGGCAGTGTCATCTCGGGTCCTCTCCCAAGGACAAAGCACTCTGTCATCAGCCACCCCATGACATTTTGGTGTTAGTTGAGCTAAATTCTCAGTGAAAAATCAGTGTTTTAGACAGGGAGCTAATTTGTTCTTAGGAGTGAAATAGGAGCTTCCAAAGGAGAGGAATCAATTTTAATTGCTTCTTATGAAAGTAATCCTAGTCAATTTAGTACCTTCCTAGAAACTGGATCTGGGCTTCAGAGCAAACACACCCTTTCAGAAACTGTAGAAAATAAAAACCCTTTCTCTAGCTATTTATTCAGTGCTTTTAACCCAAATCAATCTTCTTGAATAAAAGGAGCAGGAACTTTCCCTTTGCTTGAAACGTAAGTGTTTTCTCAGGGGACCCCGGGAAGCACGTGACTGATGACCAGGGCCTGCCAGCCGAGCTGAAGTGGCTACACCTCCCTCCACCTCTGTTTGCATCGGCAGTTTAATTCTGCTTTGGAGATTGGTCAGGAAATACATTAAGGCGTCTGAGCCAGCCCAATTCCTGCCACTTGCCTATTGCTGGGAGGCTGGAATGCTCTCTTCTTGAGCTGATAGAACTAGGCTGCAGCCTGTCCCTCCCTGACCACTCTTCAATTTGGGGGACCAGTCAGCTGACAGGTTATTTATCTGACTCAAGTGTCTGCCTATGTGGACCCTGCATTTCTGAACAGAAAGGAAAGAGTGAGGAACATCTCTTGCCTGGAAAATAAAGCAGTTCATCCTAATGATCCACCCTGATCTTCTCCCTACTCCCTGTCCCAGGGATCTGGCTGCCTACCCATGACTGACCCAGCAGAACCCCAACATGACATGGAGTCCTCAAAGCCAGGACATGCCATCACAGAGGCCCCAAAATAGCTTTCCTTAGCAAAAGCAACAGGGAGCAGAGGGGTATTTAAGGATCCCAGAGCTGGAAGGCTTGAGAGATAAAGAAGTTTAAATAAGAGCTTTCTAGCCATCTCTCCCCATCAAGGACCCCATCTGGTACCCCCACCCCATTAGACCCCATGGTTTAGAAGCTGAGTTTTGTTTCCTACCAATCTATTAAGTCATCCTTTTGTGTTCATTATTTCTTTAAGTAATCCCTCTCATTAGCAAGAAAGCAAGTGTTTCACTGTGGAGTAAATATAAACTGAGCCAAAAGCAAAGGAACTTATTAATACTTATAACCTTTTCCTTTGTTAATGGGCAAGTTCTTCTCATTAATATTTTAAAATATTAATAAGCAGCTCATAACAGACTCAAATATTCCAGGGCCCCAGGGAGGCCAGAGTCCGGGTTAGAAACCACTGGAACAGATGGTTTGGTGTTCTCCACATTAGGTCGAAATCGATGTCTTCCTAACTACTCTTACTCCTTGGTATCTCCTCACCTTAAGATCCCAACTTCCATCTGCTGCCCATACGCACAGTTCTGACATCCCCTGGGGACCCAGAGCTCCCAGGGTGATCAGAAGCAGCAGGGAGGATCTGTTCTCCCATTGCAGGCCCCTGGTAAATACTCAGGTGTTCCCGACATCAGCACCACCCCTCCCGTGTCAACCAAATACCTTGCAAAATCGTTCTCATGCTGCTATCAGATCAGATTAGCCCAATATACAGATAGAGAAATGAGAGCTTCTAAGGCTGAAAGCGCTGCATGCACTATCCCACAGCAAGAAACCTTTCCTCTGGATTCCTGAGCCCTGTTCCTGCCCCTGACCTCCCAGCTCTCCCGTGGAATAAGCTGGTCACAGGCCCCCGGGCTCCCCCAACCACCTCTGGCCCTTTGGTCTTCCAAGTCCCTTTTGGTTCACCAGCTTCCTCCCCTTTTCCTGGGTAGATGATCTGGGCGTGGACCCTGAGTTTGACCCAGCAGATGACTTGGACGGAGGCACGGACAAGCGGGGAGAGCAGGTTTGCGGCCCCTGCTTCGCTTCCTGGCCTTGCTGCTCTGCTTGCCCTGCCTGCTTCTTCCTGCCAAACCTGCACACTCTCAGCTCTGCGGGGCCAGTACGTGGTGGGGACTCCTGGAGTCTGGGAAGCTCCTCCAAGCCCCCAACCTGGTCCAAGCACTGCCCGCAAAACCTTGAGGAAAAGACCTGTGCCCGGGCTGAAATGTCAGCTGGAACCACTGAATCAAATATTTAACGCCCCACAGGCCCAGGTTCCTCCTCTGGTGCCCCGGCCTCTCCCCTAGGGCTCTCTAGACCTCCCCAACATCCAGCAACTAAGAGGGAAGTGCTGGCTCCAGCAGGGGGACTTTCTAGATCCTGTTCCAAAATTCAGGCTGGTCAAGGGTGGGTCATTAAGCCATCACCACTGGCCAGGGAGCTTTAGCCTTGCGATATTAGCCCATCCTTCATGATGTTGTTGGGGAAGGCAGGAGCTGCGGATCTGGCCTGAGTGGGGATATGCTTTTCTGGGGGCAGTTCTTCTGCCAACTGCTGCCTGAGCATCTTTCCCAGGGCTGACCCCCTCCCCCCACCCTGCAGGGTCTCCTCTTTCGACGTTAAAACCTGAGGACATGGACCACACTGTGAGGCAAGACAGTTCTGTCCTGTCTGATGGTCGTTCTAGGCAGAGACCCAGGCTCCCTTTTGTTTGGGGTTGTTTCTTGGATGGAGGGACCCGACACCGGTTAAGAGAGGCCTCACTCAATGGGGCTTTGTGTTTGCAGACTGTGGCTATGATGGGGAAAAGCTCATCCTTCTACAAGGGGCTTTGTCTTGACTTTCTGGCACTGACTTCTGAAGCCAGTGTCCAGGGGGAGGCAGTTGACAGCGGCCCAGGGCCTGGGAATCAGGCCGTTTCTCGGGTTGTCTTGGGCCTGCTTTACAACCTGGGTGAGGCCAGGTAAGTGGAGAGGCAGAGGGTGTGGTTTGGCTGTTGGATTTGCTGGGGCTGCTTTCATCTCCCAAAGCCACACGTTCTTTGGGAACCCAGCTCCCGGCTGCTGCCTATGGATGCCCTGGTTAAGCTGATCTGCCTCTCATCACTTTGTTCTCTGTGTTCTTATAGCCTTTGGCTGGTTTTATCGTTACGATGGCAAATTCCCAACCATCCGGAAGGTAGGCCAGGACAGAGTGCTGTTGGCAGCTGAGTTTGCTGTGGGTTTTGACCTTTCCCATTGTTTCTTTTCCTATTGCCTCTCAACAGTGTGACCACCTGTTTACTGGGGGAGCTAACCCCCTCTGTGCCTCTCTGATGCCTGATGTCACAGGACAGGGCGCTGTCACAGGGGCACTGTGGGGGAAGTATTCACAGGTGGAGACCTGCCCAGGTACCATCAGGCTCCGCTGGGTCGGCACCAGGCCCACTGGGCACGGGGCAGGGCAGAGCCATGGCAGGAATCTTCTGCTTTGTTTCTCTGTCAAGTAAGACCAGAGGCTAAGAGCAGAAGCCAAGGTCAGACAGAGTGAAAAATCCAATTGGGTGCATGCAGGACAGGTTATGAAGCTGACTGCACCAGACACAGACTGGCTCCAGGGTGGGGATTTTTCTGCCTCAGGCTGGATTCAAAGCCGCACCAATCCTAGCTGTATCCTAGAAATTTCCCTGCATGTGCCCAGGATAATGCATTTTTCTGGGCTCTGGGGCCTTGAGTTTTCTCTCTAAATCTTATTCCTGTATCTCCAGACCCCATAAAGCTCCCTCTTTTTTTTTTTTCCTAAATCACTTTGGCATTTGATTAGGAAAATGTTGCTGTTAATATTTGTAGATTGGACATTCAGAATGACTTGGTATTTGGAAATCAGGCATCAGCATAAATCTGGGTGAACTAATTTAGGTGTTATCATTAGACTGGCTCTTTCTGGCAGGATGTCAATTCCCCAGAAACCAAAACACTGGCAGCTGGGTGACCTTGATGATATGTAACGTCTCCCTGTCTGGAAAATGGGACTATCTGATGTGCTGGAAACAACCACCCCCTTCCTGTACCATGGTACTGTTAAGATAATAGATGGCAGTATTGCTCTTGACAGGGGTAAATGTCTTTACCTAGGAGCACAGATAATGATCTGTATGGCACTGAATAAGCACAACAGAGCATCTCAGGGGATCCCTTTCTACACTGCCCCTCTCTCAGAAAGGTCTTGGTCTCATGGGCTGTCCTTCTCATCTTACAGGCTGACTCTATGGCTTATGATATTTCACTGGGTTCAGTTTCTAATTCTTCTCTATATGCTACCTCTACTAGACAGGATAACACACACACCACACACACACACATGCACACATATGCACACATAACATCCCCACCACACACACAGAGGATTTTACTTGAAAAAATAATAAAAGGAGATGTACAGGCAAATTCTTTTCCAAGCACTAATAACTAGGTAAATCTAAAAGAATTAGTGTCTCCTTCACACACACCTCCCATCAGAAATTGCAGCACTTGAGAATCGCTGTTGGTAAAGAGGAAAGCTTGTTTTCCTCTACTCAGTAGTCTAGTCATTCTAGAAATCGCTTGTGTTTTGGTTTTCATTTCATTTCCAAAAGAGAGAAAAATCATGTGAAGGTAGAGGCAAGAGCACCCCCCCACCTGCCTGTCCTCTCAGTCTGGACCAGAGGGAACATTTGCAGTGAATTTAACTGACCGCTAAAGGACAACAGAATTATGTCCCTCAGGCTGACTCTGAAAATCCACTGACATTTTTTTTCTAGAGTTATATGAGATGCTTTGTCTCCAAGCAGCTTGAACCAAGTCCCTAGGTATTACAAGTGGCCTTCGATGGTCGTGATCAGCAGTGCACAAAATTCCCCTTATTTGAAAAGATAACTATTCAGAGTCTTCCTGGGCCCTCTGGGGCTCAAGGAGCCCAGGCCTGTGGCCTCACAAAGTCTATTCCGGTGCCCGAAGGCTTTGTGGTTCTGACTGAGTCCTTTCCCCAGGACTGCTTTAGTAAATTATGCAGACCAACCCTACTGGTAGGAGCCTGCCCTCTGACAAGAGAGGCAGATTCACAAACAGCTAAGTAACCCATACGGAGAAGGCTACTATGAGATCAGTATGCAACGCTGTGGGGCAGCTTGCCTTTCTGCATCAGTAAGCAGGTGCTCTTTTCTTGGAGATGGGACAGAAACTGCCACATCTCCCTCCCCGCCCTGGAGCCCTAGCTCTAAAATCTTAACACTGGTGTTAAACAGTAGAATGGCCATGCCTATTATGAAGGTCCCTGTGGGAGGTCATGCCATTAGTCTAGCAAGCTGCCATTGGGCAGAATGGTTCTGACTCCTCTTGGGGAGTTGTCTGAATCAATAATGCGATAGTAAAGAGTCATCTATCAGCTGAGCCAAGAGTCTGGTGAACAAGGTAAGAAGGAACCAAGCAGGGCTCTGAAGCAGTGAAAACCATTTTCTCAAGTGGCGCATAGACTGCTCTGAGGGTGGGGCCCCCATCTGCTAGATGGGGGGCCATCTCCAAATCACCTGTGCACAGAGGTGGGGGACAGAATGACTCAGTCACAGGTCTGTAATGATCCAGGCCCCTCAGCTGTGGACAAAGTTGTGTGTCCATTGCTGGGAAACTCCATTTCTCATTCCTGGCCTTGAATGATGGGATGATTCAGGAGTTCTGAGAGCAGGCCCCACCCAGGAAGGCCTGGGAGGGTGGGGGTGAGTTCAGCAAACGTGTGGGTTTCCTCCTTCCCCGTTTCCTGGCCCCTGTCCTCCATGCTGTACGAGGGGCCGACACTCCCTCCTGCCTTGCTCCCCTTGCCCCCAGCTCATCAGGGTGCAGTGGGGAAACTGTGGGACCTGGAAGACTCTAGTCCAAATTCTGGCACCACCACTTACTAGATGTTTGACACCAGGCAAGGGACTTCACCTTCATCAAGAGAAGGGAGATTGAACCTGGGTCTTCTGCATTGCAGGCAGATTCTCTACCGTCTGAGCCACCAGGGAAGCCCCATGGATGGGATAAGCAATGTAAACCTCTTGGTACATAGGCAGTCCATAAGTCTTAATTCTCTTCCTTCTTTACTCCTTGGCTTCCCTGCAAGCCCATGGGAGAAGCAGCCGGGAAAGCAGACTTTGTGGTCTAATTCAAACAGGAAAAAGAAGTCCATTTGCCCTCCATTTCCCTCCCCCAATCCTCTGGAACCCTGAGTGCCAGTGAAGAACACTTGGGCCATCCTTCCTACCTACCCCTCCACACCAACTCCCAGCCCTACAGTTTCTACCTAGTCCACCTAGTTCAGAGGAAACAGTGGGTTTGGACTCTGCAGGAGGAAAAGGTCTGCTGTTAAAGCAGCAGGACAAAATTGATGTCCTTGGCTCTGGGCTTCCAGGTCTGAGGCTGCCATCCTTCTCCTCTAGCTCAGGACAGAGGATCTCTGTAAATGAGGCTTAGCCATCTGTCCCAGATTTTCTCTAGAATCTACCAGGATGCCTCTGTGGTATCTGAACATCCAGATAATGGAGAAGGCCTATGCCCAGACACTGGGAAATAAATACAGTGCCTTTTGAAAATACAGCATTTGGAAGCTTATAAAGTGCTTTCATAGATGTTATTTCATTGGCTCTAGATGGCAAACCTGTAGGGCAGGTATTTCTCCCATTTTGGAGGTGAGATAAACCAGGCCCAGAGAGGTTAAGGAGCTTAACCAAGGTCACACAGCTTGTTAGTGAACTCGTAAGCCAGCTCTTCTGACTGGCACAGGAAGTGTGTCTTACTCTGTGATGGGTAGCAGCATCCTGCCTGTTCTAAAGCCGAAGCCCAGTGCCCCAGTGCCGAGTGTGATTGAGCAGACCTAGGAGAGGGTCTCATGGGGGGAGGTGCCTGCTGTTGTCTGAATGCCCTGTTTGCTGTGCTGTGCCAATGTCAACACTGCCTTGTAACCCTTGTATAAACAATGCCACATCTGCTCAGAAAGGAAAGGATAAGAAGAAAGCCAAGTATGATAGCCTTCAGGAGTTGAGAAAGAATAAGAAGGAACTGGAGTTTGAGCAGAAGCTTTACAAAGAGAAAGAGGAAATGCTGGAGAAGGAAAAGCAACTGAAGATCAACCGGCTGGCCCAGGAGGTATGACATGTCCTGCTCCCAGGGCAGGGAGCATCCCTGGGACAGTTTGGTTGGTTCCCACCATGCTCTCAGGGAACCAGCTAGAGTAGCTATTCCCAGATGGAGTCTGAGGATCGAGTGAGCCCAGCCCCCTCCCCAGGCTGGAGGGTGAGATCTTCCCACCTCCCCAGCGTGAGACTAGCTTCTGGCTAAGGTGTGTATGTTGGGATCAAGATTCACCTCCTTGCTCAGGAGTTGGCCTCTCTGCCCAGACTGTGGGTCTCAGGTTGGCCTCGATGCACAGGGCTAGAGGTCTGTGTCTGTCCTCAACCCCCACCCCACCAGATTGAGCACAAGGCTAGGCCTCTCCTCCTTGGTATGGCCGTAAAGCTGGCCTCCCTGCTCAGGGTTTGGGTCTGAGGCTAACCCTTCTGCCCAGACTGTAGATCTGAAGTTAGCCTTCTACTCACCTGTCATTAGATCTGGGTCAGTTTGAGCTCCCACCCCACCTCCATCACCAACTCAGGTTATGAGAATGCCAAGCTGATTAGATTACAAAACCAGAGAAATCCTGGAAAATGTGAAGTGCATTAGATTTGACATTAGAACAAATTAGCTACAGAATTAAAGATAACATTGAACTTGTGCTCCTGAGGACAAGGCAGCCTGGAATGAGGGGAAAAAGAAACAAACAGTAAAGCTGGACTCTTGGAATGTGCCTACAAAAGGACCATTTTTGGAGAATCCTAAGAGCCTCAGGGTTTGTGGGAATCCTAAAGACAGCTAATCCCATGCAAGGCATGAGCCCCTTCTCGAATTTTGCCTACACCTGCTGTAAGCTAACACCCCAACACCTCTCTCCCTATTTCCCCTCCACTGGGGCCAGGTGGAATAAGCCTGGGGCTTTTTCTAGGTAGTTGACACATTCAGCAGTCCTCTGGGTTTTTTAAGAAGTGCTTTGAACTGTTGACTCGAGTGTGCCGCCCACGTGTGACTCCGTGTACCCTCTGTCTTCTCCATTTTGCGCTGGCCGTGGGTCCCAGGTATCTGAGACAGAGCGGGAAGACCTTGAGGAGTCGGAAAAGATTCAGTATTGGGTGGAAAGGCTCTGTCAGACACGCCTTGAGCAGATTTCCTCTGCTGATAATGAGATTTCAGAGGTAACAGAGCCCTTCCCAGAGCCCTTCTGTCTGTGTAGACCCTCCTGCTGCCTTTGGAACCACCCACCCTGGGGACAGCGGGAGGCAGCATGTCCCCATGCTAGGGAGGCAGTCTGGCCACTGACAGGCTTCACCCTCCAGGGCTGCTGACCAGCCCATTCCCTGCTCCCCTCTTGAGGAGGGAGGTGTGTCTGTATTTCTGGGCTTATTTCCAGAGTGACCTCTAAGTCCCAGCCCATCTGAGATGATCAGTGTGGCCTGCTGTCCTGGCATAATTATTAAGAGTGTACTTTTCCCTGTCATGTGCGTTCCAATTTAGATGATGAATTATATGGTTGCCTTTTCATCACTCCCATGCGTTTGGGTACCCCCTACTGGCCACCTGGTATGGGATCAGCTGGGCACCCAGGGGGCAGAGAATTGACTGCCCCTCCCATTTCCAAGGTTCGGGTTTGAGGGTGGTGGGTCTCCAGCAGCAAGAGAAACAGATGAGCATTAGACTCGGTGTATCGTGAAGTGGGGCACTCCTCGGTGACAGAACTTCCTTGCCACCCCCAGATGACCACAGGGCCCCCACCTCCCCCGCCCTCTGTGTCTCCCCTGGCCCCGCCCCTGAGACGCTTCGCAGGCGGGCTGCACCTGCACACCACTGACCTGGATGACATCCCCTTGGACATGTTCTACTATCCCCCCAAGAGTGCCTCTGCCTTGCCTGTGATGCCTCACCCTCCACCCTCCAACCCACCCTCCAAGGTGTCCGCACCCCCTGTCCTGCCCTCATCGGGCCGCCTGAGTGCCTCTTCCTCGCCCTGGGTGCAGCGCACTCCACCCCCCATTCCCATCCCTCCCCCGCCCTCCATTCCCACGCAAGACCTCACTCCCACCCGCCCGCTGCCCTCGGCACTGGAAGAAGCGCTGGGCAACCACCCGTTGCGCACTGGGGAGACAGGCAATCCAGCAGAGGACCGGGAGGCCAAGAACCACGAGGGGAAGCCTGCCAACTCTCCTGTCCCTGATCGGAGCTTCCCACCCACCCAGAAGGTACTGCCTCAGTTCCGCATGCAATGCAGGGAAGCAGGAAGAGTGGGCCGGGCTGCTGTTTCCTACGTCCTGCTCTGCTCCTGTGAGTGCAGACGGGAGGAAACATCACCCCAGCCCCTTTTCCAGGAACTGGCTCCCAGCCTGCAGTTGTGGACTTCCTGCATGTCTATGGCTTCTGCTGATTTTGAAGTGCTGCATGGTATGGTGAATTGCCTGTGATACTTGGGGTGAGCAACAGTGTATCAGTGTTGATTGTTCTCTCTGCTCCTCTTGGCTAGTACTGGCTGGTAACCTCCACTGTAGCACTTGCAAGGCTGTGTTAATGAAGAGCCAGAGCTCTATTTATATGCCAAGTAGTGGTTTCTTGATATTAGCTCAGAAAGCCTTGAATGTGGTGAATGAATCCTCTGTTTAACAGGGGAGCGGTATTAGGCTCTGTAAATGAGGTGATAACACCGTCCACTGAAGTATTAAGACATTACCAAGCCTTTTTCTACCACACTAGCCAACTATATTAGCTTGAAGCCTAATACCCAGAAATTTCTAGCCAACTGCCAGCTAGGAAAAAAATGAAAATGGATAGTTCCTAGAAAGTTCCAAATTTGCAGCTAAAAGATTAGGGACCTTTTTCTTGGATGTCAGCAGGCAGAACAGTGATCTTTCTCAAAAAGACATATTCCTCATTAATTGTTCTTAAGCCAAAGACTAAGAGGCAATCCACAGTGAAGACACAGAGCTTTGATCTCTGGGAGGGAAAAATGAAATATTTCTCTGCTCCAGTAGCTGTAAGGGAAGACTTCAGTCAGAACTTCAGCAGCTCATGTCGGCTAAGAGTGGGGTTTGAGGGCAGGGTAGTCAGTAGTACCCGATCAGCTGTTTTTATTAACCTTTGCTGCATGGGTTTGGGTTCCTGCATGAAGTGCAGACTAAGCATCTCAGAGCATTCGGGGAGCACTTGGAGGAAAGAATTTGGGAACAAAGAAAGTGCCAGATGCTGACAAGGCTGCAACTGCCAGCAGGGGCCTCTCAGAGGGACTCCCAGTGGGGCCCTGAGCCCTGACAGAAGTCTGGCATTTCAAGGATGTCTTGCCCCCAGGCCCAGCCAGAGCAGGTTTGCAGGGGGCTGAGTGAGTCTGGCACAGAAGCCCACATCCTTCTTGAGAGGGGCCCCCACCAAGAGGGGCAGCAGCTTTCCCTCAACAAATTCAGCTCAGCAATCAACTGGGCACCTTCCCTGTGCTTCTGTGTCGGGGCCGTGGCGGCAGGGTGCGGGGAGCAGAGCTGAAGACAGCACAGAGACAGTTGGCACTCTTGTGCTCTCCAGGACTTTGCCAGCTAAAGGATTAACAGCTGACCAGGCGGGAATCCGCTATAGCAGCAGCACAGGCTAGGTGCTATGGGAGGGATTCATTCTAATGGAAGGTTGACGGCACCTCTTCAGAGCTAAGCCTTGGGGGATAGTGATACATGTAGGATGGGAGAAGGCTACTTCAGGTGCCAAGGACATGACAATGACAAGGCGGAACTACCCAGGTTTGAATCCTGGCTCAGTCGCTGGCTCTATGACTTTGGGCGTGCACTGCTTCATCTGTCTGAGCCTGGGTTTCCTCATCTGTAAAATGGGAATGCTAACTTATTATGAGGATCAAATGAATTAATACATGAACTCATTCTAAGTTAATAATTGGAGCACACAGGAGGTGCTCAATAGACATTGCCTATCATCAGTGACAGATCAGGGTACAAGAAAATTTGGGTAAAGCTGCAAATATGAGGTCAGAGGTAAACTGCAGCCTTTTGAGTCAGGGTCAAGATTCAAAACCAGGTCTCACTTTCACAGATTCCTCCAGTCATCATGAAGTTCTCACTGTTAGTTCCTGATCAGAGCAGAGAGAAAAATAAAAGCTCCCCACACACAAGGAGCCTCTGAAAAACTGGACCCTAAATGTCTTAAGTGACATAAAAGCCATGAAGGTTGAGGGTTAGCTGTCTCAGTTAGCTTCATCTCTCTACATCAGCACTTCGGTCCGTGCATCACCAACCCTGCCCATCCTCCTCCTCCCTGCACGCTCTGGCGAGGGTCATCAGTGCTGCAGTGGGACATGTGGACCACCACACGTCTGCACAGTCAGCCCTGCCCCCAGCAGGTCTTGGGTGGTGGAAACAAACACCCGTGTCAGCCCCCCAGACACCTGCCAGGGGAAGGTTTCCAGGGCACTATCTGCCCCCAGCCCCATGCGTCCACTCACCTACTAAGTTCTTCATTTACTCATGTAACTTGTTTAATGACTCCTACTCTATGCCAGATGCTGTGCTGGGCACTGAGAGTCAGCACAAGATGGACAGCCCAGTCCTGAGTCTGGTGGGAGGACAGCCAAGTCAGCAGGAAACTCCCACACACCATGACAGATGAGGGAAATGCAGGAGGGGTGGGGAAGAAAAGCTCAAGGAATGGTCCCCAAAGGTGGAGACCCCCAAGCCAACACCTGGGCAGGTAAAGCAGGAGGCAAGAGCATGTGCAAAGGCCTCAAGGCAGGAAAGCCGAGCACTTTGGGGGCTCAATCTAGTCAGCGTGAGGAGGGCAAGGAGTGAGGGATGAGATTGCCAAGGAAGGGAGAGAAGCCCCTGGGGGCTGAGCCAAGGAGCTTGGTAGTCAGTGAGGACCCATGAAGCGTTCGGGGCAGGGCTGTGACCCAATTTGTCTTGCCCAAGATGATCAAGCGGGTCAGAGCCAAGCAGACATGTTGCATCAGCTCTCCTGATGCTGTGCTTACTGGTCCGCCCTCCCAGCCCCCGCCTCCAGGGCCTCTGTGCCCACCCACCAGGAGCAGCAGATGCTGCGTGTGCAGTCCGGGGACTGCAGCTGCCTCCTTAGAAAGAGAAGAGGATGGATGGCACCCGTGGCCACTGAGGGGGAGCCTTGAAAGTATCCTCTGAGTGACAGTGCCCGCTGGCGCCCCCACAACAGGCTCCGGCTCAAGTCCCTGATTCCTTGGAACCACCCAAATGTTTCTGTAGCCTCAGGACACACTGTGGCTGAGGGACTTCTTGTCCCTCTGCTGAAGGTCACACACCTAGGACATTCCACAGGGCGAATGGGCCAGGCTGGCTCAGTGCATGGTGTGAATTTGCCTGTGTGTCAAAGTGCCGTGGTTGGCCTGGGCCACCCATCTCATGACCTCACATGGGCTTCTCTTTAAACTAACCCCTGTAGACATTCTGCCCAAGCCCACAGCCTCCACGAGGCCCTGGCGTGTCCACCATCTCCAAGCCTGTCATGGTCCACCAGGAGTCCAACTATGTCTACAGGCCACCTGTGAAATCCGAGGTCCTGGTAAGCCCCTCAGGTGTCCTGCAAGGCTGCTTCAGAGGAGTGGACATGGGCTGTCTCCCCTGGCTGCTGCTGCTGCCTCTAGAGGAAAAGTGAGGGGAGATTCAAACAGAGTTTGTAATAACTCTGCAATAACTCTTTGTAAGGCTAATAACCTTCTCATTAGCCAGGCGGTGAATCCATGTGGGTATAGGTGGCTGTTTCCACAACCAGTGAAATTCCTGTTCCTCACTTGATCAAATGGCCTAGAGCGCCATCTCAAAGTAAGAATAATAACAGCACTGATTATTATCAGCCTCCATGTGTCAGGCTCTGTAAGGCCCCATTTAATCTTCACGATAATCCAGTGAGATGGTTCAACACTTGAGGAAACTGAGGCTTAGAGAGGTTAAGTAGGTTGTCCAAGGCAGAGCCAAGTCTGACTATTTACTCCAGTCTTTCAGACTCCAAAGCCCAAGTTCTTATCTCCATTGCATTTTGCCAAAACCTATAGCAATTCCAGTTGCCCTGGCCTGAGCGCCTAAGGCCTGCGGTGGGTCACCCTCAGATGGGGCAGTAAGCAAAGCTGACCCATTTCCCTTCTCCATTTCATGTCTCACTCCTCACTGGGGCTGCGAGTGAGGGGTGTGGTCCTGGGGGGTAGGGGGACGGTCTACTGCCCTCACCCCCATCACCTATGACTGAGCAAATTGGGACCAGGTGCACCCCCTCCAGGGGTGCCGGCCACTGACAGGCCTCCCGCCCACGGTGAGAAGAGCCGTGCTCGAGTTTATACTCCCCTCTCAAGGAAAGCCTATCCAAATGTCAGGGTGGAGCCACTTTGATAGTTATTTTGAGTTTTAGCTGTCCTCTCAGCTCCCCAAAGAGCGCAAGTTCACTCTCCCATGAAAGCCTGCAGACACCTCCGCATTGCGTTTTCAGGCTGATGACAAGGGGTGGTGTCTGCTTGCCTGGGACTGGTAGCTGCTGTGTCTGGGGGTGTTGAGGGTCGCCCCCCACCATAAATCAGGCTGCATCTGTCTGGGGATGGATGTTGGCCAGGCAGCCCCAGGCTGGCAGGCCCAAGGCCTGGCACCAGGGGGCAGACGAGACCAATTGGTAGAGTCCAGCATTTTTTTTTTTTTTTTTCTCCTCTGGCAGCCACAGGAGATGTTGAAGAGGATGGTGGTTTATCAGACAGCGTTCCGACAAGTAAAAGGATCCCCGTCGTGTGTCTGTGGTCCTTTGTACCTCCTTCTGCACCTCCCACTCTGACCTCCCTTGCGGTGCCTGTCAGCGACAAGGTGGCCCCAAGCACCATCTGCTGGCAGCCTCAGGCCAAAACTGTGTCCCTCATTCCCTGTGGCTCTGGGCTGGGGGATTCTCATATAAGGTGGGAACCCTGGGGTGGTGAGACCCCATGCCCAAGCTGAGAAAGCCACAGGTCCCTGGGGACTCACCTCTTTTGCTGCTGTTTGTTCATAGAGGAGCAGGAAGAGGGAACGTTCAGAGTGTCACAGAGGCCAAGATGGCTGCTTGCTCCAGCCGTAGAGAGAAAGGGCCGCCTGAGGCATTTCCCTGCCCCTGCCCCTCCTTTCCTTCTCAAGGCAGATCACAGCTTCAACAAACCCCACCTGGTCCCAAACCAGCATCAGGAAGAAAGTGGGGCCCAAGGACCTCTATCTGCAGGGGGCATTCCTGTGCACGGGCCCGCAGAAGTCCTTGCTGGTCCCTAAGTGGGTTCAGGCAGGCAACCATTTATCCTCCCGCCTCCTGGGGCTTACATCCTCAGAGCCAGCCGTTGGTTTAGCCATCTCATTGCCAATGAAGGAGCCCAAGATGGAGATCTTGCAGCCAACATCCTCGTGTGTGCATGCTCAGTCATGCCCAACTCTTTGCCACTCCATGGACTGTAGTAGCCTGCCAGGCTCTGTCCATGGGATTCTCCAGGCAAGAATATTGGGGTGGGTTGCCATTTCCTCCTCCAGGGGATCTTCCCAACCCAGGGATTGAACCCATGTCTTCTGTGTCTCCTGCATTGACAGGCAAATTCTTTACCACTGAGCCACTCAGGAAGCCCACCAACATGCTCACCAATAGCCTAATATATGACTACAGGCTGAAACAGACTGCAGGCAGGGAAGAAAGGGGACATATCAGCTGTACAGTGGGACATGGGGGCCTTCTAAGGAGGCTGCCCATAACCCACTGGGCAGTGACAGGTACCCAAGGTGTGCTGTGCCAAGCACTGTTTATAAATATGTTATGTATTTTAACTCTTTTAATCTTTACCAGAACCTAGGAAGTAAGCGCTTATATCATCCCCATTTTGTAGATGCAGAGACATTGGAAATCATGCCCTTGGTGGCACAGCCAGTATCAGACCCTGGATTTGAATTTAACCTAGGAGGTCAGGCTCCACAGTCAGGCTCCTAAATCTTCCACCACCCTCTTGGGCATGAATGTCACCTCTCTGGGTCCCAGTGTCTCCAATCTGTTGGATGAAGGGCTAACTCCCTCTTCAAGGACTGACTGGCACTAGTGGCTTATAGATCTCTCATCTGAATTCACGCAAGGCACAAGTCCTTGCCACCTGGCCTGTGACTGAGAGCAGATCCTCAGAGGGAAGGAGAGAGGGAGACCCATGGCCGGCACAGCTCAGTTTTCCAGAAGAAACAGCCATGGGTAGGCAGAGACCTCTTAGTAGAAGGGAATTGACTCCATGTCCTGCCGTTACCCTTCTTGCCCATGGATTTCTCTGCTGCCCTTGACACCCACATACCAGCCCGGGAATGGCCTCAGAGCTGGGCCAGGCTGGAGACCCCCAGCCTTTTTTTGGGGTGAGCCTGAGTGATGAAGGCTTATGAGGAGGCAGGGGAGGCAGATGCCCAGGGACCTGTCTGCTGCTCTCTGGCCCCTGTCTTGTGCCCTGAGCTTGGTTGTTCTGTGCTGGGCATAGAGGGGGCTGTGGCTGCCCATGATGCCAACCACAGGCCCCAGAGGACACGGTAGGGCCCAGGTGACTGTGTGCTGGGGGATGGCTCCACTCAACAAAGCTTGTATGGGCATTGGTCACGGGGCTTCTCCTTTGCACCCACCTTGCCAAGGGGACTGACTGAGGCTTGGGGTGCCCAGACCCTCAGCCTGTGGACCCTGGGCTCCCACTCTCTGTGCGTGATTCCTGGAAAGACTATACTTTCTGACTCTGCTTCCCCTTCTCCCTTCTCATCACTTTGTTTCTACTTCTTGGGGATGTTGTCCCCATAGCCCCCACTAAGCCAGGTCCTCTGAACTGAGGGTCTCCCTCCTCCTCCCTTGGCTAGAGTTCTGGGGGAGCCTTGCATTCTAGATAAGCATGACATGAAGAATGGTACCAGGCACTGGGCAAGCACAGACACCCCCTTTTCCTCTGGGTGCCTGATGTCCCTTCCCCACGCATCATGCTGTAGCTGGTTTCCACAGGAAGACCCCTAAGCTGTATCATCCTTCTTTGGGGGCCAGAGCAGCGGGTGGAGAAAAGCTGGGCTTCACCCCCAGAACCTGGACCTGGCTTCAGGTGGGCTTGGAGGGACTGAGAAAGGGCCTGAAAGACCTAAAGCTGTGGGCAAGGAGACCTTCAGCAAGGCTGCCCAGACCACCTCAACGTCAGCAGGTGCCCCTGCCAGCCACAGATGCCCACCCCTCCAGAACAGTGCTGGGCCCAGGGCTGGGGTCCTTCAAATGCTTCCCGAGCTTCCTGCTTCTCCCAGACATAGATGCTCTGGCTGTTGGGGCGACCAGCCTCCTCCCCGCATCCCCCATGCTGGCCACAGCTGCCTCCTTACCCGCTACTCTCTCCCTACCTCCCAGCCATTCCCTGTCTTCCTTCACCCTAAGCTTATTTCCTGCAGTGCCCCTGGAGGAGCCCGAAGCCCTAACACTCTCACTTTGCTTCCAGGATTTCCGGAAATATGAGGAAGGCTTCGACCCCTACTCCATGGTGAGAGATGACTCTTCTGCCCTGGGGAGTAAGCCCAGGAGCAGGGGCGGGGGGGTTATGGTCTATTTGGTGGCGATGCTTCTGGGCTCTGAGGGTCCTGGGGATGAGTTATGGGCTGTGAAGAGCCCCAAGGAGGCTCTTGCCTGTGAAGGCTTCTTTCAAACAACATTCCACTGTGAACTGTGTGTGCGTGTGCTTTATAACAATAGTTACACTTGCTGAGCACTAACTGCGTACCAGGTGCTGTGCTGGTGACACCAGGCATGCTGTCCCCCAGTCCTCACAACAATCCCAGGGACAAACCATCTCTGTGTGTGGGTGTCCATGGGGCCCCCGGTTGATGACTGATGGGAATGGGGTGGGCAGGGTCCCCTTGCCCACCCCTTCTCCAGGGCCCAAAGTCCCACAGATGCCTGGCTTTCCCTCCCACCCCTGTCCCCATCTGCATCCTTCACCCCTGTCTTCTTCCTCTAGTTCACCCCGGAGCAGATCATGGGGAAGGATGTCCGGCTCCTGCGCATTAAGAAGGTATGGGGCACACAGAGGCTGGGCGAGGACCACGCTTCTCTGTCCCTGCCCCCTCCTGTCTTGGTCCCTTGTTTCTCCTACTCTCAAAGTGACTCCTGGGTGACTTCTCAGATCCCCACTCTCCTCCGCCCCCATGGGGACACCCCTTCCTCTGGTGGGACCACATGCCCAGGCCCCACTTGGTGCCCACGTCCCATTTTCTTGCTGACAGCACTGCCCCCTGTGGCTTCTCCTGCCCTCTCTGTGGCCCCAAGAGGGTCCTGGGTGCCCAGGTGCCCACAGTCTGTTGTCTGCTTGGCTCCAAAGGCCTGTTTCCCTCTCATCAGGAGGGAGCTTTAGACCTGGCCCTGGAAGGCGGCGTGGACTCCCCGATCGGGAAGGTGGTTGTCTCCGCCGTTTACGAGGGTGGAGCTGCTGAGCGGCATGGTGAGTGGGGACCAGCCATGCTCAGGTTTGGGGATGGTGTGATGGTAATACCGGCTCGTCCAGGAAAGCAAACAGCAGCCTGCTGGGAGCGGGCTGACAGCTCTCAGGAATGCTCTCCCCGCTGGATCCATCCAGCAGTCCCACATGTTCCTCATGGGCACAGGAGCACAGAGCCACACAGACACCACTCTGCCCTCCAGAGGCTCCCTGTCTAGGGGTGGAAACATCCTCAGAATCACCGAATGCTGACTGTAACAGTGTGGTGTGCTGCAGGCTGGCCAAGGACTAAGAGGGTAGAGGGTAGCTGTGGGAACCCTGAGGGCCTAACCCACTGAGGGAAAGGGGGCAGCCTGGAGGGCTCCCTGCGATGGTGATACCTGAGCTGAGCCTTTAAAGGTAAGTCAGTGCTTGCCTTGAGAAGGAGAGAAGGAGCTTTCCAGGCAGAGAGGACCGCACAAGTAAAGGCAAGAAACCGCTGAAACTTTACCTGTGCTTTCAACAACGGTAAGAGCCAACATCTGTCCAGAACTAACCTTGCACCAGATGCTATTCTAAGTACCTGCATATAGCCTGTGTCTAAGTATTTCATGTGCATTAACCTATTTAAACCATATACAACCCTGAGAGTAGATATGGCTATCACTCTCATTTCACATCTCAGGAAACTGAGGCACAGGAAGGGTTCAGGGCCTGCAGCCAGCAGCAGTGGAGGCAGCACTTGGACGCAACTGTTTGGTCCTTTGCTTTACTGGCCAGCACAAGTGCCACCCCTGCTTGAGACCTTCTGCAGCAGATCTTCTTGCTTTGCCTTGATCCCCTTACCAACAAAAAACACCCCCTGCTAATGAATGAAGCCTCTGTGGAGCCGGCACAGACTCAAACGATCAACCCATTCATGTGTCAGTGTCCAAAATGCCACCACTAATGAATTCTTCTTCCAGTCCGGCAGCTTTTCAGTACTCCTGACTCCTTGTGGAGGAATAGATGCCCTTGAAGGAGGAATCCCTTTGCAGGCCAAAGAGGGCTTCCCTGGTAGCTCAGATGGTAAAGAATTTGCCTGCAATGCAGGAGACCAAGGTTTGATCCCTGGGTAGAGACGATCCTCTGGAGGAGGGCATGGCAACTGACTCCAGTATTCTTGCCTAGGAAAATCCCATGAACAGGGGAGCCTGGTGGGCTACAGTCCATGGGGTTGCAAAGAGTCGTACATGACTTAGCAACGAACACACCACACACCCTTGCAGGGAATTCTGGGGTCAGATCCCTTCTTGACAGTGCTAGGCTGGAGTCTCTCCCATAAGCTGTGAGAACAGAGGGCGGTGTGGGCCTGAGGAAGGAGGTGGAGTGATGGCAAGGGGACCTGGCCATGGTGGCAGCCAGGCTTCTGTGAGTTACTAGGGTGAATCCAGCTCAGCCTCCCATGGCCTTCATGACCTCGCCCCTCACAGCCACACTCTGCGCCTTCATTTCTGCTATAGGAGGGGGTCCTGCTCAACCAGGCAGCTGCTGGAGCCCGCCTCTGCCCACTCGGCTCACAGCCTCCTCCTCTGCCCTCATTTCCTGCACCAGCTGAGGGAAGGGTTGATGCTCGGCCCCACCTGTCTGCCATGTCTAGCAGGGAAAGAGCACCAGGATGGCTGGGTGACTTCCTGGGCCCTCCCCTCCTTACAAAGGCCCAGCCCGAGCACTGTCTTATTGGCCCTGCGGCTCCATTTGGGTTTGTACAAAATGAAAATGTGAAAGTTGCCTCTCCCCGGGCCCACTGTCCAGAAGAAGCTGCTATCTACAGTTTGGTCCCACACTGCTTGGACATACAAGCAGCTGGTGAAAGTTCCCCCAGGAGCACATGTGTTTTAAGCCACCACAGCTGCCATCTTCAGTTGCACACACCACAGTCTGGTAGGCCTTCACGCCCGGGAGGCTCCTGGGTAAACGGTGTCAACATAACACAGAATGTTCCGTGGACACCAGGGCTGGGAGCAAGGCCTCAAAAAAATAAGAAGAGGCTCTGAAGTTGAAGTTGTGTGGGGAAACCATGCACAATCAACTTCTTGGAGAGGCACAATGCATATCAGTATACTCAAACATACTATATTAGTATGTTCAAGGCTCTGACAAGTCCTGCAGCGA
Source organism: Bos indicus x Bos taurus (assembly GCF_003369695.1). Classification (NCBI taxonomy): domain Eukaryota; kingdom Metazoa; phylum Chordata; class Mammalia; order Artiodactyla; family Bovidae; genus Bos; species Bos indicus x Bos taurus. The sequence continues at coordinate 49,276,937 of NC_040090.1, read as the reverse complement.
TACTTCTATTTAGTTTATAACTTCAGCTTTTCTCAAACTTATCAGATCATAGGTCCGCTTATCCAGGAACACCTTCAACCACACTCATTCATTCAAGAACTATCTGTTGAATTCCTATTTTGTATTAGGTATTTCATTAAGCACTGGATATGTAGTGGTGAATCAAAAATACAATCCCTGCCCTTATGGAGCTGACAGTCTGATAGGAGGGACCACCAGTCAACAAACAGATATATGATTACAAATTGTGAATATGCTGTACAGGAAAGGACCAGGGGAATACTAGGTTATGAGAGAATAATGGGAAAGATCCACTTGAGATTGGGTGTGGGGAGTGAGTCAGAGAAGACCTCTCAAGAGTTTATCTCAGACTTGGAGCACATGAGGAAAGAGTGAAGGCAAGTGCCCCAGGTGAAACATCATGAGAAGGCTCTGGGGCAGGAAAGAACTCGGGCTCGGGGACCTAAAACCAACCAGAACGGCTGAAGCACAGAGAGGGAGGCTCACAGAAGTAGCTTGTGTTTCTGGTTAACCTCACCGGAAATGCAGGTCAGCCTCCCTCTGCAGTCAGAGGGACAAAAGTTGGGTTGGCAGTAATTCATCACTGGTGTCCCGATTCTGCTGAGCTGGGGGGAGGGCGTGTGGATGGGGTGGGAAGGAAGTGCTGCCCTTGAGTAACCTGGTCAATTGTCACCCCTTATGCTTTCTGAACCTATATGAGCTTTCTGAATCCAAGAGTCAGGCCCCTTCTGCAGCCCTGTTTTCCACGTAGAGCCCAGTTGCATGTCAGCCTTCCTTTCCTGCAGGTGGCATTGTGAAAGGGGATGAGATCATGGCCATCAATGGCAAGATCATGACAGACTACACCTTAGCTGAGGCTGAGGCCGCCTTGCAGAAGGCCTGGAATCAAGGGGTAAGAACAAACCCCCTCCTTTCTTCCCTCCCTGGTCTGCCTGCCTCAAACCCTGGCCTCTTCAGCCAGACCTTACAGTCAGGGTACCCCATCCCAGAGCAGATATCCAAGGTCCAAGTAACTCTTGGGTGACACCCACATATCCTATCTGGCCAGTGGTCTTAATCTGACAAAACAGAATTCACAAAGTCAGTTTCTGACCTTGAGTCCAAAAGCCAAGTAGCATAAATAGACTTCACAAGACCAGATGTGGCAGCCCACCCAAGAAAAAGACTTAAAGTCTTCACTAAGTACACACCAAACAGGAATCAAAAGAGTGCTCAGGGCTACTAGAAAGCATCAACAGAAGTAGAGGGCCCAGAATGGAGGAGGGGCTGGCGGTAATCTGCCCTGGCTCATTAGGCACCCACCTGGGTCAGGACTGCCAGGTAAGGTCTCCCAGCCTGTGCTCTGCACAATCAGAGGGGATGCCCTCCTACAGACTACAGTGTGAATGGTGCCTGCTCGTGTTGTGCAGTGCACAACCTGTGCAACTGTATGCAGGCAGCCGAGCCTGAGCTATTAAGTTCGGTGCCAAGGATGCTGACCAGATGGGCCTGGGACCCACATGAAGGGATGTGGAGAAGAGAAGACTTACGGGTAACACGATGACTGTCTCTGATTATCTGAAGTGCTGCATTAGGGTAGAGGGAACAGAGTGTTTTCTGTGATTTTGAGGGCAAAATTGGATTGAATAGAGGGAGGTCCTGGGGAGAGATTTCAGTTCAGTATCAGGAACGATTACATGGTGGAGGGGCCTAATGATATTCCACAAAATTTGTGTTGGATACACCCAAGCCAAGGATGGACAATGAGGAACAAGATAAGGATGGAGGTGATGCCATTGAGGGGATTTAAATGTTAGGAGCAGAAAGAGCCTGAAGTTCCCTAATTGGCTGTGCATCAGAATGACCGAGGGAGTTTGTTGAAAATGCTGTTTCCCAGGACCTAACCTCAGATTTCCGGGGACCAAGTCCATGAATCTAGAATTTGAAGTAATTTCCTGAGTGATTCTGAGGTTTTTGCCTGACTGTGGTCCACAGATCACCATTTGGGAATCTGGTGTCATTCAAGGACCTGGCAACTCTGGTCTCAGTGGTTCTGAAACCTCAGAGACTGGAAGCTTCCCCAGACCGAAGGATTGCACCGTGAGAGTCCTCCCCACCAGGAGGACCTCCAGCCCCACCTGGGCCCACCTTCCCATGGGGAGAAGACCCCAGCTGGCTGTTCCTGGGCCATGGTGCCCAGGCATGGGAACGGAGTGTCAGGGGCAGACACGCCGTGACCACTGAGCATGCCCCAGAGTCACACAGCTTCTCCCCACAGGACTGGATCGACCTTGTTGTCGCCGTCTGTCCCCCCAAGGAGTATGACGATGAGCTGTAAGTGTGTGCAGGCGCCTGGCCCACTCTGTTGTCTTCCTCCTCCTCCTCCGGAATCTTGGCCACTTTCTCTTACCCCAGCCCCAGCCCTCTTCCAGCTTGAAGGAACGGCCCAAGCACACAACATCTAGTAATAATTGATCCTAGAAAGCTCCCCGTCTAGAGTAAGCCTAGAACAAAGTCACAGTCCTCAAGTATTGCCAGAGCTGTCTCTAAATCTGTCTTGTCCAAATTCTTCTTTCCATGTGGAAAACAGGCCAAGTAAACAACGAAGTAGGGACAAGCCTCAGATTTCTGATTCTCCACGCAGCACTTCGTCTCCAGCCCCATCACCAGCTAGTTTAAAGACTTCTGTGTCTTTTGTTCTCTGGAGGGTCTTCCTGATCCTTAGTTCCTTTACCTCATGTAGCCAGGGCCATAGGCTTTGGCCCCACCCTGCAGGTTTTCTTTGGTCCAGGGTCTGTCTTTGTGTGTGTTTCATTCGTGTCTCTCTGTACATCTCTCTGTCTCATTCTGTCTCTCTTCCCCTTCCCTGCCACTTCCCCATCCTTCCTGTCCATCTCTCTCCCATTCACTCCTCTCCCCTGCATCCTTCTTCCCTTCATCACTCTCCCGCTTCTCTTGGCCTTCATCCTCACTTCATCACAGCACCTCCCCACCTCCATGCTTGCCTGTCACAGCTGTGCCTGCTCGCTCCCCCTCCCAGCAGAGGCTGAGTCCTGTATGTCTTAGAGAAATCAAGGTCCTGTAGCAACTAATTCTGGAACCCAGGGTCCAGGCAGGACCCAAAGCAGGAGCCCAGTGAAGGGAGAAGTCCGGAGGCGCTCTGCCTGGAATAACAAAGCCCTGTTTTGTGTTTCCTGCTCTGCTCTGCGTATGTAGCCCCTCTCTTCCCTCTTCTGTAGCCAAAAGCCCCCAGCCAGTCTGAAAGCTCCTTGAAGACCGTGCTCCTGTGCTTAGACATGGGTTCCTCCTGCAACCGGAGCCCAGCAGCCCCCACGGTGAATAGGCAGGCGGGCTGCATGTCGTGGCCGTCCGCTGCCCACGCTGTCAGCAGGTTCTTTGGACTGGTGTCTGGGGGATGTGCCATCCCTGAAGTGCCACCTGGGCCTGCTGGTGATGATGCTGCAATTCTGTGGGACTCAGAGGCCCTCCTGCTCAGGGAAGCCGAGCAGAGCCCAGTTTGTAGCATGCTTGAGACCTGGGTGTCCTGACTCACCACAGCCCTGGGGATCTGCCCTTGGTCCCCACCACACCCCCGTGAGCAGGATGGAGCAGTGAGCACCATTCTTAGCTGGATACAGGTAGCGCCTCAAACCAGGCGTGATGGGCTGAGAGAGCCAAAAGGAAGCGCAGCCTGGATTTCCCCTTCCCTGTGAGCCCACCCCTGGGAACTCCACCAGGACACTGTGCTGGGGTAGAGCTGGGGCAGTTTAGAAGCAACTGAAGCTGATCCAAAGAACCAGGGCTGGCCTATCTGACTGGTCCATGTCCTGTTGTGACCTGTGGCCTGAGCCCGGCTCAGTGTCCTCGGCACCTTCCCTCCCCCTTGACTCTGGACTCTATCTGTGGGACCCTGTGGAGCCCAGCTTTGGGATGTATTTCCTGCCCTGTGACAGGATGGTGCCCATGGACAGAGCTGGTAGGTGGCCATGAACCTGGGGTTTGGTGTGGCCTAAAGCCCGCAGCTGGCAGCTTCTGGGGCAGACCGTGATGACTTTTCTGTTACAAGTTTCTCAAAACATTAGGGCCTCATGCTCCTAAGTCAGTTGGCCTCAACTGTGGCTGTGGCTTGTGGGGTGGCCTCAGTGGGCCTATGTTTTCTGTCATTTGCCATCTGCTCTTTTCGAGGGACCTCGGCCCCTTTGCCTTCTGGTCCCCTCTTACCTCATCCCTGGTGTCCCTTCTGCTCCCTCCCTGGCTCCTGTGTGCCATGGCTATGGCCGGGGTGTGGCTGCTCGGCGTCCGGAAGCCGGCAGGGCTTTGTGCCTCTGGGGGTGCAGTGTGTGCTCCCTGCCGTTGGCCTTGCCCTCGGCTGAGTGCCCGCCCGCAGGCCTGCACCTGCCTGGTTTGTTCCTCTTCCCCACAGGACCTTCTTCTGAAGTTTAGAGGAGAAAACAAATTTACCCCTAGAAGCCAGTGAGCTGTGGCTCCACCCTCCTGATCATCATGCCTGGAACCGTCTGAGACACAGCCGCCAGCAGGCTCCCTGGAAACCCGCAGCTGCCTCCCAGGGATGGCAAACTTCCTCTGACTCTGAAGCAGGGCTGCGTGAGGAGCACCTCGGGCCACCCTTCTGAAGGCCAACATGGAGGGAGGGAGCAGCCAGCCATCTGAAGGGGCCCTGTGGTCCAGACTCTTCGGTCATTCCTCTGCCCAGTGAATCTGGGAGACTCCTCCCTGAACTCTGCTAGGACCTGACTCTTGGGTCTCTCTCTCTCTCCCCCATCCCTCTCCTCCCTCTCCTGGTCTCCTTGCTGCTAAGATTGATGCCACAACCTTACTCTGAACTCATTAATAAAATAAGCAGTCTTCTTTTCTAGCTTATAGGAGTGAGTGTGGCTTTGGACAGCAGGTTCAAGGCTGTCAAATTAAAATTCATGTAGTTTTGCCTCCTATTCAAGAATGAGAAACAGATCCTGGTGCCGGGGTCTGGGACTGACTGGAAGGATGTGATCCAATGGCTAGAAGCTGGCTTGGAGCAGGGGGCTGGGGAAGCTGGAGACAGGCTGGGCTCTTCAGTGTCTTCTCAGCAGAAGGATGGCAGAAAATGAAGCTCTTGTGGCAGGGACTTTGCTCAATTCCAGGAAGTGTAGCTGAAGCCTGCAGCTCCAGAGGGTCACCTCTATGTGTGAGGTATCCAAGTTTTTCTCACAGACAGCATGGTCACAACTATTTCTCTTGAAGTCACCAAGACAGGATGTGAGCAAGGCAGCTTCAGGCAGTCCACTCCATCTATGACATTAGATCCGGCAAAACCTCACGGGAGGAGGCAAGAATGTGAGGTAGAAGGGCATAGCTTGAAGGCGCTGGCAGGGGGTGAGTGGAAGCCCTCCTGGTTCAGGGTCCAGGGATGAGCTCCCAGGCTGGCTCCAAGGAAAAGAGTGGTCGGCATATCATGGGGATCCAAGATGGGGAGCTGAGGGTTCCCAGGCCTTCTGAGAAGTGGAAGGTGATTCTGATTTAAGGTGCCTCAGAGGAACAGCTCTCTGGCTAGGCTTCCTGTCTCTGCCATCCGCTTCTTGTGCATCCTCGGAGCTCACCTTGAATATAGCCATCACCATCTTCTACCTAATTCTAGATGATCTTTCAGCTGTAGCTCCACCACGATTTCCCAATTCTCAATTCCAGAGGCAGAATCTGACTGGGCCAACTCACCTGAATGGGCAGTCCTGGGGGAAGGGGCCAATCTCATGTCCAGTCAGCTGCGGCTGGGGCAGAGTCACATACCACCCAACAACGTGGGCGAGGCAGGGGCAGACTTATGGGAAGCAAGTCGTGATCAGTCGGAGGAGCAGAGAGAGAAAGGAGAGAGGGAGAAACTGTTGGACTTTCCGATCACACTAGAGACAAAGCCACGATGACCTCCTAACAGCTGGCTCCCAGAGATAGCAACCGTGCTGAGGAATTCTATATTTTCTTATCTGGCTCTTAACCTGGCTCTGGCGACAATTCCAAAGAGAAGGTCGAAGGAAGGGCTTCCTCCTTCGAGGGAAACCCCCTATGTGCTGACACCTCCTATGTGCCATCCCTGAGCTGGACCCTGGTGCCTGCCACCTCAAACTGCAATGAGCAAGATTGCTGCAGCCCCACCCCCCCGCCCCACCCGACCAAGGAGCCCAGTGTTAACAGGCAGCACTTAGCATCAGCTGTCTGCCAGGGACTGGTCTTTCTATGGTAAGCTCCTCTACTCCCCTCAACAACTCCACCAGGTAGGGACTGCCATCATCAACCCCATCTTATTAAGAGAAGATTGAGGTAGAAAGAAGTGAAGTGACTTTCACCAAGTCCCACAGTCAAGAAGTTGTGAAGCTGGCATTCAAAGCCCAGGTGCTCTGTCTCAGGAGCCCATACCTTTCTCCACTCTGAGCTGTAGGGGGCAGGGCAGCCCTCATTGGTATGTCTCAGTTTTTAGGCTGTTAGCAGGACAATTCTTCCCACAGTTGAAGAGCAATGAATGTTTAGTCCTTCAAGGATGGTTACTTCCTCGTATGACCTACAATTACTGCTGCTGAGGCCTTCAGCTCCTTCATGCCTGGAATCTCACCCTTTGAAATTCATCTCCAGCTATTCTTAGTTATTAGCACCTCAGGGTCAATGAGTTTATCAGTGCTTATCAAGACCGGATGAGTGAGGCAAAGAGGGCTTTGAGCCCCTGGTTAGTGAAAGAAGAGCCGGGAGAGTGTGCTATTGGACAGGGCCAGAAGAGAGGATAAAGTAAAGGGAGGTTGCGGACGAGGGGAACTTAAGTCCTGGGCTTCAGCTTCCTTTTCTATGATGCCTGACTCTCATGATTCAAGGAAATCAGTTCTCGTGTACTGCAAAGCTATTCCAGGTTGAGCGCAAAGTACCCAGCAGACATTGGCATCAACCACTTAAAAATTGGAAAACTTCAGAGAATATGTATAGAAGGGAGGCTTTAAAGTAGTATTTGGCCTTCTGGGTTGGGGAGGGCGATGCATGAGGGCACAACTGAGACTCAGAGTCCACCTGGGAGACTGGGCCAGACATGGGAATCCACTTCACAGCCAAGACTGAGTACTCAGGACGAAAAACCCATCCAGGCCAAAGACCGCCGACGCACCACCCATTGCCTCCCACATGCAGGGCGGACATCACTCCTTCAATCCTAGCATTCTTTCTAATCAGCCAACCAGGCAACCGTTAAAACTGATCAAACATCTGGCCCCTAAGTAGAACACTATTTACCACCTTTGAATCTAACCCCCATTAGTGGGTATTCAAGAAAATTAGGGCCATAAAGGGGGTGTCCTGTCCAGAGGCCCCCCTAAGGTGGAGGTAGACCTGCCATTTCCACTGCACTGCACAGTGAGGGGACGGGATGAAACGGCCGGGAATTCAAGGCCGCCCTTTGACTCTGAACTTTTAGCCTTGTGTCCATGTCATTGAAGTTTCTTCCCACAGCCAGTCCCTGGGGTGGAGCCGGCTTTGAGTCTCTCACCTCTGCATCTGGAAGATGGAGTGAAAGGGCTGAGTTGACAGACTCTGTGATCCCAGGACACCCTCTTTGGGCTTGTGCAGGGCTGGGAAACTGGGTTTTACCCGATTCCAGCCTAATTCCCAAGATTAAGACTTAGAGGAGAATCTGTTTCTAGAACTAAAAGCCCTTTTCTCCTCCTGTCCCTGCAGTGACCCTTCCCAACTCCCCGAGGCCTGGGCTGGCCGTGCCTCTGTGAGAACTGGAAAGGCAGACTAGGTCTCCAGGGAAGGCAGGTGGGGCTGGCACAGGGAGAGGACAGAGGGCAGGGGCCTACTGCTGCTGGTGCCCCAGGGCCTGGGATTTGCAGCCTAGGAAGCTGCCCACTGGCTTTGGTAGGAATAAGATTGCTACTAACTACTAGGTGTGTGTGTGTGTGTGTGTTCAGTCACTCAGTGGTGTCCTCTCTTTGCAATCCCATGGACTGTAGCCTGCCAGGCTCCTCTGTTCATGGGATTCTCCAGGCAAGAGTACTGGAGCAGGTTGCCATTTCCTATTCTAAGATATCTTCCTGACCCAGAGATCAAACCCATGTCTCTTGCATCTCCTGCCTTGGCAGGCAGGCTCTTCCCACTGTGCCACCTTACCACATGTCAAATACTGTGCTGAGCCCTAAGTATATGATAACACGTAATCATTACAAGACTTTAGTAAGAGGTGGACAAAGATGTTACGTTCGCTAAAGAAACAGGCACTAAGACTTAAGTGACCCTCCTGGGGTTAAATAGACAGTAAGTGGCAGAGCCAGGATGGGGAACCAGGCAGGGTGGCTCCAGCAGGCCACATCATTAACCACTGTGCTTTGCTGCTTCCAGTAGATGAGAGGGAAATGATGTCTAGGATATTATTTCAAGAGCACCAGGAAAAGCACCAGCCATAAAATGATTTCTCTCTGCTTCTGTTCTCTCTGCATCCTGTGTGTGCTTCACACTGCCCAGTGAACCAACCAAAGCCTGAGTCAGTTCATTTAACTGCTCTGCTTAACGCTCTTCAGTGGCTCCCTTGCTGTCCTCGGGACAAAGTCCAAACTCGTCAGCCTGGCATTCAAATCCTGCGTCACGTAGCCCCTGACAACGTCTCCAACCCAGTCTCTTGCCCGTCACTTTTTCCACATCTGCCACAAGTGGGTTTCCTGGGCTTGCCGTGCTCCATCGATTCCCTGTTTCTTTGCACATGTTCACTCTACCCTGTCCACTTCATGCCCATGCGAATGTCTCTGCATCCTTCAAGGCCCAGGGGACTATGAAAGGGGAGCGGTGGGCCTGGCATAGAGCTCAGTCAGTGTGAGCTCCTGCTCCCTCCTGAGATGGACCCTTTAGGAGGTAAGTGACAGAAACACAATTCAAGACGACTACTATAGTGAAAAATCCAGGCGTATTTGATGCCAGATCTGGTTGGATCCAAGTGTTAAAACAATGATATCAGGAATCTGTTCTGGTCATCTGTGAGTGTCAAGGAGGGGAGAAAGATTTTAAGGAATTGGCTCAAATCTGCAGGGCAGGCCAGCAAGCTGGGGAGTTAGCAAAGAACGGATATTGCAGCTTGAGTCTGAAGGTAATCTGTCCCCCTCTTCCTCAGGGGATAATAGTACCCTAATGTCCTAAAGTAGGGTTTCTTTATTATGGATTTCAATTGATTGAATGAGACCCACCCACATCATGGAGGATAATCTTCTTTAAGTCTACTAATTTAAAGGCTGCTACTGCTGCTGCTAAGTCACTTCAGTCGTGTCCGACTCTGTGCGACCCCATAGACAGCAGCCCACCAGGCTCCCCCATCCCTGGGATTCTCCAGGCAAGAACACTGGAGTGGGTTGCCATTTCCTTCTCCAATGCATGAAAGTGAAAAGTGAAAGTGAAGTCACTCAGTCATGTCCGACCCTCAACGACCCCATGGACTGCAGCCTTCCAGGCTCCTCCGTCCATGGGATTTTCTAGGCAAGAGTACTGGAGTGGGGTGCCATTGCCTTCTCCGAATTTAAAGGCTAATTTCATCTAAAGAAAATACCTTCATAGCAGCATTCGGCCAAGTTGGCATAAAATTATCCATCACACCATCTCTTGGCTCCACCCTCCTCTGGTTGGCTTCATTCTCAGATAGGTTCTTCCATTTGATGCCAACATGACCTCCAGTATTCAAAACATATTCTACCAGGTAGTGCTCTCTCAATGGGAAAAGCACTCCTCTAACCTAGGAGTTCCAATAAATTTGTCCTGGGGGTAGGCCTTCCCTAATTGTCCAGGCCTGGATCACATGTCCATCCTTGTAACCCTACCAGCACCCGACTGGACTGAGTAAAGGGGAAGACTGGGTTCCAAGAGGAAAATTGGGGTGCTGTCACAGAGGACAAGGAATAGATCTGGGCAGTCCCAAAGTAGTGTCCATAAGGACCTTGGTTCTCCAAAGCTCCCTTCCTTCCTCCCTTCCTTCTGGTCTCCCTTTTCCTCTGTTTGTGATCTACTCTCAGAGGAGGCTCAGGAGGCCAGGGGACAACTCCCTTGGTGTGTGGAACTCTCACCTACTCCAGCTGCCAGGACAGGCTGCTTGGTCACCACTAAGGGACAAGAAACATGGATGTGAAAGATCTGCTCTGACTATAGAACTCTCAGGCTGAGATATAGGGGTTCCAACACTTGATTCCAAATGTCCAGAGACGTGAGAACTGAAATCTGACCTTGGGCATGTTACTTAATCTCTACCTCCAGTTCTTCAGCTGTAAAAGTGTTATATAAACAGGACCTGGGGCCTCCCAGGTGGCACAGTTGTAAAGAATCCACTTGCTAAGGCAGGAGACACAGATTCAGTCTCTGAGTTAGGAAGATTTCCTAACTGGAGAAGGTAACTTATTCCAATACTCTTGTCTGGGAAATCCCATGGACAGAGGAGCCTGGCGGGCTACAGTCCGTAGGGTTGCAACGGAGTCAGACGTGACAGCAACTAAACAACAACAACAAAACAGTACCCACTTCATAGAATTGTAAGAATCAAAAGGAATAGAGGTAAAGTGCTTAGAAATAGTTCTTGGATCTCAAATTAGCATTATTATTATTATTTTGATCTACAATGGAGAGAAAGAGGAGCTTGGGACCCGTTTCAGGATGTGGCTTCCCCAAGGTGGACTCTGAGGTCGAGGTGTTGCTCAGCCTGCCTCTGTGCTCCACACTCACAACTACAGCAGCTGGGGAGGGTGAGGGGCTATCTCCCTGTCCACATGTTCTGTGCACAAAGTCCTCCTGCACCTTCCCTTACTAGGGAAGCTGCACCTGTTCCCCAACAGGCCACCAGCTGAGTGTGTGTGTTTGTGTGCGCGCATGCACGCACATGTGCTGGTTAACATTTATCCTTATTAATTGTGTCCTGAATATGTGCAGGAGGTATTCTAGATCAGAGGCAGATTTCCTCTCAATTATCTTATAGGCAATGATAAGGGAGTCAGCCCCTCCTTCCCACTCCTCCCATTGCCCCCAATCTTACCCCTGAGGTGATGAGATGAAAACCAGATGGGAAAGTCTTCTACATGAGTAATGGACAATCCATAGGCCAGGGGTGGTAAACTGGGTTTTCTCCATTTATATATAGGAGGCAGATAGCCATTTCCCTCCCCTCTTGAAAGGGAAACTGAAAAAGCCTTTTCTTCTTTGAGAAGGGATGGAAAGGATTCTCAGTCTAAGCTTCTGGAACGTGCGCACCTAGGGAGCTAGTGCTCGAGTCTTCCTGGTACCTCAGGGGCTTAACCTGGGGCCCTGGCCCTGGCTATAACCTTCTGGCTCTCTTGGAGAGATAGGAGAAGCTTTGTTGTCATTTTCTAAATTGTGACACGATACACATAACCTACAATTTACTATCTTAATCTTTTCAAGTGCAGTTCAGTGATCCTCAGCACACTCCCATTACTGTGCACCCATCACCACGATCCATCTCTAAAACTCTTTTATCTTGCCCAACTGAAACTCTGTACTCAGTAAATTTAAAATAACTCTCCATAACCCCTATGCTCTCAGGCCCTGGAAAACACCATTCTGTTTTCTATGAATTTGACTACTCCAAGTACCTCATATAAGTGGAATCATATACTGTTTGTCTTTTCTCGACTCCCCTGGCGGCCCAGATGGTAAAGAATTCACCTGCAATGTGGGAGACCTGGGTTCAATCCCTGGGTTGGGAAGATCCCCTGGAGGAGGGCATTGCAAACTACTCCAGTATTCTTGTCTAGAGAATCCCCATGGAAGAGGAGCCTGGCAGGCTACAGTCCATGGGGTCACAAAGACTTGGACACAACTGAGTGACTAAGCACACATATTTCACTTAGCATAATTTCCTCAAGGTTCTTCCATGTTGTAGCATGTGGTTTTAAGGCTGAATAATGTTCCATTGTGTGGAAATGGCACATTTTTCTAATCCATTCAGTTCTTGGTGTACACTTGGGTTGCTTCTACTCTTTAGCTATTGTGAATAACATTGCTATGAACATGGGTGTACAAATATCTCTTCCAGTCTCTGCTTTCAATAATTTTGAGCATCTATCCACAGGCGGAATTGCTGGATATGTTTTGGTATCCTTTTGGGTAAAAGCAATTATGTAAACAAGTGGCTGGACTTCCCTGGTGGCTCAGACAGTAAAGTGTCTGTCTACGATGCGGGAGACCCGAGTTCGATCCCTGGATTGGGAAGATCCCTTGTAGAAGGAAATGGCAATCCACTCCAGTACTATTGCCTGGAAAATCCCATGGACAGAGGAGCCTGGTAGGCTACAGTCCATGGGGTCGCAAAGAGTCGGACACGACTGAGCAACTTCACGTTCACGTTCAAACAAGTGGCTACAGATCTAATTCTCATGGTGTGTGTGTGTGTGTGTGTGTGTGTGTATGCGCGCACACGCACACGCTTAGTTACTCAGTCATATCTGACTCTTTGTAACCCTTTGGACTATAGCCCACCAGGATCCTCAGTCCATGGGATTCTCCAGGCAAGAATACTGGAGTGGGTTGACATGCCCTCTTCCAGGGGATCTTCCCGACCCAGGAACCAAGCAATGTCTCCTGTGTCTCTTGAATTGCAGGCAGATTCTTTACTCGCTGAGCCATCAGGGAAGACCCTCTCATGGTGTACAAAGGGCAAAATGCTTCTAGGGAAAGTGAAAGCAAAAATTTCTTCTTTACATCATATATATTTCCAAATCTCAGGAGGCTAGGGCTTCTTTCTTTTTTTAATAGACACCTGAGAAATCTAAGGGAGTTTTATTTCCCCACAGTCCATATGCTGGTCACAGGTGGACAGACAAGGGAGGTTCTCAGCGAGCATCACAGGCAAGCGATGAAGGCTGTCACCTCAGAGGAAGCAGAGTTTCTTCCTCTCTACCTGCCTGCTGCACAGCTGGCCACTCTGACCACAGACTCTTGATCAGTTTATGGTGATCCTGAGACCACTGAGTCAGCTCAGACTCTACTGTTCAGGCCCCCTTACTCAATTGACACATACCGAGGGGCAAAATTCTGCTTGATGTGGCTCTATACCTTCTGCACAGTTTGACCCACACCGACCGGGCAGCCACCTCAGGCCTACAGTTCCTAACTCAGGGTCCACGGATAGATTTAGGGAGAGCTTAAGAACCTCAGAATGTAAATCTCCTTTTGGAGAAGTGGTCTAAATTTTATCAGATTTTCAAAAGTATTTCTGATCCAAAAGAGGTTAAATCCACTCTATAATAGGGTGATGATTAAAACAAAAAACCCTAATAATGAGATGTTGGGAACTCCCAGAAGATTAAAGAATAAGTTTACTCAAAGCAGGCCCTGTATTCACCACTGGGTCTCTGCATTTTGTAAGGGGCTGGTCATATAATATGTGTTCAATAGAGATATGCCAACAAATTAATAAGGAGGAATCTGTTAAAGACAGACAAAGAAAGTGCACCTGCCTGATACGATGTAAGTTAATGAAAAAGCTGAATCAATTCATAGACATCAATTTTCCACTTAACTGAGCAAGCACACAGCTGTTGTGCCCATGGGGAAACATCATTGATCAACTTGTTTGTTCATTCATCCACTCACTCATTCTTTTAACAAGTATTAAGATTTGAGCACCCACCACGTGCCAGAACCAAAGTTACATGAGACTCAGTGTTGGCCCACAGTGGGTCAGGCAGACCAGCAAACGGCCCATCACTGCATGGCAAGGGCAGCGACAGGGACTGTACAAAGTGCTGAGAGACCAAAAGGAGGGACCTTTAAGTAGCCTACCACGAGGGAGGGTCAGGGAAGGCTTCACACGAGAAAGTAACATTTGAGCCCAAGGCTTAAAGCCTAGAAGCAGGCAGTCAGTGGGTCAGGGAGCCTATTATTAGCTCCCATTGCTCCCTGCCAGGCACACCCAGCAGATGCTTCCTAAATGTGGACTGTCAAATGAACAGTGGGGCAGAATCTCTGGGGGGAGCTCCACAGCTGGAAATTCCAGAGCACAAGTCATCCAGCCTTCCATTGTCCTTCCTCATGGAGCCTCATCTCCGCCAGACTTACTGGTTCCTGCACTGCATTTGGAAAAGTCTGACCCCAGCTTTCCCACCTTTACACACAGTGGTATTCCTCCCTAACCAGCCAGTCTCCCTCTTCTTCCCCTGTATAGGCTGGGCCATCCCCAAGGCCACTGTTTCCCCTAAAACTTCAAGAAAGCTAACTCTGCAAGCCCAGTCACCTTTAAAAAAAAATAAACAGATGTATGTTTATCTTGTTTTCCCAAGCAGATTGTACACCCCTGAGGGCAGGGACATCTGTTATTCCTAACCAGAAGGCAATGAGGTAGAGAGCAATGGTTCTCAAACTCTGCAGGGGTTAGAGTCACCTGGAGGACTTGTTAAAACAGATTTCTCAGGACTTCCCTGGGAGTCCGATGGCTGAGACTCCAAGCTCCCAGGTTCAATTCTTAGTCAGAGGACTAGATTCCATATACCTCAACTAAGAGTTCGCATGCTGCAACTAAAGACCTCAAACTCCAAAACAAAGATGGAAGATCCCTCGGGCCTCAACTAAGGTTCGGTGCAGCCAAACAAATAAATACTTTTAAAAACAAAAATAAGATTTCTCAACTCCATCCCCAGAATTTCAGATTCCGTAATCTACATTTCTAACAAATTCCTTAGCGATGCCATTGGCCCGGGGATCTCACTCTGAGAACCACTGGTATGGGAAGCATAATGGTTCCAAATCCAGATGAACCTGGGTTTCAGTGCAGGCTATGCATCTCACTAGCTTGTGAGTTACAGCAAGTCCCTCAGCCTCTCTGGGCTTTTGCTTCCTAAGGACACAATAATACTCAGTTGGCAGGGTTGCAGGGAACAATGTAATCTGGGAAACCCAGTCTGCACCCAGCAGATACCCAATAAAGCCTATAATGGATTGACTAACTGCCTCAGATATAGATTGGAGCGGCCATGGACTGAGCCAGGTTATTTCTCCCAAATAGGAGAGGAAGCAAATTTCAATATCTTCCTCTTCCCACCCTCTCCCACCAGGGGGCTGGACCAGCAGAGGAGTTTGATTTGATTGCTCCAGCTCCAGTGGAAAAGGTGACTTTTCTGGGGCTTCTCTCCAAACCGCTGGGCTCTTTGCTCTTCACAACACAACTTCTCCAGGCTCTATCCTTTGCCCAAGCCCCAGAACACCCACATCATTAAATGATTGTCTTCTCAATAACCCTTCTCAGTAACCCTGGCTACTCAAAAAGCCTCAACTTAAATATATTCATGAATTTGAATGCTTAATATACTAATTTTTAGCTGAAAATAAATTTTGAGTCTGTACAGGAAATGAGGGGAGAGTGCTTCAGGAATGTCTCTTTCAAGTAAGTAGGTAAGTGTTAGGTAGTGGCTGTGAGTCTGTCTCGACACCGCTGTCTCTCTCATCCCCAGCTCTCCTTCCCTCCCTCCCTTTCAGGTCTCTGTTTGCCTGAGTGAAGAGGTCTTTCTTTGCCCAAGCACCAGAGAGAAGGGAATTCTTTCCTCCTCCCCAACAGAATCACTGTGGCAGGCATGCCCACACATACCTTAATTTATACACCAGGTTTTCATCAGTGAGCTAAGAAGTTGGCTGTATATATACTTACATATAGGCACACCCTCAAGCGGCCAAGACTAAATAAGGACCATGGACTTGCTTTGCAGAGACAACTTCCAGACTCCCCCACCACACCTCCTCGCACCTCCTTCCAACTGGAAAGCTCCCATACCCCATTTGGCCTTCCACATCTATCCCACCCCTTCACCAACCCACCCCTGCTTCTCAGCAGGATGCTCCAGGTAGGGACCTGAGTTCTTCTACCTACATGGCTGGGGGTCCTTGGGTCAGTGACTTTTCCACTCTGCTTCATGCTCACGTCTGTAATGATGATTATATCACCTGCTTTAAAGGGAGATGATGATCAAGCTAGAGAATGCTATAAGGGCCTTGGCATTTTATTCTTTCCCACTCAAGTTTTAGGTAGGAACTCAATCAACTATTAAAAATCAGTAAGTGTTGCAGTATTACTTATAATAGCCAATACATGGAAAGCAACCTAAGTGTCCATCTACGCATGAATGGATAAAGAAAATATGGTCTGTATATGAAATGGAATATTAGCCATAAAAAGAAGGAAATCCTGCCCTTTGCAACAAAATGGATGAATCTTGTGGGCACTATGCTAAGTTAGTAAGTCAGAGAAAGACAGATAACTGTATGAACTCACTTATGTGCAGAATCTAAAAAAGCTGAACTCATAGAAATGAATTGGTGGTTACCAGAGATGGAGGGTGGAGGGGAAGAATAGGGAAAAAGGATGAAGGTGATCAAAAGGTACAAACTTCCAGTTATAATAAGTTCTGAGCATGTAATATATGGCATGGTGACCATAGTGAACAGTACTGTATCATATATTTTAAAGTTGCTAAGAGAGCAACTTTAAAAATTCTCATCACAAGAAAAAAAATTATAACTCTGTAAAGAGATGGATGTTAACTAAACACAGTGATAATCATATCCATATATTTAGCCATTATGTTATACATCTTAAACTTATGCATTGTTATATGTCAGTTACACTTAATAAAACTAGGAGGGGGATCAATGTCTTGTCCTTGGATAAGAAGCTGATTTGAAAATTGGAAAACTTGATACACAGTCTCCAGTTTGCCAGGCTTTCTTACACAATTGAATCGCGAGAGAAAGCTTATTTGTCCACTTTTACAGTTGAAGACCAGGGAGGCTGACTTGCCCAAGGTCACATGGCTGGTCAGGGGCTGAACCAGAACCTGAACGTCCACAGCACAGAGTTGGATCCCCTTGGCTCAGGGGAACAAGAACTGAGGTCCCTCTGGGTGGGTGGGTGGGGAGAAAGCTAAAAGGAAAACAGGTGGCCAAGCAGCATGCCCCACCTCACCCGGCTTCAGCCCTGGCTCTGGCGGGGCCCCTCAGGCCCGGAGAGCTGAGGCTGTGCTGTACCTGCCAGAGGCACCTGTCTGGGGCCAGGCTGTGCCAGAGAGAGGAGCCCAGATGGGGATTCTGCTGCAGGGCGACCTGGGTAGGGAAAGAGGAAGCCCGGCGCACCTTATGGGATCCCTGTGTATCTCACGCTGGAAATCATCTCCGAAGCAAATCACTGCAAGGTCATCTGTGAGCCTGCTTCACCCACAGGTGAGGCCCCAATCCACGGAACCCCCTCACACTCACGTCCTCCCACCTGGCCCCCCGACTGATGCCAGTGACTGATGTCATGACTGGTTTCCTTTGGCTTCTAACACAGAGAAAAGGCAGAGTACACAGCTGTGTAGGTTTCCCCAAAGGTCTGTCCTCTGGGGCCTGCATTCATTCCCTCCTCAGGAGATGAAGTCTCAGAGGCAATAAAATGCTCAGGACCCTCAGCATCGCTTTAAGGAGTGACTGACAGAGCAGGCTCTGAAGCTGGCCCCAACTGGGTTTTGGTCCTTTCTCTACCAATTTCCAGCTGTGTGACCCTGGGAAAAGAGCTTCACTCCTCCAAGTCTCGGTTTTCTCTGATAATAGTAACTTCTAGGCAGTTCCCCTGAGATTTAAATCAGGTAAAGTGTGGTATACACTAAGAACTCAAGAGTTGTTGGGGAAACAGAAGACAGAAAAATCTTATTCTCTCTCCCAATAATCTGTCCAGGAAGAGAGTAGGTTTGAGGCCAGTCAGCAGCTAGGGAAGGGACACAGGGCATGCTTGAGAAACCCTGAGTGGGTGTAGAAGCTGAAGGCAAATACTGAATTGCCCTGGGGACTGAGGGGCATGTTTTGAAGAAGAGGCTGTGTGGGAAAAAAGGAAGAGGAGATGTAAGAAAACACAAATCAGAGAAGACTGCTGGGGCTGGAGGAGAAATAGGAGATTCTACTAAGTCTCTGTTGTGAGGTGTGAAAATCACATCTTCCCACCTCCCCATTAGGAGTTCAGTAAAGCCTCCATTTGAAATCAAGGTACTGGGGGCCGGATCTTTTGGGAATATAGTGAGAGGATGGGCTTGTCCTCAAGCGTGTAGAGAAACCAGGTCACGCATGGAGTCGTCCTCTGGCTTGTGTTACTATGGTGAGGGTGATCTTGGACCAAAGCTTAAGTGGGCAAGAACAAGAACTTATTTAATTTCTATCCCTTCCAGGCTGGCAGAAAATGTTAACCCTGGGTTTTATTGGAGTTCCTTCCCCACCTCCCCATTTACATGGTGCCAAGACACTGGGGAGGGTTCATCTTGTTTCTGCAGCATCCACCCAGGCAAGGATGGCAGAGGGTCCCCCACCGCTGTCAGTCTGGTGCCCCTGCTCTGAGGCAAGGGAATCTGCCTTCAAAATGGCCCTTGTGTGGATTTTTCTGGCACGACTGACACCTAGACTTTCCCTTGCTGGGTGGCTACCCACCCCTCCACCCCACCCTGCAGACGCACACACACATGTGCAGCAGGCAGGCAGGGAGGCTGAGTGCAGGTTCCCGGTCTCAAGAACTTCTCTCTTCTTTGATATTTCAGTTGTCTGTTCTCTGCCTAGAATTTCCTTCACAATCATCTGCCTGAAGGGTGACTTGGGGGTGGGGTTTCTAAGTTGGTTTGGATAGC
This sequence comes from Bos indicus x Bos taurus, assembly GCF_003369695.1. Taxonomy (NCBI): domain Eukaryota; kingdom Metazoa; phylum Chordata; class Mammalia; order Artiodactyla; family Bovidae; genus Bos; species Bos indicus x Bos taurus. The sequence goes on along the minus strand of NC_040090.1, from coordinate 49,258,293 downwards.
CCTGGGGCTTCCCAGGTGGCGCTAGAGGTAAAGAACTCGCCTGTTAATGCAGGATACTTAAGAGGAGAGAAGGGTCTGCCCTGGTGGCTTAGAGGTTAAAGCATCTGCCCACAATGCGGGAGACCTGGGTTCGATCCTTGGGTCCAGAAGATCCCCTGGAGAAGGAAATGGCAACCCATTCCAGTATTCTTGCCTGGAGAATCCCATGGACAGAGGAGCATGGTGGGCTACAGTCCACGGGGTCACAAAGAGTCGGACACGACTGATCGACTTCACTTAAGAGAAGGAGGTTGGATCCTTGAGCTGAGAAGGTGGTGTGGCAACCCACTCCAGTGTTCTTGCTTGGAGAATTCCATGGACAGAGGAGCCTGGTAGGCTACAGTCCATGGGGTCACAAAGTGTCAGACACGACTGAGTGACTTAGCATGCATGCACAGATAGCCTACTTTACTCTCTCTACTTACTGCAAAGCATGGATAATACCATTTTGGGTTTTGTTTGTTTTTAACCATCTCACTATTGATTGGGGTTACTGAAAGAGTTAATTTCTTGACCTATCCTCCTTCTCTACTATGTCACCATTATCATCTTGATGACCTCCTCTGTCGTGGTTACTGACACACCTGAGCCAGGGCACTAAAGGATGAACGACATCACAGCTAGAAGGAAGTTTTCTGAAGCCTTGTACCCAGGTTTCCCTTCTCTGTACACAAAGCGAGGGACGATCTCTGCCTCCGTTCAGCTGGCGAGCCCTTTGAGCTCAAGAATCCAAGTTGTGAAATCCCTCCCAGGTTTTCCATTCTACTCTGAGGAAGGCTGAGAATTCTCAAAGGGGAATACCCTTGCTTCAAGCCTGCTATTGATGAAATCGAGCCAGCATCTTTGGAGGTGGAAAAGCTTGAGATCCAGTGCCTCCCCATAGAGACATTGCAGCTCCCTGTCTGTTTCTGTTGCAGAAATAAAATGGTTTCATGCCACACACACAGACTGCTCTATAGCTATGCCTTGGACATCTTTCCACATCTCTGTACATAACCCTACTTCATCCTCTGTATTTGCCTCGCAGTATCCCACAGCATGGAATTATGATACTGTTCATTTGTTTTTTGGTTTTGCTTTCACTAGCCCTCTATTGATGTACATTTGGGTGTTTTCTAGATTACAATCCATGTTACAGCAGAAGTCCTTTCATGCCTCCTTATGCACCCAGTTCCACATTTCTTAAAAAAATGTATTTATTTGGCTATGCTGGGTCTTAGCTGTGGCATGCAAACTCTTAGTTGAGGCATGTGAGAGTTAGTTGCCCGACCAAGGATCCAACCAGGCTTCCTGCATCGGAAGCACCGAGTCTCAGCCACTGGACCACCAGGGAAGTCCCCTAGCTCTACACTTTTCAAGATAATACAGTCACATGATGGGCGGTGGGATGGGTATCCTCACTAAAAAGCTAGGTGTAGGGAAGGGTGGAATTTGCCCACAGTCATGCAGTAGGTTTGCATTAGAGGTGGCAAACGTGGTACCCCTTCCAGCCTCTAGACACAACACTCTCTTAGTCCCAGTGAGTGAACCCTTAATTGTCCTATATATTTGAGTCCAGCTTGGATTGTGTGCTAAGTTGCTTCAGTCGTGTCCAACTCTTTGTGACCGTTTGAACTGTAGCCTACCAGGTTTCTCTTTCCATGGGATTAACAAGCAAGAACACTGGAGTGGGTTGCCATGTCCTCTTCCAGGGGATCTTCCTGATCCAGAGATCAAACCCATGTCTCCTGCATTTCAGGCAGATTCTTTACTATTAATGTCACCTGGGAAGCCCCCCAGTTTGGGTTAGAGCAGGCTTTTTATTTATTTCAAATGACCTAGAAGAAGCAAGTATGTGGGTTATGCTGGGCACTGTGTGCTGAGTGCAAGGAAAGGAAAGACCACTAGATAACCTTCATTGATTGATGGGGTCCCATGTGTGAGCCCCCAGAGGATGATGTAGCCAGGATCATCTTCCAGGCTAACACAGCACATGTATGCCTGTGACCTCATTTGAATCCTCTAGGGTCTGTATTATTATCTTCCCCATTTAGAAAAGAGGAAAGTTAAGCACAGAATGGTGACTTGTCCTATGCGACATAAGCGGTAGAGGCAGGACTGGGGACTTGTCTTTTAAACACACCTATATTACTACTGGTAATAGCACTACTGGAATATACATATATATTCTCTGGTGAAGGACAGGGAAAACTGGTGAGCCGCAGTCCATGGGGTCGAAAAGAGTTGGACATGACTGAGTGACTCAACAACAACAACAAAATATTACTACTACTGAAAGGTAAAATAGCATTGCTGAAAGTGTGAAAAACTGAAATTATAACTACAAAAACAAAATGGCAACAAAAAGTTGCTGTTTTTTTTTATTATTTTTTTAATGTGGACAATTTTTAGTCTTTATTGAATTTGTTACTTCAATAATATTGCCTCTGTTTTATGTTTTGGTTTGTTTGGCAACAAGGCAGCTGGGATCTTAGCTCCCCAGCCAGGGATTGAACCTGCACCCTCTGCATTAAAATGTGAAGACTTAACCACCAGACCACTAAGAAAGTCCCCAGAATGGCAGCAGAAAGTATGAAAAGAAAAACTTAGGAGTCAAAAATAAAATCCTAAAAACAATCTTGTTAGGTGACCAAGAGCACATCATATCTCTTTGAAACTTAGTTGTCTCGTTCTTACAGAAAGAGAATGGTAATAACAATAAGAATCAGCACAGCAACAGCAGCTAATGTACACTATACATCACCCTAATCTAACAGCCATTTCCAAGTCTGAGCTTCCCCTGCAGGCTTACATTCAAATATACATATTTAATATGACTATAATCAAAGGAATCATACAGTTTTATTTCTTGATTTTTCACCTGACATTGTCTCATAAGCTTTTCCCCCTTGGTTACATACACACACTTGGCAATCACTTTTTCCATGACTGCCTTCACCCATGTTAATTAACTCCTTTCACTGGTACTGGACATTTACCGCCACCAGGTTTTCACTATTTTGGCTAATACTGCAGGCCTCTTTCAGCCTCATAGAGATTCCCCAAAGTCAGAGACTGTCCAAGACTTCGGACTCTGATCTCCTGCCCTTCCTAAGCTCTTCACTCAGCCCCACCTGCCTTCTGCTCTGGTGCCCGGCTCTGCCCTGGCCTCTCTCAAGGCCTAAGGCAGAGCTGAGGCCCTGCCCGACAGTGTTCTATAAAGGCTCTGAGCCTCAAAGTGGCCTCAGAACAGGCTCAGAGAGGCTCAGAGGGAAAGGGACTGAAAAGAGCTTCCTTGACGATGCCCCAGCTCCCCCTGAGAATACATGCATTTATGTTGCAAACCTCTAACTCAGAAAATTCTTCTAAAATCTAAACCAAAATCCTCTTTGTCTTCTTTCTCCATAGGACATAAACCGTTTTTGAACACAGACTTATGAGAATTTTTCCAAAAAGCCAAAAAGGCATAACACTGTCTTTACAATTTCACAAGCTTAAGGGTTCTTGAACTCCTTAAGCTTGTGTGTGTCAGGTTAAGGATACAGCTGTGTGCACGCTCGCTCAGTCATGTCTGACTCTTTGCGACCCCATGGACTACAGCCCGCCATGCTCCTCTGTCCATAGCATTTCCCAGGCAAGAATACCGGAGTGGGTTGCCATTTCCTTTTCCAGGGGATCATCCCCACCCAAGGATCGAACCCAAGTCTCCTGTGTCTCTTGCATTGGCCAGCAGATCCTTTACCACTGAGGCACCAAGGATACAGCTTGCTGCTGCTGCTGCTAAGTCACTTCAGTTGTGTCCGACTCTGTGCGACCCCATAGACAGCAGCCCACCAGGCTCTGCCGTCCTTGGAATTCTCCAGGCAAGAACACTGGAGTGGGTTGCCATTTCCTTCTCCACTGCATGAAAGTGAAAAGTGAAAGTGAAGTTGCTCAGTCGCGACCAACTCGTGGGGACCCCATGGACTGTAGCCCACCAGGCTCCTCCATCCATGGGATTTTCCAGGCAAGAGTACTGGAGTGGCTTGCCATTGCCTTCTCCAAGGATACAGCTTAGGGTGACATTATCTTTCCACCTCTCTTGGCTGCCTTCCATTGCCTTAACTGGATACAGGGAGACCTTGGGTCAGTCATGTAAACTCCCTGGGCCTCAGTTTCCTCATCAGAAAAATGGGAGAGATTATAATCTGTACTTAGCAGGAGTATTGGGAGATGCCCTTTGTGAAAGAGTGGGATAGGCTATAAGGCACCTGTGAACATACAGCCCCTGGAAGGACTTTTGAAAACAATCGAACTGTCCCGCTAGATACTGTTTTTCAATGCTTTTCCTATTCATATGGGGTGGGATTTGTCCCACTCTGCCTCCATCAGGACCCTCAGATGTAACTTCATCCACCAGCACCAGGCCAGGTGAGCCCACATTTCAGACCCAGGGCAGTGAGACTCCTACAGCACTCACTCCGGACACACGAGGCCCCTCCTCTCTTCTGCACCCCTCAGCCTCCCACCCAGGATCAAGCGGGCCCACCCATCCAGCCAGCCTGCCTTCTCCCATGCCCCAGCGTGCGCGCGCAGCGGGGCACCCACCAGGCGGCCCCCCGCACAGCACCTCGTGAGGACGCCGCAGAACCCCCGGTCCCAGTGCGGCCGGGCGGGTCTGGCTCCCCGCCGGCCCCCGGGGCCCAGCAGGTAGCGGAGCAGGGAGGTGGGGGTGGGGGCGCGGGAGCGCCGGCGGGGCGGGGCCCGCGGGGTGGGGGCGGGGGCCTGGCGGCCAGGCCGGGCCGCGGAGCTATAGGCGACAGAGCGCGCGAGGCGCGTGGAGCCAGCGGCAGCCGCAGCCTTAGCCGGAGTCGGAGCCAGCGCCGGCGCCGCCATGCCCCTGGCCTTCTGCGGCAGCGAGAACCACTCGGCCGCCTACCGGGTGGACCAGGGCGTCCTCAACAACGGTTGCTTCGTGGACGCGCTCAACGTGGTGCCGCACGTCTTCCTGCTCTTCATCACCTTCCCCATCCTGTTCATCGGTGAGCGCTCTGGGCGAGCGGCTGAGGAGGGGAGGGTGGAGGCCGGGAGGGAGGAGGAGGCGCTGCGTCCTGCCGCTCTCCGTGTCCCCTTGCGGGCGGGCGATCGCCGCTCGCCTCCCTCCGGGGTTCCCCTGCTCTGTATGAAGCCCCTCGGTCCCTGCGCTCGCATACCCGCGCAGCCCTCACTACTGGGATGTCCCTGAAACCGCGCCAACCACAACGGACGCTCCTGACCCAGGGGACCCCCAAGTTTTGCCACCGTGGGGCTAGAGCCGGAATGGAGAAAGGGGAAGGCAGGGGGTCTCTTTCCGTGCTGGAAAGGTCGGGAGGGGGTCGGGCTGTACTCTGAGAGGCGCTGTGTAGGGAGCCGGGTCACCCCTCCCCCAGGGCACCCTCCTCGTCAGCCGCCAATGGGGCCAGGGAGGAGAGCAGCCTGCGCCTCGGAGGCTGGGATGGAGGCCCTGCGAGCCCTCGGGCTGAGCCGAACAGTGATGGTCAGCAGCCTCCGGAGATCCTGGGATCCCACTCGCCCTGAGGGAGAAGAGGCTCCGCTTCCCCAGCCAACCCCATCCGGTCGCGCGTGTACCTAGAGTGCAACTTCTCAGGCTCCGTGCAGAGCCCATCCGACTTAGCAGCGACCCCGGAGGACCCCAGCGCCCTGTTTGAAAACCCTCTGCAGAGCTGGGCGGAACCGCCCGGGAGGTTTTCAGTGCCTCTTTCCTGGGGTCCCCTGAATGTATTTCCCAAGCTGGCTAGCTCTGTCAACTCACTCTGTCAACCCTGCTTCCCCCCAAACCTGTTAATTTCCTCTAATTAAGAAAAAAAGCAAATCTTAACATTCATACACAGCTTTGGGGAAGAAAGGAATAATTGTCACAGAATTAAAAAGAGAAGGATACTGCAGAAGCAAAAAGTTGTTAGTTACTGACAAAGACAATTAGAAATAGGAAACTATGCTCACAGATACATCAAAAATTGTAACAGCATTTACACTGTTACTCTCAACCAGATGGATTATTTACGCTGTAGTTTGTCACATGAAAAGCCAGATATAAAATGGGTACCTACACATGTGGGCCTCCATGGGTCTGGGCTTCATGCAAAGACATTTAGTTCAAGTGAACAGACTGAGACATTGTCCTGGGTACACTCCTCATCCCCACCGTGGGCCCCGTGCCTAAGCACCTTCCTGGGGTTCATGAAACCTCCTCCAGGTGAGCCAGGCTTCCCACCTCTTCCTGTGTCTCCTTGCAGGATGGGGCAGTCAGAGTTCCAAGGTGCACATTCACCACAGCACATGGCTCCACTTCCCTGGGCACAACCTGCGCTGGATCCTGACCTTCATGCTGCTCTTCGTCCTGGTGTGTGAGATCGCGGAGGGCATCCTGTCTGATGGGTGAGTGACTCTCAGAGGACCAAAGTAAGCGGGTCTCTTCCAGGGTGCCTCCCGAAAGGCCCAAGGAGACCCCAGCTCACCTGCATTCCATGAGCCGATATGGTTTTATTTGCTAATAAATTCAGCAACCGTTTACTTAACGTACATGTGCTGGGCTCTCTGTGCCAGGCACTGGGCACTGAGAATCATGCCCTACCTAGATCTGCACACCAAGACCCAGTGAAATAATCCTAGAATTTATTAGAGTACCATAGCTCCTGTGGATATACTCAGCCTCTCCCACAGACTGCTGGAGTTACCTTCTCAGGGCAAAAATCACTCTTGCTTGAGATCTTTCCTTGGCTCCCAGTTGTTTTCAAGGTCCCAAGTGCTTAGACTGACATCCAGGTTCCTTACAGTTGGCCCTCCCTGTTTCGAGCCTCATTCCCAAAGGCCTTCTCCCCATGCCCACCTTTCCCAGGGCCTCACAGCATACTCTCCACACCTCTGCCACTGCACAGGTCATACTCTATGTTCTCATCTATATCTATTTGCAAACTCTTTCTCCCTAAGCCAGAAAGGCCTCAGAGTTGGAAGCTGCATTTTACTCATCTTTGTATTCACCATGCAAGGCACATGAGAAAGTTCCATAGACTCTTAGTGACTCCTTAAGAGAATAAATGAAATAATCTTGCAAGTAAGTACTCTGGGAGGATAAAGGAAGGCAGATTGAGCAAGCTTCATGGTTGAGGGGACTTCTGAGCCAAATCTGGAAGGATGACTAGGGTTCTGAGGAGCAGAGGAGTTCCAGAGAGGGTGGGAGCAGTGAGGCAGTGCAGCGGGGCTAGTGTGAAACACACCAGAGCTGTGAAGGCTGAGACTTGGACACTGAGGGCATCTCCAGGAAGGTTTCCAACGCCAGGCTGAGTGTTTGAGTTGAATTTTGCAGGCAGTTTAGAAGCGATGTAATCAGCATAGCACTTGGAGGTGAGAACTTGAGGGCAGGGTGGCAGCAGTGAGTAGCTGGAGGTAAACAGCACCTAGGAGGTGACTGCGGTAGTCTAGGTGAGAGATGACTGCAGCCGAAAGTGGTGTGTCAGCAGTTGGGGGTGCAGACAAGGCGGAGGTGAGCAGCCATCGCATTAAAGAAGAATGAGTCCCTTTTGGGTGAAGCAGTGATGGAAGGTGGTGGGCATTTGGCTTAAATAGGTGAGGTACAACCCTTCTGAGCGGGGGTTAGACTATGCCCAGATTCCATTCCTGCCAGCCCTGGCTCCTGCAGGTGGACAGCACGGGGAGGGGATCCCCACCCCCATCGATAGACATACTCCCTCACCCTCCGTTCCCACTGCATCCTGGCTTCAGAGATAATCTCTGTGATAACTGCTTGCCTTGGGCTTCCTCCAAAGCCCAAGGGATAAGCAGGACAAGAATGCATACTGCCACATAACTAGCAGGTGAAAAGTCTGCCTCCTGCCTTCTATCCCAGCACCCTTTCCAAAGCGGCGCAAATGCCAGAGAGGGGAGGGCTGCCTTGTGAGCCCTGGGGCCAGAAGATACTCACTGGGCTGTAATGAACAAAACAATGGAGAAGAAACCATCATTTCTGTAGAGAAGGTAGACCTTAGTCTTCACCAGCATTTCTGCTATGCTGTGTATCAGCTGTGGGACTTTGGACAAGTCACCCAGCCTTCCTGGGCCTCACTTTCTCTACCTGTGAAATGAGCTTCATAATCCTTGCCTGACCTGCTTCATAGGAGAGTCCAGGATGATATTAGAGCATGGAGAGGATGCAAAGTGCAGAGTGGCAGAGCCCTGGGCAGATAGCACACTCCCAGGATGTGGGAGACTGGAAAGAATCAGACTGGGGACTCCTTCCTGCTGGCTGTTCAACAGACCCCTCTGTGTGGGCAGCACCTGTATCCCAAACCTCTCTACGCTCAGTGCAAATCACCGTCAGCTCCCCAGAGGGTGGGTCAGCTCCTCAGTTGGGCACTTGTCACCTGGTGTCTGCTGGTTTCCATCTGTAGCCTACACCCTTGGGCAGGCAAGCATGAAAGAGGGACATGGGAGGGGAATCAGACTGGAGGAGAAGCCACAGTCCCTGCCTTCTAACACCCCCAATCCACCCACCCTGGGTTTACAGACTTGCTGGGAAGTCTACAGGGCAGATAAGAGAAGGGGTGTTAAAGCAGTGGTTTTCAAGTATAAGCCTCATTTGGGCTTCCAGGTGCTGGTAGTGGTAAATAACCTGCCTGCTAGTGCAGGAGACACAGGAAACATGGGTTCCATCCCTGGGTAGGGAAGGTCCTTGAAGGAGGGCATGGCAACCCATTCCAGTATGCTTGCCTAGAACATCTCACGGACAGAGAAGCCTGGCAGACCACAGTCCATGGGGACACAAAGAGCCAGACACGAATGAAGTGACTTAGCACATATGCAAGCCTCTTATAGTGATTAATTCAACCAGTCCATTCTAAAGGAGATCAGTCCTGGGTGTTCTTTGGAAGGACTGATGCTAAAGCTCAAATTCCAATACTTTGGCCACCTCATGCGGAGAGTTGACTCATTGGAAAAGACTCTGATGCTGGGAGAGATTGAGGGCAGGAGGAGAAGGGGACGACAGAGGATGAGATGGCTGGATGGCATCACCGACTCTATGGACATGAGTTTGAGTGAACTCCGGGAGTTGGTGATGGACAGGGAGGCCTGGCGTGCTGCGATTCATGGGGTCGCAGAGTCGGACGCGACTGAGCGACTGAACTGAACTGAAGGTATAGGGCTAATCTATAGGGCTTCTTGTCTTCCTTTAAGGATTATTTCTCTGTGGTGCTCTGAATTTAGAACAACCAAAGGTTTTTAGGTTATTTATAAAAATGTTTTCTTAACATAGAATGTTTTCCCAGACCAGCATAAACTGGAAAAAGCCCTGTAGAAACTTTTACCTAATTTGTTACCTAAGTCAGTATGTATTATTTAATAAAGCAGCCGAAAATCTGTTCAAGTCATGTCATAAAATACTTATTTCAATTATGGTTATTCATTGTCATTTTATAAAATATTTATTATTTCTACCTTCTACTGCAAACAGAAGACTGTATTTAAACTTATGAAATAACATTTTAGATGTCACTTAAATTCTATGCAAGAGTACAGAGTTTTTAAAAATTCTTTCTTTTTAAAAAATGTTCTATGTATTTCTTTTAAAAATATTTATTTCTTATTTATTTGTCTGTGCTGGGTCTTAGTTGCAGCATGGGGGCTCTAGTTCCCTGACCAGGGATCGAGCCCAGGCTCCCTGCACTGGGAGTGTAGTGTTTAGCCACTGAACTGCCAAGGAAGTCACTTCAAAATTATTTCAAGGAGTACAGAGGCAAGAGTTTTGAAGGCCCCCTGGGCAGGGTGTTGGCTGTTCCCAGTGTCCCCACTAGTGACTGCCTTGTACCTCTTATAACAGTGTGAAGACCTTGTGCTGAGACTATCCACTAATCAAGGCTTGAAGAATATCAACATTTACAGTCTCATTTACCAAGAAATCCGGAGGCCACCTTTTTTAGTTGGTGTGGTGGCTTAGTGATGGCATCAGGACCCCAGCTTCTCTGCATTCTGGTTTCAGGCTAGAAGCTTTGCAGCTGTGACTGCCAAGGCCAGCTTCCCTCTGCCAGATTCTGTAAGCGTGAAACCAGGGAGAGAAGACCATGAATTTCAAAGCCTGAACACCAAACCCTCGTAGCATCTCCGTGAATGCCTGGGCCCCTTATTTAATAGATGTGTTTGGGGTACTGCCAAGCAGAGCTGCCAACATATAGCTGCCGTGCATGTGTTCTGGAGGCCGCACTGCATGCTGCACCCTAAACACAAGGCCTGGGCTACTCGGTTGGGGAATGGCGCAGCTCACCCACATCTCCTCTCTCCTTCTCTCTTACCCTCCTCTCAGGGTGACCGAGTCCCGCCATCTCCACCTGTACATGCCGGCCGGGATGGCGTTCATGGCCGCTGTCACCTCTGTGGTCTACTATCACAACATTGAGACCTCCAACTTCCCCAAGCTGCTGATCGGTAGGGAAGCGGGAGGGGTGAGAGGGGGAGGGAATAGGGACTTCCATTTGTTCCTGTGCCAGGCGCTGTTCTAGGCGCTAGAGGTTCAGAAGTGGAGAAAAATCCCTGCCATTGTGGAGCCTCCAGTCTGGTGGAGGAGACCTACAAAGACAGTAGACAAATAAGTAGTGATGATGCTAAGAAGAACACAAAGTATGGTAAGGGGCAGAGAGGAAAGGCCGTGTTGCTGTCTGTACAGGATGCTTGGAGGAGGCCTCTGGTAAGAGTGGGCACGCAGACTTTGGGGGGGGGTAGATGTTGCATGCAAATGGCATAGCAAGTTCAAAGCCCTTCTGATAGGAGCACACTTGGCAAAGAAGCTGGTATGGGCCAAGGCAAATGTGGGAGAATGGTTGAAGGTTAGGTCGGGGGCCAGGAGAGGAACAGAAGACTCCAGGCTCTGGGCCTGGGCACCTGTGTGAGCAGTGTATTAGTGACCACTGTGGCAAAGGAGCAGGAGTTGGGGTGTTTAAGCCACACTGCGTTGAAACAGCCAGCTCAAGTATCAAGCAGGCAGATAGACAAGTTGGGCACTCAGGGGAGGTCTGGGGCAGTCATGGCTTTGTAGGTCGCATGTAAAACTTGAGCCCAGATGCGGTAACCTTTAGAAAAGAGAAGGGCCCCAGGACCAGAGCCTGCGGTTTGCCAACGCTTGGGAGTGCCCGCTTAGACCTTCTGACACCATGTGGCCGGGGTCCCAGGCAGAAACAACAGTGATGATTGTTGACCTTTATTGAGACTGTATTGTATGCCAAGCTCAATGCTAAGCTTCCTCCATGCATCATCTCACTTAACCCCCACACTCTCCCTCTTGTACTGTTGCTATCCCTATTTTACAGACGTGAACACTGAACTCAGAGAAGTTACACATAATGACAGCAAACACTCATTTAGCACCTTCTATGTGTCAGGCACAATCCTAAGCATTTTACATGTATTAACTCCATTTAATCCTTACAACAAATCTGTGAGGGAGGTAACATTATTACCCTTTTGCAGATCAGGAGACCAAGGCTCAGAAGTTAAGTGGTTTGCACCAGTCTCCCCAGGTAGTCAAGGGGTAAAGCCCGGTTTAGAACCCAGGAGTCTGGGACCCAAGCAGACTCTTAAAAAGAATGAAGCTGTGTGTCTAAGAGTCCTCAGACTGTGTTGGACCCAAGGTATAAATCCACAGATCTTCCTCTGTGTGGGGCTCGGTCTGCATGTCTAAGGCCAGGCTGTACATCTTACTGTTAAGCTGTGGTCAGACTGTGTGTCATTAAGTCAGACCATGATTTTTAGAAGTCACAGCATTAATTGACATCTGGAGTCTGGAACTTTCTATGCTAAGCCAGAGACAGCCTGGTGTCATGAATGGGAAGGGGGTGCTTCCCAAGCTAGACTCAGGTCTACCTTTCTGGTAAGGTGGGAGCTGCACTCCATCAGGATCGTGCAAGAGATGTCCTCACCCCAGGGGCCCCCATGTGAGTGTTGTTGGGGGACTGAGGGGCAGCAGGTGGAGAGAAGTTAAATACAGGCTTCAGAGAGCCTCCCGCACCAGTGTCTGAAGCAGCTTCTCATGCACAGAGACCCCTCCTTAATCGCCAGGCCTGGCTGACCAGTGCCTCTGAAAACACCCTATCTGGGCATCTGGCAAGTTCATTTTGTCATTCTCCAGAAAGCATATAATATTCTCTCCCTAAAGCACAAATTGGGCTTCCCCTGGCTCGGCAGTAATGAATCTGCCTGCCAATGCAGGAGACACAGTTTCAATCCCCGGGTTGGGAAGATCCCCCGGAGAAGGCACTGGCAACCCACTCCAGAATTCTTGCCTGGGAAATTCCATGGACAGAGGGGCCTGGCAGGCTACAGTCCACGAAGTCAAAAGAGTCGAATATGACTTAGTGTCTCAACAACAATGAAGCCCAAATTACTACCCTTGGACAGACCAGTCCTTCTCCAAGGAACAAGGACTAATTCCCTCCATTCCCCTTAGGTAGAGTCTTGCTCTCCGTGGAGCCAGAAGTTCTAGAACAGGGGAAAGTGAAGAGGATGCACCCCATGGGCTGCAGGGCAGGGAGTACTAGAGAAAGAACTGTCCTTCTGTGGAGGCTACGGTCTGGTCATAGGTCTGGAGTCCTGCAGAAAGGTGAACCGTGTCCCGAGAAGTAACCTTGTTCGTGGACCTGGGTGAGATCAGAAGGTGTTCTATGAGAACGTCATGTTTGAGTTGAAAACGGAAGGATAGGTAGGAACTAGTTGGGGAAAAGGACAGGGAAATGCTTCAGACAGAAGGACTGGCATGTGCAAAGGCCCAGAGGCAGAAGAAAGAAAGCACATTAGGAAATCTGGGGTGGGGGAGGGAAGGAGTGCTAGAGGGCAGAGGGCAGAAGGGAGCTGAACTGTGAAGGCTAGAGTGGCAGGTGGGGCAGGACCTTGAAGGCCACCCCACAGGCGTTGGTCTTTATCCCAAGGACAATGGGAAGCCATTGAGGATATGTAACATAAAACTTAGTTTAATCACTTTTCAATGCATTCTTCAGTGGCATTCAATACATTCACCTTGTTGGGTAACTGTCACCACCATCCGTCTCCAAAACTCTTTCATTTTCCCATTAAACAATAACTGTACGCGTTAAACAATAACTACCCTCAACCCTTCAAAGCTGGCATTCTACTTTCTATCTCTGTGAATCTGACTACTTTCGGCTCCTCATTTAAGTTAAATCATACACTATTTTGTCCATTTGTGACTGGTTCATTTAACTTTGTTTTATATTCTCAAGATTCACCCATTTGTAGCACGTGTCAGAAAGTTCTTCCTTTTTAAGGCTGAATGACATTCCATTGTGTGTGTGTGTGTGTGTGTGTGTGTGTATTCCATTGTGTTATACACATCCTGTTGTATATATATATATATTATATATATATACCATATTTTGTTTTACACTCATCCATCAATAAGCAGTTGGATTGCTTCCACCTTTTGGCTACTGCAAATTATGCTGTTATGAGAATGGGTGCGTTGAGGTCATATTTCGTTAAATATATTGGTCTACAGAGGGCGAGAGGGGAAGTGGGGAAACCCTGAGAAAGCTCTAAAGGTAATCCAGGGGAGACATGATGGTGGCAACCCAGGTGGACAGAAGTGGATGGATTCAAGATAATTAGGAAGTAAAATAGAGTTTGGTAATAGGTAGGATGAGGGGGTGAGGGAGCGGAGAGAGAGGGAAAAAGCGGAGGTGATGAGAATTCAGAGGGGTTTTTCAATTATTTTATTTTTTTAACTTTTTATTTTCTATAGGAGTATAGCTGCTTAACAATGTTGGGGTAGGTTCAGGGGAATTCAGAGTTTAAAGCTCAGCAGCAGCCCCTGTGCTGTTCTTTCCCCTCTCCTGTTCCCTCAGACAAGCCCTAAGCTTTCACCGAGCGCTGCTGTGTCTGGCCACAGGCTGAGAGCTCAGCACTGTAGGGTAGGGTTGTTGGCTTAGTCCTGGGTCCACCACTAACTCCTTGTGTGACCTTGGACAAGACGCTCAGGCTCTCTGAGCCTCAGTCTCCCCATCTGGACAGGAATAGTAAGTCCCTGGCTAAGTCCTAGGGTTCTTATAAAGATCAAATCAGATCATGTCTGTTAAGCATTAGAGGCTGGACCAACCTGAGACGTATTTACAAGTCTGGTCCCAGTAGGAAACCCTCACGAAGGCCTCCAGAGCTTCTGGTGCCTGGGATAGAGTCTGTTGGGAGAGTGTAGGTGTGGAGGCAGGGGTATGGCCTCCAGCTAGGGGATTCCTTGTGACCTGGAGACCAGACTCAGCTGAGAGACACCATCCAGACTTGAAGGCTGGGACCAGAAGCAGACACTCCTGCCCACTATCCTGATGCTCTCACTCGGGGACCTGAGATAGGTGGCATTCGCCCCTCCCCAATTCAGTGTCTCAACCTAGTTCCCAGCCCAGAGCCAGGCTGAGACAGACCTCAGCTTTTGTCCCCAAGAGCCCACCCAGGGAGGACAGGCAGGGTGACGGTCTTCTTCCCTCTCTGTGATTCCTCTAGAGAAGAGCTCTAGGCATTTAGGCTGACCTTATAACATATATAAGATCCCATATGTCATATATTGTAAACCATATGACTCTAGGGAGTGAGGGGGAAGGCCTGCCTGTGCCAAAGCACTCCCTGAAGGGGGACTTAATCACTGCTCTCTTTTGTCGTCACCAGTAAGCCAAAACTGGCTGGTTTATTGGTGGATTTGAATGGGGTAGATAGGAATTTAGAGGATAGACTCTACCAATGACTTCTGATCATTTATGGTCTCAGGTCTTAAATCTGGATATAATAAATACATTAACACCTGATACCCAAAGAGTACCCAGTGTGTGCCAGGCTCATTTTGCTAAATGCTTCCCATACATTGCTCACAACAACTTTTGAGGTAGTAATATTATTATTCCCATTTATGGATGAGGAAACTAAAGCCTAGATGGGTTAAATGACTTTCCCAGGATCATGTAGCTATTAAGTCACAGAATCTGAGCCCAAGCGTATCTGGCTGCAGGCCCAGCTCTAACCACAATACGCACTGCCTCGCAGGACTGTGACTCACTTTTTTGTATCCCCCACTCCCCAGGCTCCCTGAAGAGCATCACTGTGCTATAGTGGGCTCTGGGCGAGGGAAGCCATAGACCTAGGGCTTCACCTTCCCTCTGTCATTAGCTTGCAGTGAGCTTGGGCAGGTCCCCTCCTCTCTCTGGGCCTCAGCTTCCTCATCTGTAAAATTAAAGGACTAGATTGAAGGACTTTTAGGATATTCCCAGACTGGGGATTCCACAAGGAAGCCATTATATGGTGGAGCCTACTTGTGTTAGGCGTTAAGCTAGCCCAGTCATGCCACTTAATGGCTGTGTGACCTTGGATCAGTTACTACACCTTTCTGATTCCTTTATCTGTTTAATTGAGGGTGATGGCAGGACTTTGCTCACGAGGCTTTTGTGAGAAATAAATGAGATATGTATGTTTAAAGTGCTTATTTGACACAGTGCCTATAACTTAGCTAAATTCAAGAAATAATTTCACCATTTTTCTTCTTATTTATTATAAAGGAAAATTTGGCTGACCACCTTGGCTTGTAGGATTACTATTATTTCTGAACATGCCTGTCATGAATGTTTTAATGTATGCACATTTCTTCTCTGGTAGCTCAGACAGTAAAGAATTTACCTGCAATGCCAAAGACCCAGGTTCAATCCCTGGGTGAGGATGATCCCCT
This sequence comes from Bos indicus x Bos taurus, assembly GCF_003369695.1. Taxonomy (NCBI): domain Eukaryota; kingdom Metazoa; phylum Chordata; class Mammalia; order Artiodactyla; family Bovidae; genus Bos; species Bos indicus x Bos taurus. The sequence goes on along the minus strand of NC_040090.1, from coordinate 49,242,536 downwards.
GGAGAAGGGCATGGCAACCTGCTCCAGTATTCTTGCCTGGAGAATTCCATGGACAGAGGAGCCAGGTGGGCCACAGTCCATAGGGTTTCAAAGAGTCAGACATGAATGAATAACTAACACCTTCATTTCACTGTCTCAAAATTATATACTCTTATATTCACACACACAGACATCTCTCACACTGAGTGTGCTTGGCCACAGGCACACCTCCTCCCTGACACACTTTTCTGTCCTCTTGCACACACTTGCGCAGGCATGAGTCCACACACATCCACATACGTGCACACACACCCTCCGTGCTCTCTCGCCTCTCCCTGGCAGCCCTGCTAGTCTACTGGACCCTGGCCTTCATCACCAAGACCATCAAGTTTGTCAAGTTCTACGACCATGCCATCGGCTTCTCGCAGCTGCGCTTCTGCCTCACGGGGCTGCTGGTGATCCTCTACGGGATGCTGCTCCTTGTGGAGATTAACGTTATCAGGGTGAGGGTAAGCAGGCCCCCCGGGCTGCCACCCACCTTTGGACACACCTGCGCCAGGGCAGGGCTGCTGACCAGGGTCCTGCCCCTGGATGTGGGCCACCACCCTGCTTCTTAGCCACGTCCTAGAAGGAGTCAGCTTCTTTTACCCGTCCTCAAAAGGAGAGTTGAGGCCAGTGAGGGATGTTTCAGGAGGAGCCTTCCATCCAGCCCAGCAGCCCTCTACCCCAGGCTCCCAGGGGGAAAGGAGGTGACAGCCAAGGCTAGAGGACTCTGGGTTTAATAGGGAGGAAATAAAACTTCAGGTTCTGACTTCTCTGAGTTTGATTTCTTTTTTCTTTTTGAGGTGGGGGGGCTTGTTTTATTTTAATGTATTCATATAATTACACATGAATTAGTAAATGTGTTAAGTGTGGCTGCATACATATCTTTTGAGTTTTTTTTTTTTTTTTAATCATTTCTGCTTGCTCCCTTTCCCTCTCTGAGATTCTTACCTTCCCCTCCCTCAACCTGTCCCTCCCCAGGTAACCCATATCAACATTCAAGCATGTATCCTTTCATTCTTTTTACTAACATATTGTGCTACATACTTGCATCTGTTAAGGATATCTCCTTAACATAAATAGGTATTGTTTCTTTCAATGTTTGTTGTATAAAAATGGGATTATATTATATGTAGTTTTTTACATCTTGCTTTTCTCATCTATCAGATATCTCTTAGGACTCACTCCAAGTCTAGTATGGTTAATTTAGTTTTCTTAATGGCTGCATAATATTCCATTGTGTAACTGAGCCATTACCCTATTGATAAGTGTTCACTTTGTTGCCAAATTTTTGCCATCACAAATAATGGCATATTAAACATACTTGTATCTATGTAAAGCTGCTTCTGTTTCTATGGGAGGGAATCCAAGGAGCAGAGTTGCTGGCTCAAAGGGCCTGTGTATTTGAAATTTTAATTGATGTTGCAGATTGCCTTTCAGAAATGCTGTAATCTACCAGCAATGAATTAGAAAGCCCTTTCCTTTCCTCCAACCAGCCATTTCTAATTTGGGCCAGTCTGATGAGTGTGAAGTGCTACTTTAATTTGCATTTCTCTGACTCCTCTGCTTTTAGTTGGTGATTTGCAGGGTATATAGGCTTTCATATTCTCTGCCTCCACTGACCCTCACAGCATTGCTGCGATGCAAGTAAAATCCCCTTTTAAGATGAGACATTTTAGATGAGGTTTGTCCAAAGATACCTTGCTAGTTAGTGGAGGGGGCAGAATCCGAACCCAGGTCTGCATGGCTCCACATTCTGCAAACCCTATATGAACATGGTGGTTTCTTCAGATTTGTAGGAGAGAGAAGATGGCATATGGGAGACTCCTGCTCTTGCCCAACCCAACACAGCCCAGGGGATTCAAAGTAGGACCTTAATGAATATTTACGAGTCAGGAGGCCCTGGCACTGGTGGTCAAGAGGAGTTGGAGGGGTCTTTTTCCTGGGAAGAGGCAAATGATGGCCCGACCTGTTAGAAGTCAAGGGTGGGACGACACAACCCCAGGTCTCTGCTGGGACAAAGTAGAGGTGATGAGAAGTTGCACTTACCCTTCCCTGGTGTCCCGTGTGCCCACAGAGGTACATCTTCTTCAAGACACCAAGGGAGGTGAAGCCCCCAGAGGACCTGCAGGACCTGGGGGTGCGCTTCCTGCAGCCCTTTGTGAACCTGCTGTCCAAAGGCACCTACTGGTGGATGAACGCCTTCATCAAGACTGCCCACAAGAAGCCCATCGATCTCCGAGCCATTGGGAAGCTGCCCATCGCCATGCGGGCCCTCACCAACTACCAGAGGCTCTGCGAGGCCTTCGATGCCCAGGCGGTCAGTAGGGGCATGGTCACACTGTCCATTCCCTTCCCTCTGGTTTAGCATCACAGACAGGGAGCTCAGAAAGCATCAGGTCAAACCCCTGATGGGACAGTGAGGAAACTGAGTCCCATGAGGGAAAGAGGCTTGCCCTAAGTCACACAGTGAACCAGGGAGAAGTCCAAGATCAAAGACCCATAGGACAGTCACAGCTGGAATGGTCCTCACGTTTTAGATCACCTAGCCTAACACTTTCATTGTCCATGTGGGGAAACTGAGGCTCTACAGGGAGGTTACCCTACTGGTTACTGATTTCCCATGTCTTGTGGTCTTTCTTTTGGAGCTCAGTGACTGTACAGGTGGGGATTGTCACCCATTTGGAGAGTAAGGGCATTAGTGGCCTAATCCTTGCAGTAACTCTATGAGTTAGGCCAGAAGGCATCTCATCTCCTCAAACCACTGATGAGGAAACTGAGGCCCTGAGAAAGGCCATGACCTCCCCAGAGCTAGCCTACCTCTGGCAGGTGGCAGAGCTGGTCACCTGACTCCCAATCCAGTGCTCGTTCACTGCCTCTGCCCTAGCAGAGGAAAACACCAAGACAGACACAGTGGCATTGGACTGACATATGCCATGCCCTTGTTATAGCACTATGCTCACCACGCAGTCCCTGCCCAGCCATGTGACCTTGATCCATTACCTGGCCTCAGTTTCCCTATCTGGACCACGTTAGGTGTCTATTTGGACCCACACAACCATGCACTTGGTGGCTCCATAATTTCTTCCCTGAGCCCACCTTTTTGCAGCAGACGTGGCCACTGGGTTTCTCTAGGCAGCAGGAGCCAGGGGTTCCCTGGAAGGCTGGGCCCTGCTGTGAATGGGCCCTCAGCCACTCTGACTCTGTCTCTCTGGGCAGCGGAAGGATACGCAAAGCACACAAGGTGCCCGGGCCATCTGGCAGGCTCTCTGCTGTGCCTTCGGGAGGCGCCTGGTCCTCAGCAGCACGTTCCGCATCTTGGCTGACCTGCTGGGCTTCGCCGGGCCACTGTGCATTTTTGGAATCGTGGACCACCTTGGGAAGGAGAATGGCGTCTTCCAGCCCAAGGTAGGCCCCCAGGGGGAGAGCAGGGCGCCCTCGGCAAGCTTTTCACTCACTAGTGAGAACAGGCAAGAGGTTGATGTGTGTGAGAGTGGCTGCACCGGGCAGTTCCTCACCATGCAGAGCGCTTAGCAATATCTGTCTCTAGGAGATGTCTGCACCTGGTTGGCAGAAATGCTAGAAGGCAAGCTTGTGCCCCTAAAGAATTTATGGTGCCCTACGCTTTTGACTTAGCAACGAAACAGCAGCATACCGTAATCACCATAATACTTCTCTCGGTTATGTCATCATTCAGAAAGTTGCAGGAGGTGTCTAAGCTTTTATTTATTAGTTTTTAATTCATGCTATCTTAACAGACTCTCGATAACTTTTATGGATCTCTCTTCTTCAGTTTTGTATGCTCATAGCACTTGAGGCTCTGCAGGGCCACTTTGGTGGCTGCTGTTGTGGGGAGGAGAGTGGGAAGCCTCCATCTGTGGGGATTTTTCTCCCTCTACTCCAAATTTTGTTAAAAGCTGCCCCAGTTTTATTAACATGTTAGAACTTCCCATTAAAATTTCTTTTTTAAAAAAGAATCCCGTGTCTTAAAAGTAATTGAAACCCATTGGACTAGATGGTACCCAATGGCCTTTCCGGCTCTAAAGATGCTACAAACTGAAATTTGTCGGACGACAGAGACAGGAAATCTTTCTGGGGTTTGTTTTCCTTCCTGGGGGCAGTACCATTCACTCTGGGGGTGAGGGTGGAGTACCTGATTCTTTCGTCTGTTTCTTTGCGGCTGCTTAGGTTTGTTGTTCTTCAGTCGCTCAGACACGTCCGACTCTCTGGGACCCCCGCAGACTGCAGCACGCTCGTACTTCCCTGTCCCTCACCGTCTCCCAGAGTCTGCTCAAACTCATGTCCATTGAGTCGATGATGCCAGGTTTACATGGCCACAAAATGGAAAACTTTTCACCTCTAATAAGATTCAGAGTCTTATTTCCCCAGCAGGAACATCATTATAACCTTCTAACCACAAATAGACAGTCCAAAAATGATGCAGGTAATTACTGATTAGGGATCTAATTACTAATTTACGACTTCCCCTCGTGTAGTATTATCCATCTCGTGGGTTCCAAAACTGCAGATACCATTTAATTCCCAGGAGGTGCATATGAATCTTTTTCCAGAGACATAATTAATCAGCTGAGCACTTTTGGCCAGGAATATGAGACACTCTTAAGTCTGTCTGATTTACTCAGCAAACAATTATTGAGCCATACCATGTGCCAGACCTGGGTAAGACTGTGAGAGTATAGAAACAATGGTTATGATGAGGAAGATTAATAACAACCACTTATTGACTGCTTAATACTTATCCATGTGTTATCTCATTGAATCCCTAAAACAGCCTTTTAGGGTAAGTTTTTTTTTTTTTTTTGTAACAGCATTTTGAGATATAATTGACAAACCATACAACTTCTAAGGTAGGTATCTTTAATCCCCATTTTATAGATGAAGAACTTGGGGCTCAAAGAGGTTAAGTAACTTTCCCTAGGGTCTCTCAGCTAGTTAGTGACAGAGTCAGGATTTGAAACCAAGTCTCTTTTACTCCATAGTCTGGGCACTTACAATCATGATGTTAAATTGATTACTATTATCAAGTCTTCATCTCTGGCCTCGAGGAATATGGAACCAAATGGAAGAGAGAGAAATCTAAATGAAACATTTTATGTGTGCTAAGTCACTTCAGTCGTATCCAATTCTTTGCGAGCCTATGGACTGTAGACCGCCAGGCTCTTCTGTCCATGGGATTCTCCAGGCCAAGAATACTGGCGTGGGTTGCCATGCCCTCCTGCAGGGGATCTTCCCAGCCCAGGATCTAACCTGTGTCTCTTACGTCTCCTGCGCTGGCAGGCAAGTTCTTTACCACTAGTGCCACCTGTGTGTTAAATACTGCTACTTGGAAGTAGATACGAGGAACTGTGGGAAAAGGAGTAATTAACTCAGCCAGTGATCATGACAGCTTCGAGAAGGAGAAGATATTTGAATGGGGCCTTGACAGATGAGTAGGAGTTACCTAGGCTAAGATGGGTAGATTTCTTGTTCATTTAAGGATGTGAGAACTATTAACTTGGAAATAAATTTCATGAAAACTTTACAGTACTTCACAATTTTTTCACTTTTAAAAATGTTTATATAATGCATCAATTTCTTTAAAAAACTAACATGAGAAAGCCTTAAAAAAAAGAAAAGAAAAGATGATTAGGACTCTTTTTGCTTATGTAGACTTCAGTGGCTCTTGAGACCTTCTCTGGCTTTTGAGCTGCTGAACTTTATTTGGCCCCAAAATGGGGGGAAGAGACTGTTTCTTTTGTAAAAAAGGAGTGTCACCTTCAGCTTCAGACTAACCATAAATGAAAAAAAAAGAAAAGAAATGTTACTCAGTCGTGTCTGACTCTTTGTAATCCCATGGCTTGTAGCCTGCCAGGCTCCTCTGTCCATGGGATTCTCCAGGCAAGAATACTGGAGTGGGTAGCCATGTCCTTCTCCAGGGGATCTTCCTGACCCAGGGATCAAACCCAGGTCTCCTGCACTGCAGGCAGATTCTTTATATCTGAGCCACCAGGGAAGCCATAGGGGATTCCCAAATACTCCACACTGATAAGCCTGCAGCAGTGTGGAGCCGATTGTTGGCATTAGGGAAAAGTGACACCAGCCAGAGCCCTTATCAGCTTGTCTACATCATCTTCTTCATCCTGTGTTTCCCTAAACTCTTATACCAGTCTCCTAAGAACTCTGGGGCCAGATGTGTCAAAGAAATGGTAAGAGCAACACTTAGAATACTAGTTCATTTGAGTGTTAGCTTTGCATTCTCTTTTCTCTTTGTTTGTACAGAAAGAGAATTGGGATTTGCTGCCCTCTCATTGGAATGCTCTTGTCTCAGTTACTTGTCAGCACATAAATCGCTGAGACAGATGGCCCTGCCTCAGTGGCAGCAGGTCTTATCAAATTTAATATTTGTTCCCAGCAGCCCAAATGCAATCAGCAAATTACAGACATAGAAACGAGAGTTGAAAGTAAATATCATCTCCAATGTCAGCAACAGAGAGTCCTCAGTCGTGTGGTTGCCTGGGATATGCCTTAATTCTCATGTAGTGGGGGAAAGTGAAGTGAAATTGCTCAGTCGTGTCCAACTCTTTGCGACTCCATGGACTGTAGCCTACCAGGTTCCTCCATCCATGGGATTTTCCAGGCAAGAATACTGGAGTGGGTTGCCATTTCCTTCTTCAGGAGGTCTTCCCAACCCAGGGGTGGAACTCGGGTCTCCCACATTGTAGGCAGACGCTTTACTGTCTGACCACCAGGGAGGGTCTAGTGGGGGAAAGGGGTCATTTATTGAAGTTATTTGGTTCACCACCACTCCCTGCCTCCCAGTGGCTCTCACCCAGAGAGACAGGTGCTATTCTGGTCTTCATGAACACAGAAGGAAGCTCTGTAGCTGTGTTTAACAACCCTCTCCATGAGAAAGCCCTTCTTCCATTCAACCCGGATCCATCCTGCTGCAGTCGGCGCAGCCGGGCACCCACTGTTTACTCTGTTATCAGAGGCTGCCCTGTCATCTCTTCCCTTGCCAGGATACTCATGGTTGGCAAGAAATCTTGCCGCCCTTGACATCCTCAAGGACAGGCATTTCTTATTTCTTCTTTTATTACTGGAAGTGTCATATGGCCTGCTAGGTCCTCAACACTCCTGTCCCCACCGTCACTCCCTAGGGAGTGCTGGGACCCAGGCCCTGCAAAACCCCTGATAGATCTCTTTCCAGCCCCCTCTGTCACCCAGCCCCCACCCACAATCTGTCACCTGCCATGGGTGCCTCTGATCTGGCTGGAGGGCAAGGGAATTGGATTTATAAAGAACTGCTGGCATCTGAAACTGGCCAGCACTGCTCTAGGCTGTCAGCTGAGCAGAGGAAGAAAGAACAGTTTGGGTTTGATCTCAGGGCCAAACAAAGCCTCACACGGCCTCTAAACCTCCGTGGGGATCGTGTGTAGGTTAGTGTGTGTTTCTGACTGAGTTCTTCTGGGACCTGCTTATGAGTCTTTGTGTGTGTCTTTCTGTTGTCCCTGTGTCTCTTGGTATGTCTGTTTCTGTGTGTATCTGTGTCCCCATCTGGACATCCATATTTGTGGCTGTCACTCTGGGTACTTTGAGAACTTATACACATTTCTGTGACTGTGATGTCAACGTGCGGGTTGGTCTCTTTATGACAGTGTCCATGTGGCTGCTCTGGTCTGGCATGCCTCACTCCCTCTGAACTGCGAAGACATGTCTTTGATGTCACCTCCTCCAGGAAGCCTTCCTCTGATTGAATTAGATGCTCCTCTTCTGTGCTCCTGTAATATCCTATGTTTGCACCATCAAAACACCCATTTTCTTTTTCTTCAACTTGACCCTGAGTCTCCTAAGACATGACCTGCATTGGCTGATCTCTGTGTGCCCAGCTCCATGCCTGACACCCCAGAAGCACAAGAGAAATGATTTTTCAATGAAAAATGTAGACATTACCATATACTTGTAGTATACTTACATGTAGTAAGTATAAGTACTTACTACAACCCACTCCAGTGTTCTTGTCTGGAGAATCCCAGGGATGGGGGAGCCTGGTGGGCTGCCGTCTATGGGGTCCCACAGAGTCGGACATGACTGGAGTGACTTAGCAGCAGAGCAGCATGCTTACTACAAATCTTTATTTTTCCACACCATGTAACATATGGGATCTTAGTTCCCCAACCAAGGATCAAGGCAATGCTCCCTGCGTTGGGAGTGTGGAGTGTTAACACTGGACCACTGGGGAAGTCCTAAGAAAACTTTTTACTTACATTGTTACACTGAATTGTCATAACAGCTCTCTGAAGTAGAAACCCTTAATAGCTTCATCTTACATGTAAAGAAACTGAAGCTCAGAGAGGTTGAGGAACTTACTAAAAACACAGTCACTAACATAATGAGCCAGAACTTGAACTCAGATATGGGCTAACCTCAAACTCTAAACCACCATGTCAAATGGTTGTGGTTGGATGGGTGGATGCCTTGGTCTATAAGCAGTCAAAGACAGTTATCAACATTTTTACCAGGGCCTTCCAGAGCTGGAACCTTACATTCAGCATGCCTTGACTGGCTCAACTGTAAAATAGGGAAATGGATAGCTTCTATAAAAAGTAGATGGGAGATGAAGATCATATGCATTGATTACTTTAAAATATATTTATTGAGTGCTACTATGAAAACCCCTGGAAACAAATACAATTTCTTCCCTGAGAGCTTATGAAAATGTGAGACAAGGGCATCTGATCTTCCAAAGCATTTTCCACTCATCAAATGTCAAGCTGTAAGTCCTTGGCCTTTCTCTCCAGCTGTCAAGGTGCTGGGCAATGCCAGTGCCCTGACAGCCATTTGAAGCTTCCCAGGGCTTGCCGTCCACGAGCAATATCCCTGGCCTCTTTGGCTAGTCTAGTACCTACTTCTTAATCAAAAGGTAGCTACTCTGGCCTCTATCTCTTTTATTCTGTCTCTTTGAAGAGTGATAAAAAAATGACCCAATGACTTACACCTGCAGGCAGATTTTCATTTTAACAGGTCATAAAACTCTTGACCCAAATACATATTATTTCTGACCGTAGGGTGTGTGCATTTTGGGGAAAGGGAGCAAGGCTTTTCCTTTAGACCAAAAATTCCAACAAATTCTAAAAAGAGAATTTGTTGCTTTGTGGAAAATGTACAGATATTGATGAGTGCATTTAACAAAGAACACACATGCACCCGTAACCTAAACAGTGAGATCGGTTGATTTTTCTAGCCCTCATTCTGCAGCCTATGTGCTTTCTAATCATTGTGATATAATGAATGTGAGCCGTTCCATGCTACTTAAGAGCTTTCATATTGATTGGTGTTCTTGGGTACATAGTGTTTCCCATGAGTGTCATAATATACTTAACCATCCCTTGTGGTTACACATTTACATGGATTTTTGCCTGCTCTAACCCAGAGACAGTACATCTTTGCACATACAGCTATTTCATTACGTAAAAGTATTTCCTTTGGGATAAATCCCCACCATGTCCTTTATGGCTTTAAAATAATGGAGTCCATTCTCCAGAGCTGGGTCTCTACATAAGCTGGTAGAACGGAAGAATTCCAAGGCTACATAGGCTGGTAGAACGGAAGAATTCCAAGGCATGTTAAACGGGACCAGGTTTTTCCCTAGACCAGATGCCTTCATTTTGGACCTGGAACTAGCCAAGTGGGCAGGTTCCAGTCCCTGCAAGGTCACAAGCTTGCAGCTGACAGTAGGAGACTCAAAGTTAACAGGTTGGATGAGGCTCAGGTAGTGGATCTACGGGAGCGTTTTTGGCCTCACATGGTTTCATGTTCACATCTTTTCCTTTATCAGCATGTGACCCTGGGCCAGCCACTGAACCATGATGAAACTCCATTTCCTCATGTATAAAACTGGTCTAATAATGGTGTGCTTCTCACTGGGTGTTGTGAGCATTGTACCTGGTGAACACTGGGCCCTGCCCCTTGCTTCCCTGTAAGATCAGGTCTCAAACTCAGCAGCCCAATTTTAAGGTCCATTTTGCTGCTCCCAGCAACCCCCACTGTCTTCCTTCTCCCTTCCCCCTCTGCCTTTCCCCCTTGTGCTTTAACAAGTGAGGCAGAATCAGGGCTTCAGGTTTCAGTAGGACCCTCTTTCTAAGAGGCCTCAGTGTGCCCTGTGACTGTTTCCTGCTGACCCCAAAAGGGAGCGACCCTGTTCCACAGAGGAAGGGAAATATAGTTGTAACCAGAACCAGCTCCATGGACCTGTGAGAGCTGGTGGAAGGGCACTCTTGAACCAAGAGGCACAATCTTTCCTACTGTCAGAAAGGTCTATGTCCAGGATGCAGGGATTTCTGACTCTAGAAAAGGCGTCCGCTTAGAATCCTGACCCTTTCAGCCTGATCCTGGTGTGGACACGCCCTCAGGCTCCTTCTCATCATTTTGTTCCCACCACTCTTTACCCTGCAGCAGCAGCTCTCACAACCTTCCAAATCACTTGCAGAGTTCAGGGCAGAGTCTCAGAAAGGGGTGAGCTGTGTCTTCATGGAAACATTGATGTGGAGCGATGGACTTAATCAAGATCAAAGTTTTCCTGGGAGCTGTTGATGCTGAATTTAGAAACAGACATGCTGTTGTTCTCTGGTATCTTTAGCAACAAAATCAAACCATTTGGTTTTTTTTCCCCACTGCTTATCATCTGAGATCTTGCTGGAGGTTCAGAAAGCTTTCCATTTGAAAGGAGGTCCCAGGAGCCCACAAGCCTGGGGTGCTTGGGTCTGAAATGGTCCATTACAGGCGATGCGGTCCATCCCTCCCTGGGAGCACTGCTGCCGTGTTTTCTGCTGGTCTTTCTGCCCAGAAATTTCTACAGTGCAGGCTGTTGGTGAGTGTGAGACTAAACCTCAGCTGATTCCACTTTTGTAGCAGAGAATACATCTCGTGCGATCTGTTGTAGTGGTTCTAGTTTTGACTGCTTTATGATTTGCTCTATTTATTCTTGCCCCCATTCAGAGTGAAATCCCCTGGCCTCATGCCCACAAAGCTAAGAATCATATTTATGGACATGAGGTTAGAACTGGGTCACATTCTGTTTACCTAAGTGGGTTGACGAACAGACGATAGGCAACTCTCCCTATAGTTACAAGAATGTTTAGCCTGATGATTTTTCCACTCATAAACAGTTGCACAAGGCTTTCAAGCATGGAGAGTCCTATAACAATGGCCTCTGTGGCCCATAACAGGTATTAATGGCAGTCATTTTGCTGGCAATGACAGCTACCTCTGAATTTCTCTTTCCAACAGACACAGTTTCTCGGAGTTTACTTTGTCTCATCCCAAGAGTTCCTTGCGAATGCCTATGTCTTAGCCGTGCTTCTGTTCCTTGCCCTCCTACTGCAAAGGACATTTCTGCAAGCATCTTACTATGTCGCCATTGAAACTGGAATTAACTTGAGAGGAGCAATACAGGTACTTGAATGATTATCTTTTCACTATGCAGTAAGGAGCACATTATGTGTCCTCATGAACACTCAAGAATGATTTCCCTGTGAATGTATTGTTTTGCTGCCTTTTGATAGTGTTTTGAAACTAACCATTGACAAGGCAGTGTGACACGGTGGAAAGTGCCTTGGGCTGGCCTTGAAACTGTAGTAGTTCCAGCCCTAGTTCTGCCTTGGACTAGATCTGAGATGTCAGCTGCTTAGCCTCGAAGTGGGACAGACATCACTAATCAATCACAGAACTTTTTCCTGCTGAATGCAAGTGCAGCCTCATAATCCTTCTACAAATTCTGTTCCAGGGCTCTGCTACTGGATAGTCTTCTTTGGCTACAAAAAAGCATCTTTGACATACCAGGATTAGATAGACTGAGTAGCTCAGATGGTAAAGAATCTGCTTGCAATGCAGGAGACCCAGGTTTCAATCCCTGGATTGGGAAGATCCCCTGGAGAAGGGAGTGACAACCCACTCCAGTATTCTTGCCTGGAGAATTCCATGGACATAAGAGCCTGGTGGGCTATTGTCCATGGGGTCACAAAGAGTTGGACACGACTGAGCGATTTCAGACCAGACCAAGATCAATTTGAGCTCTTAAGTCTCAGGCCATGATGAGAGGGACATATCTGGCCTGTCTGGTCCCTGGGTCTAGGTTCTTGCTACTGCCTGCTGTGACTTCCTCCTCAGAGTCTGTTGGAAGGCTGATCAAGGTCAGGAAGGATTCAGGGACCCTTTAGGCAAGATAGTAATGAGCCCCAGTGTTTTCATTAGAATTTTAGTTCCACTGTTAGAATGGAGAGACCCAGTGTGATAGTGGCTTAAATAGGATGGAAGTTTGTCTTTCACGTTTGGTCAGGGCTAATACAGTCATCAGAGATCTTGGCTCCTTCTGTACTGTTGTGCTGCCAAGCCTTCTCACATGACTTTGTCCCATGGTTTAATGTGACTATGGATATCGCCACTATTGTGTCTACATTTAAACCAACAATAATAAAGGTGGGACAGTAGGAGGGAAGGCTGCCCTCTTTTCAAATCATGATGCAGAAGTTGCAGAGATCTTCACCCATCCCTTTGGGGAACATTTGGCCCCATGGCTATACCTAGAGAAGCTAGAAACTGTGGCTTTATTCTTGACAGGCTTTTATGCTACCCTGCTACAAATTCTTCTTATGAAAAGAAGAGAATGGATAATGAGGGACAGCTAGCAGATTCTGCCTTACCCAGCAATTCCCATGAAGTCAGTAGAACACTGAGAGGTTGTGACTAAATCCCAAAGCTGCCTCATTCTTCAGAAATGTTCCTCAAAGTCATTTACACTGACTGGTCCTCTGGGAGCCAGGATCAGAAGCAATGCAGAAAAGGGACTAAGGAGAAGGGTACAGCCTAGGCTGGGGACAGTGTCAAGGCCCAAACTCTGGTTATCTTGGTATAGTCCATGTGAATGGCGCCCCCTGGAGTTGTGTAGTACACAACTTGTGAAACTGTGCATGACAACACTCCATCGCCAATGCTTTTTTTGTTGAAAAGCAGAGCCATTTCCTCATGAAGGTCTTCATGTGAAAATGATGGAAAGATCCCAGAAAAATCCAAGACCCTTAAGACTCATAGGGGTTCAGATCTAGGAGAACCAAGCTATTGCAAGTTCAGAAAACCTTTCTAAAATCCTAACCTCTGTTCAGAGCCTTCCAGTGATAAGCAGGCATGTACCACTACAAAAAACAGCCAGTTTTGTAGCCAAGCAGTTTTGTAATTAAATCTACTTTCTATTTCTGTCATAAATCACACTCTAACCTAATATTTTCCAATTATGCTAAAAGAGCCAAATATGGCTTTTTAATGTAGTAGCATGTAATTGTTTTTATTAAACTGTCTGAATATTTTGAATGAATAAGAAAGATTAATACATTATGTCCCCAAAAGAAAATGCTGGCATTAATTATGGGAACAAATTAGAAAAAAATTCTTCCATTCAAAGATTTACAGAAATCTATAGATAAAGATTTATGTCTTTGTGAGTTTGAGAACAGCCACAGTTCTTGCACAAAAGGTTATGAAGCAAAATTCCTGTATTGTATATAATTTTTGACATATACCAGGTTTTAGTTGTGTAATTCTGTGAATGCTAGTCTTTACTTAATAATGCTTTCTTTGTTAGTTTACTTATGTTCCTACTTCACTGAAACTAGATTTATTATTATTCTTTAAAAACTGATTGTATATAACTTAGGATAAGCCTAGATCTGTCAAAAAAAAGTCATTGCCATTATTTTAAACCTAAACCATGGTGTACATAACTCAAAAAAGACAGAAGAAGTTCATGCTTTAAGCAGACCTGCCCCATGAAAAAGCCTGGCTTTACACAAAAGATGAATTAAGGGCTGGGAATCTACCTTACAACAGAATGCACAATAAAATTTCCTTCAAGAGCAGACATCCCCAGGTCATTAAGACAGAAATGCATTTTTCCTTGTTTCAGGACACATAGCCTGAAAATTGCCATCTTTCTGGAAGGCACAATCACTCTGCACATAGAGCTTTTAGGTTCAGAGCTCATGGGAAGCCATTACTGTGGCTGTTCCTCATGTGCCCTGGAGAGACAGAACAAGGTCCTCGGGGGTGGCTGGACTGGGGATAGTGCTAGGGCTGATCGACATACACATTTGTCTCACATAAGACCTTCCCAGGCTGAACCCTTGTATTTATTTCAAGGCTCAATTAAGACAAGATTTAGCCCCAGAGCAAACCCCTTTCCCCATTGGAGAAGCCACATTAAAACAGATGGCTGCCACCTTTCATCATTTTTATGGCTCTCAAGTATGTTCTCCACTGACCTCCAGTAAATCAAGAATACGACTGGGCATGACAATCTGCATTTAAGATTTAAAAGCCAATTAAGTCCTGTCCAGTTAAGACCAACCAAGGGAAAGGTCTTGCTTGCTGGGGAAGTAGCTTGTCATGCTGGTGTAGATTCCTCATGGGAATGCTGCCTCTCTGACTTGCTTGGACTGTAGTCAAAGCCCTTTACCTCTCTGAGCCTCAGCTTCTCCATTTATAAAACTGGAACAGTCATGCAGTGCCCTTTACAGGGCTGCTCTGGGGCTCCATGGGGGGAGGCCTGAAAAGCCCCTGGCACTTTAGAGACACATGGCATCTGGAGTGGTGATTAGGGGGTTGATGATGACAAATGTGAAACACTCTACTCTCATTTCCAGACCAAGATTTACAATAAAATTATGCACCTGTCCACCTCCAACCTATCCATGGGGGAAATGACAGCCGGGCAGATCTGTAACCTGGTAGCCATCGACACCAACCAGCTCATGTGGTTTTTCTTCTTGTGCCCAAACCTCTGGGCCATGCCAGTACAGGTAAGGGACATGTGCTTTGTTGGGAGTTGGGAGACACAAAATCGGAATCTGCTGGTGCATGCCCGGTGGCTAAGAGCCTGCCGTCTTCCATTCCATGTTTACTTATACCTTTCACCTCCTTGGGATCTCCATGGGGTGTATCCTGGGTGTCTGCACTGCCTCACACTCTCCAAGGGGTCTAGGCGTCTCTCTTGATGATCAAAGAAGGCAATGGTCACTAAGACTTTAAAACTGCAGCCAACCTTAAAAAAACCCAACAACTGAAGGATAATCATGTGTAGAACACTTTCACATAAAAGTCGTGTTATAGCAAAGTACTTACTTACATTGAAAAGTGTTCATGATGTGTTTTTAAGTGTGTTTTTAGTATTCAAAGCATGTATCTAAAAACATGTGTTTTTAGTATTCACAGTGTGCTTCCTGCTAAATTGGAAAACACATATGTATGCATTTGCACACATTTTTCCACACAGGAAAAAAAGAACTAAAGGGCCTCATGGGGGCTTACAAATGATTTTTTAAAGAAATGAATTCTTTTTAAAATTTTATTTATTTTTAGCTGTGCTGAGTCTTTGTTGCTGAGCGGGCTTTTCGCTAGTTGCCGTGAGTGGGGCCTACTGTTCATTGCAGTGCACAGGCTTCTCATTCTGATGGCTTCTCTTGTGGGTCACAGTAGTTGTGGCGTGAGGGTCTGGTGGTTGCAGCTCCCAGGGCTGTAGAGCACAGGCTCAATAGTTGTGGTGCATGGGCTTAGTTGCTCCACGGCATGTGGGATCTTCCCAGATCAGAGACTGAACCCATGTCTCCTACATTGGCAGATGTGTTCTTTATCACTGAGACACCAGGGAAGCCCTACAAAATTTTAATTTATTCGTTTCTAAATTCTCCAATAAGCCTGTTTTAATTTTGGAAATCTAAAACATGGCACTTTCTTTATTTTTATGTATATATCTTTTTTTTTTTTTACTTTACAATATTGTATTGGTTTTGCCATACATCAACATGCATCCGCCACGGGTGTACATGTGTTCCCATCCTGAACCCCCCTCCTACCTCCCTCCATACCATCCCTCTGGGTCATCCCAGTGCACCAGCCCCAAGCGATTTGTTTCTTATATGATATTATACATGTTTTCATGCCATTCTCCCAAATCATCCCCCCCCCGCCCGCCTCACAGAGTCCAAAAGACTGTTCTATACATATGTAGAACATAGGCAAAACACTCTCTGACATACATCACAGCAGGATCCTCTAGGACCCACCTCCCAGAATATTGGAAATAAAAGCAAAAATAAACAAATGGGATCTAATTAAAATTAAAAGCTTCTGCACAACAAAAGAAACTATAAGCAAAGTGAAAAGACAGCCTTCAGAATGGGAGAAAATAATAGCAAATGAAGCAACTGACAAACAACTAATCTCAAAAATATACAAGCAACTCCTGCAGCTCAATTCCAGAAAAATAAACGACCCAATCAAAAAATGGGCCAAAGAACTAAATAGACATTTCTCCAAAGAAGACATACAGATGGCTAACATGGCATTTTCTAAAGCCAGACAACTTTTGAGATTGGCTCTGGAGGAGGCGCGTTCTCCTCCAACAATAGAATGAGAATTCTTTGCATGGTTTACTGACTCCTGGCCTCGTCTGCTCCTTCTCCCATCCTGAGCTCTTCCACCACAGAGTCTGTGACTCCTGTCCTGTGCCTGGGGGTGAATCTTCATTCTGGTGCTCAGGTCAAAAGCCCAAATCCCAGATCCATTCCCAGAAAGTCTGCAGGCTCCCTGGGTTCAAGATACTTAACCTATCCTGAACCTTAGTTTCCTCATCTGTGAAAAAGGGGAAGATTCCTACTCTCTGGAGTTGCTCTGATGATTCAGTTAGATAATGTAGGCAAAGCACCAAGCAGGGAGCCTGACATAGAGTGTTGTTTAGTCGCTCACTCATGTCCAGCTCTTTTTCAACCCCATGGACTGTAGCTCACCAGGCTCCACTGTCTGTAGAATTTCCCAGGCAAGAATACTGGCATGGGTTGCTGTTTCCTTCTCCAGGGAATCTTCCTGACTCAGGGATCAAACCCACGTCTCCTGCTTAGCAGGTGGATTCTTTATCACTGAGCCACCTGGGAAACTCAAAGTTTGTATTTAAGAGACACTAAAGGAAAATAGAAGAGGCTTGTATAGGGAGGCAGCTAGACAAGATTGGAAGAAGTGTGTTAGTCACTCAGTCATGTCCGACTCTTTGTGACCCCATGGACTCTATCCCATCAGGCTCCTCTGTCCATGGAATTCTCCAGGCAAGAATACTGGAGTGGGTTGCCATTTCCTTCTAGACAAGATTGGATGTAGGGTAGAAAATCTGATGGTCCTTTTTATGGTAACAGCCATATATGTTATGCCCCACTTACTCACTCCCAGACCCCTGTGCCCCCTCCGCTCTGCTAAGATTTACCATTTTATCTTTTATCATTTCACTTGTTTTCCCTTAAACAACTCGTTTCAGGAGATTTTGTCCACAAAACTGCTACAAACCTGGTTACTATTAATAATAGTTTTTATCGCATAGGGACCATTGCTAACAATACTAATACTAACTAACAACTAATAACCCCTGCCCTGTGCCTGGCCTGTCCAGCTTTTCTCACTTGTGTGATTAACCCTCACAACATAGTGGGAGGAAAGTTAGGTAGGAATTTTTACCTCCACTGATTACTTGCTGCTGCTGCTGTTTAGTCACGTCAGGCATGTCCGACTCTGTGTGGCCCTATGGACTGTAGCCTGGCAGGCTTCACTATCCATGGGATTCTCCAGCAAGAATGCTGGAGTGGGTTGCCATGTCCTCCTCCAGGGGATCTTCCCAACCCAGGGACTGAACCCAAGTCTCCTGCATTGCAGGCAGATTCTTTACCGCTGAGCCACCAAGGAAGCCCCCACTGATTACTTATCTATACTTATTTATCACGAAGTATCATTTGATTTTCTAGGTTTTTTACATTTATTTTCTAATATTTATTTATTCATTTGGCTGCACTGGGTCTTAGTTGCGGCACACGGGATCTTCAATACTCATTGTGGCATGCAAACCCTTAGTTACAACCAGAGATAAAACCCAGGCCCCCTGCATTTATCTTAGCCACCAGACCACCAAGGAAGACCTTGATTTTTTGTTTTTAATTCCTCAAAGACTGTACCTTTGCACTTAGAGCTTTGACCAACCCTCAAGACCCAGTATTACCACCAGAACTAATATAATCCCTTCAACCGGCTCAGGATTCCATATGCAGCCTGGTTATCCACAGGGCACACGAGGCTTTTGATGGTGTTGAAAAGAGCTCAGGAGCCCCATTCCTTCATCCCCAAAGGCTGTCCCTGATTGGAATCTTTTTGGATTACATATGCCTTTTAAATAACACTTTCATTGAGATATAATTCATCCATTTAAAGTGCACAGTTTAGTGGGTTTTAGCATGTTCACAGAATTATGCAACATCATCATAATTTTAGAACACTTTCGTTACCCCAAAAAAGAAACCCATACCCACTGGATGAGTCACTCCTCATACTTGCCCCCAGCTCTACACCGTCACTGATCTGCAAATACTTCTTTTATATAATTTTCATTGGTGTATAGTTGATGTACAATGTTGTGTTAGTTCCAGGTGTACAGCAAAGTGAATCCGTTATATATACACCTGTATCCACACTTTTTTAGATTCTTTTCCCATATAGGTTATTACTTTTGAAAACATAATGAAACTTCTCCTCAGAAAAACAAAAGTGCATTCACACGTTTTGCCTACAATTTCAGGGGCTTTGTGGGCCCCCTGAAGCTTATGGACAACTATGTTAAGGAACTTGCCCATAGTGGGGACCTCTGTGCCACCTCATCCCATGAGCATTGGAAGCCCAGAGAGGGCAAGGGCCTTACCCTGGGCGACCCAGCAAGCTGGTAGCAACACCATACCCAGGTATATCCTTTCTGTGGTTCCCTAGTGACAGAGTTCCCATGAGGCTTGTTTGTTTATTTTAATAAGGAGGATCAGCCACCTTGTCTCCAGCTGTGTGCCAGGCACTATATATGTGCTTATTATATATGTTCATTTCATCTTCACAACCCTGGAGAAGGGCATGGTAACCCACTCCAGAATTCTTGTCTGGAGAATCCCATGGACAGAGCAGCCTGGAGGGCTTCAATCCATAGGGTTACAAAGAGTCGGACATGACTGAAGTGACTTAGCATGTATGCATGCAATCTTCACAACAGTTCTGCTAAGTGGGCAGTTAAAATCACCACCTTAAAAATGAAGAAGCTGAGACTCAATATTGCACAGCCAGTAAGTGCTGGGACTGCATTCAAACTCAGGGCTCCCGACTCTTGGACTGTGATCACCCCACTACTACACAAGATTGCTCTCCTGGCCTGTGACTAGGAGATAAAATAGTCTTTTTATTCCCCACACTTGCTTTGCGCACTCCAAATCCCTGATTTCTGGTGTGTTCTTCCACGTGGTCCATTCAGACCCCTGCAGAAGAACAGAGCAGACAGAGGGTCTGGGGAGCATGACACGGGGTGGACAAATTGTGGGGATAAGCCTGGTGGCAACAGTGGTCACATCCCCAGCAGCTGCCAGCCTTGGAGGTGGTGGTGGGTACAGATACCTGTACCCAGCTGGGGCCCTAAGAGTGCTCTGGGAGTGCTCTAAGAGCTTTTGTGGTGTCCATTTTTACTCAAGCTGCTGAACGACACCCTGATAGCCTCCAAATGAGGACAGCTAATGAAAAGGGTGGATGCCAAGGATAATTTTCCGGAATGACAATGGGAGTGTGTTCTAGCAAGAGTAGGAATGTTCCCTAATGTGCTCCTCTGCCTGCCCGTGCCAGCATTTAACATCAGCTAAACACTGGGAGGTAGATGGTGAAGGGGTCATTTTCCAGCCCCTAAGAACCCGCTAATGGAGGAGGTGTTCTGTAATTAATAGATATTACAGAGTCAACCACCCACTCCTCTCTCCTTGAGATGGTGCAGGAGCTTTGTGCCAATTTGATGAGGGCTCAGGCAGTGCAGGGCCAACCTTACCATTTTTTTTTTCAATTAAGGAAGACAGCACATCTGTTCTTCCAGAATAAGCCCTGAATTTAGAAGTGTCTGCCTTTGAAGGCAACCTGCGAAATTGTCATCTTGAGGCTTTGGGGGCTGGCAAGAGTAATTTACACTTCTCATCAATATTCAGAAGCCGGCTGTCACTCACATAAAGCTAGAAGCAGAATGAATTCTCTTTTTAGAGAATACCTACTGGATTCATTAAAAATTAAAGACACCAGGAACATTAGAATAAAAAGTAAACTCTCAGAGCCTGGACTCGTTTTGTCGGGCATGGGTGCCGTTCTTTTACCTCTTTTCTCAGGTATCACTTTTTTCCAATAGAGTGAAATATCAACCTTGATAAGCAGCAAACTGAACAAAAGGTACCGTCACTCTTTGTGCAGCCTCAGCTCTGAGACTGGCTTCCATCTGGAAAGGATACCTGGAGAGAGTGAATGCCCCAGTCAAGCTTGCAGATAAATGTATTTAGTTGCCAGTCCAGAAACTCTCTGCTTGTGTGTGAACCCATCGTATTAATCCCTCCTTCTGAAATCACACTGTCACACCTCGTCTTTTCTCCCAGGAAACTTTGGAAGGCTGGACACCAAGGCATGTCCCACTTTAGGGTGGTGGGGGGTTAGGGGGGTGGAGTGCAGACTTTGTTAATACCCGCTGGCAGGGGCTTCCCTTGTGACTCAGTGATAACGAATCTGCCTGTCAGTGTAGGAGATGCAGGTTCCATCCCTGGGTTGGGAAGATTCTCTAGAGAAGGAAATGGCACCCCACTCCAGTATTCTTGTCTGGAAAATCCCATGGACTGGGGAGCTTGGTGGGCTACAGTCCATGGAGTTGCAAAGAGTTGGACACGACTTAGTGACTGAACAACATCAACATGACCTGGCAGGGCAGCCCCCAGGTCAAAGGGAACTCATCTCCACAACCCTCCCTCAGATCATCGTGGGTGTGATTCTCCTTTACTACATCCTCGGGATCAGTGCCTTAATTGGAGCGGCTGTCATCATTGTACTGGCCCCTGTCCAGTACTTCGTGGCCACCAAGCTCTCCCAGGCCCAGCGAAGCACACTGGTAAGAATCCACAGTGTGCATGTGGCCCCTCTCCCCATCCTTCCCCAACTCATCTCCCCTCGTATTGGTGGGTCTCCTCACTCTTCCCCCGGGTGCCACCAAACAGCCCCTCACACATCCACACTGTGACTGACCTTAAACAGGTCACGTCAGCTGTCCAGACTTCAGTTTCTTTGTGAAATAGGGTTAATGCAGGGACATTCCTGTGGGGACAGAAGCTGGGCATCATCTGTAAAATGGCAAGGGCATTGACTCAGCTTCTTCCTCTTGGGTGGGATGGGGGCAAAGGAAACCCTCCTCTGACTTGGGGACTTCTGGCAGGAGTACTCCAATGAGAGGCTGAAGCAGACCAACGAGATGCTCCGTGGCATCAAGCTGCTCAAGCTGTATGCCTGGGAGAACATCTTCCGCACGCGGGTTGAGATGACCCGCAAGAAGGAGATGACCAGCCTCAGGGCCTTCGCCATCTGCACCTCCATCTCCAGTGAGTACCCGCCGCCTCCACCAACCAGCCAGCACTGTGTACTGCTGCCTACATGCCAGGATAGGGTGTCGGGGCTGGAGGAGGAAGTAGGGGTGCAAAAGCAGGAGACTTTGGGACCATCCCATCCAGGGATGATCAAACTGTCTCTTAGAGCTGCCAGAAAGCAGTGTTCTCAGCCATTGATCCAGCAACTGTATTGAGAGCCTGCCACGTGCAGGACACTGGGCTGGCCCTCAAGAGACAGTGATGAGAAAGACAGATGTGGTCTTTGATGTCTTACTAAGCTGATGTGTTATTGAGAGGCATCAGTAAATGAATAAAAAACAGCAGTTTTGAATTCTCCCAAGTGTGAGGACTTCTCTTCAATAAGTCAGGCTGAGCTGCCACTGCCCTAAGGAAGCTACAAGGAAGCTTTTGTCTCCCTGGGGCCAGAGGAGTGAGAAGTTTTCTCTTTAAAGAACAAAAGCTCAAACTTGAGGTACTTACAGGTATAGATACTGAATTTACATTAGTCAAGTGGTTTGGGAAGCCCAAATCCAGAAAATAGAGAAAAAAAAAACCAAAAAGCATAAAACTCTTATGGTCCCAGAAGGTACACATATTAAAACCGTTTTCCAGAGAACATAGGACTCCAGTGGCAAACATTCATGTTAAATAATGAGCTAATAATTAAGAAATTAAAATCCACCAGAAAAGATGCACCATCAGAGTGAAAGTCAGCAAATGCAAAAAATAGAATTAGTTCTTCAATACTTAGAGATGATAGAATAGTTTGAAAGAGATAATAAAATATACGTGTTAAAATAACTAAAGAGCTAAAGGAGGGCACAAGGCAAAACAGCGAAAAGAAAGCCAAAAGAACTTCTCAAAATTAGAAATTCAGTTCTTGAATTCAGATGGCTTCCTGGTCAGAGTGAGCATATAGAGGTCAGGCCGTGGATCGAGTCCTGGCCTGAGTTTATCTCCACAGTTGGTCTAGTGGCTCCATGGACTCACCGCTTTGCAGTTACTGCCCAAGTCCATAATCAGGATGTAGATATTTAGCAGCTAGAAGACCCCATACCGATTCCCTGATCTGCCCAGTTTAAGAGCCATTTTTGTAGGAAGGGCTGAGGGGAAGCCCCCAAAGAGAAAAAATAAAAGGGCAAGAACTCAGTGTACAGGTTAAATGAATTCACATAGCCAAAGAGGGGATTTTTGAATAAAAAGATATATCTGTGGAAATTACACAGAATGTGGCAGGGATAAGTAAATGGGAAATGTTTTTGCAAGTTAGGAGAACCATTTTACAGATGGGAAATTGAGGCCCAGAGTGGGTATCTCCCTGAGGTCACTTCTAGGTTAATAGCATAGCTCAGACTAGATTCTCTGGAATCTCTGAGACTCTCAGAGCTGAGAACCTAAATGAGGTGAAGAAAACTTAGGACACAATGGAACACCATTTTCAGGCTGTGGTCTCTGAATGGAAGAAAAGCAACCTAGAATGGGCTTTGATGGGAATGGGAAACGAAGGGAATTAGGAGAGAGAGACACTACCACCCCCTCCGCCAGCTGAAGCTGGCTCTCTTGATGCGCCAGGAAGAGACATACGTGTGGGTGTGCCAGCAGTGGGTAGCAGTGGAGGGTGCACTGACTGTGTTTCCCAGAGAGGCACGGGGGAATGAGATGGGATTCGGGTCATCTGTGTGTTCCTGGCAGTCCACTGCCTAGAGAGAGGGTCTGGCGGGGCAAAGTGGCCTGCATTCAACCTGAAGGTTCTCACAGGGCAGGGCTTGCACTGAGCACCTCCTTGTGTCTGGCCAGACAGCACAGGACAGATGGTATCCTGGTCCATGCAGCAGTGACCAGCCCATCCACCATCATGGCACCAGCCATGGCATCTTTCTGCAGGAAATCCTGCTAAGAGCTGATTTTCACAGAATGGAGTGATGAGCATCGCAGGCTTCCTGGACTCCTCACTGAGACACTCCAGGTTCCTCTGCCATGACCCTGTGGCCTCCTCCTAGACTGAGCACTTGATCAGTTTGGTTCATTCACTCAGTTGTGTTCAACTCTTTGTGACCCCATGGACTGCAGCCCACTAGGCTTCCCTGTCCATCACCAGCTCCCAGAGCTTACTCAAACTCATGTCCATTGAGTCGGTGATGCCATCCAGCCATCTCATCCTCTGTTGTCCCCTTCTTCTCCTGCCTTCAATCTTTCCCAGCATCAGGGTCTTTTCCAATAAGTCAGTTCTTCTCATCAGGTGGCCAGAGTTTTGGAGTTTCAGCTTTAGCATTAGTCCTTCCAGTGAATAATCAGGACTGATTTCCTTTAGGATGGATTGGCTGGATCTCCTTGCCATCCAAGGGACTCTTGTGAGCACTTGATAGAACAGGAGAAATTGGGAAGGAGCCTCTGGGGAGCTCAGGGAAACCAGTGTCCACAACCCCAGGCCTTCTTCAGCCTGTCTGTCAGCTCTGCCTACCCCTGGGTCTGGTCGTGGTAACAGTAACCCCACACTATGTTCAGCTCCGTGAGTTACAGACACTTGGCTTCCAGACACCCCATCAGGAGGAACAGCTGTTGAGGTAGGGGAGGGCTTCTCCCTCCAACAAGAATGTGGCAGGGTGGAGTGGGGCAGGCTCACCGTTGCTACAGTGGGAGAGAGAGAAGGGAAGCAGAAAGGAAATTGGGGGCACCAAGTCCCCAAGATTCCTGGCAGCAAGGTAGAGGCAGCCTTGGACCATATAGACGGGGGCATGTGGGAGCTCGTTTGCATCTAGGAAATGTATGCTCATTTCCTGCGATCTGAACTACAGCCTGCTGGGACATGGCTTCCTATGTAAACAGCATTATAAGATGCCTAGGTTTCCGGGCTAGCCCAATGAAGCCTGTCTAATAAATTCTTTTTGTCCTATGGGCCCCCAGACAACAAGCCATAGCTTTGTGAAGGGTTTGGGGAAGGAGGACCTAGGGCAAGGAGACTGCTTGTTGTCCAGAGCTGAGATGACTCTGGAAGGAGTCAGGGGCTCTGGAGCTATGCAGGGGTGTGCCCAGGGCCCCTAACCTGTCCAGTACTTGGTGACCTAGAAAGATAAACAGAGCAGCCGAGGCTGGTCCATGGAAGAAGGCAGAGAGGGGAACAGGAAAAGCCCTCAGAGAGAGAGAGCTTGGAAAGCCAAGTGCTGCTCGCTGGGTGTTCACCTTTCCTGGGATGGGTTTCTCTGTGTTGGTTGATGGTGGGATGGGGAGAGACAGGTTAGAGGCCCTGCCAGGCTGCAGTTATTAGCTTTGAGTGTGTTTTCACTTACGTCCTCCTGGACTTCCTGCCTTCTGCTCTCTGTCACCTGGAATTAGGACACAGGTGATTAGGCTTGAGGTAATGGGGCATCTTTCATCCTCCCTTCTGGCACCAACCATGGGGTCCTGGTGCCGCAGTGGAGCCCTGGAGTCACGTGTCCTGATGGGGCCCATCGGTGGTGCGGCCTGCGGGGTTTTCAGTCTGGTCATCATACACCAGGCAGTCAGACTGTCAGGCAGACAAGGTTACCTGTGACACTCTATCTGATGGTCTCAGTGTCAGCATCACTGAGATCTCCTGTGTGTGGACCCCTGAGCTGGTGCAGGGCAGGTCAGCACAAGGGGGTGAAAAGGAAATGAGTCCAGTTTCCCTGCTATCAAAATCCAGAATGGGTATTTCCTCTTAAAGAAAAACAGATGTGAGTTACTCAGATGGCACTGAGCGAGCCCTGCCCTGTGTTAATCACCCAAAAGGGCAAAAGATGTGCTGCTATTCTCATGGAGTTTATACTCTGCTGAGAAGTCAGCGCTCACGTACATGAGACAGTGTGGCTGGGAGTTCTCAACCACAGGACCTGCTCTGCACTGGCCGCACTAACCCTCACGACTCTGTGAGCTGTGTGCCCCTGTTGTCCCATTTTACAGCAGGAAAGACTGAGGCTCAGGGAAGGGAACGGACTCTCTGAGGTCCTCAGCCAATAAATGGCAGAGAATAGAGAAGAAGGAAGCCCACATGGGCAGGGAGTGCGCACAAAGCTTCATGCAGGAGGAGGTTTGGCTGCAGCTGGCACAGGCCAGGTTTTAGTAAGAAGACCAAGTGAGGAAAAGCAGGGGTGAGTGCTGTGCTTCCTCTTAGAAGTCAGTCCCACCCTTCTTTTCTTGCAGCACCCACATAGCCCTAGGTGTCCAGTCCAGCCATGCATTGGAGGACAAGCTCTGCAGAGGTGACAGAAGGGTCCCAGGCCCTACCCATCACCCAGCCGACATGCTGCCCGTTCATTCTGTCCTTCATGCAGCACTCATTCCAGAGCCTTCTCTCTTTGCCAGACTCTACTGAGGCCCTGGGCATTGGAGAGGAGGCTGCGTGGCCTTTGCCCTCCGCGTCTTGTGGGAGACCATGACGTGAACAGGGGCCATGCCTGTGGTCAGTTCTAAATCCCCCGGGTTTGCTTTCATGGTGCACACCTGGCCCTG
Organism: Bos indicus x Bos taurus; assembly: GCF_003369695.1. Lineage (NCBI taxonomy): Eukaryota > Metazoa > Chordata > Mammalia > Artiodactyla > Bovidae > Bos > Bos indicus x Bos taurus. The sequence continues at coordinate 49,216,539 of NC_040090.1, read as the reverse complement.
GCCTCTTATTTCATTCCCACAGATGGTGCTGCATCTTGTGCGTTGGGTTTCCCCCTGAGGCAGGGAGGCATTGAAGGAGTTTAAAGGAAAGGGGCTTGCCGTCTTTTCCAGTGTTCTGTGGTCAGGGACCTTCCCTCTTCCCGCTCGGGTCGGAACCACATTCAGGTGGTTCACTTTGGATAAATGTGACTGGCCTCATACTTCGTCCTGAAAAACAAAAAACAACCCCCCGTCCCCGCCAAACCCAGCTCTGCCATTCACAGAGCACCCAGCACCTGCCCCTCCTGGAAACCCAGGGCCTGGCTATTCTTGGTGAGTCTTAAGCTCCCTCTTTCCCCCTGGGTGGAGGCCCTGACTGAAGACAGCCCGTGTCTGGGGACAAGGTGACCTCCAGACTTCTCCAGCTTCTCGGGACTTCTTCAGCATCTGCTCTTCCTCCCGCCAGCTGGTGCAGCCGCAGTGGGCTGCTGATGCACATCCTGGCCTGCCTGGGGAGGGGGCCACTGGATGGCCGGGGGGCGGTGTCTGGGGAGCTGGAGGCAGGGCTCAGCTGGCTGTGAGCCTCCCGCCTCACTTCCACCACCTCCAGCACCGGACACACCGTGAACCTGCTTTCCTTCCCTCTCTTGACTTCAGACTGAGTAGCGCTCTTGCAGGTGCGGCCTGCCTCACTGTGAGCCGGCAGCTTCTCCCCTGGGCCTGGGGAGAGGCGGTGAACTTAACCAGAGGCACAAATGGCTCACTGTGCCTCCCCGACGCGTGGCTTCTGAAATATTTATCAGTGCTTTGGAGATGAAAAGCTGCTGTTATTACAGTGTGGGGGCTGGCACCCGCGGGCCGGGCAGCATTCCTTGACCAAAGCCGGCAGGGAGCGGGCTATCTGAGCCCTGCTTTGTGTTCAGGGGATGTGTTATTTTGTTTGAGGGGCGACACCATTGTTCACTACTGTACCCCTCAGTAGTGAGGGGTTGTGTTGGTTGCCTGGAATGCAGTGCCTGGAACAGAGGAGACCCTCAATTTCTGAATGAATATTTCTTAAAGGAGGAGGGGGTTATTCAAACAATATCTGTCCTTAACTCTGCGCTGTTACAGAAAGGCTTTCCCTTTTGAAGGTGGCCTTTCAGGCCTGCCTACACACAACTAAACTTTTCCATAACAGCATCACACTCACACCTCGTTTCGTAATCTTCTGCTTTCACTTCGTGTTATTTAACAGTATTTCCTGCTCCCCAACGTTCAAGGTTTGAGCACTGTCATGTTTTTCTTTTTTTAATTTTTTCCTAGATCACATCAAAGTGAGTCAGCCTACCCCATGCCAAAGTTGGAGAGAAATCTACCCTTGGTCTTACTTCCCACTCCTCCTATAGGCCCTTATGTGGTTCAGGGAAATGGAGGCAAGGCCTCAGGTCTTCAAGCCATGACCACTTGAAGGGATGCCCAGCTCCCTTCCCACCCCACCCCACCATACCTTCATCCCAGGCACAGGGGGGTCTGCTGAGTGCAGAGAGAAGCCAGACCTTGTAGCACGCCTGCGGCTAACACCTCCCAGTCTCCGGCACTGACACCCCCAGTTCCAGCTGTGTTCACCCCAGGTCCTAAGGGGCTGATCTTGCAGCTGGCAAGTCTATTCACCCAACCCCCACCCCTGAAAGTGACCCAGAGCTCCCTGTAAAAAGGCCATCCTTCCAAAAGAGAATGAGGACAATGGAAAATAACATTTTCATTTTTAGCATCTCCATACAATAGCCAAAACTGATAGAAGTTAATTATATATCACTTGTGTTCTCCGTGTTGCTGCATCAGCTTTGGAATGCTCCTTTTCAGATTTATGTGTAGCTCGTCTCATTCCTCAAAGGAGTTCAGGCAGCTACAAGAATGAAGACAATAAAATAGAAAAAAATATATAAATGAAAAAATCACGACCAAGGAAAACACGGAGTAGAACAAAATGTCAAGTATCACACGTCTCCTGACTGTAAAGTCTGCCTGGAGTTGCCGTCCATTGTTTACTAAAACAGCCGCTCCCGTTAGATGTTTCCAGTTTACTTCGTTTCAGTGCTTCTTTGCTGTGGTTGCGGTTTTCATTTTGCTGTGACAGATAGTGCTGCGGCTAACACCGTCTTACTGAGAGCTTTGTGCTTCTCTTGAGTGATTATTCAGGATAAATTCCCAGGAGAGAGATTACAGGATCAGAAGGTCTGAACTTCTGTGCAGCTCTAGCTCCGAAGCACCAGATTGCTTTCTGAGCGAGTCCTACCGGTTTATAATCTAACTTCCTGGTCTGTTCTTTAGCTGGGAGTTGAGCCCCCGCATGTGTGGGAGGGGTCTTGGCCTGGGGCAGGGGTGGGGTGCACAAGTTCCTGTTGACAGGATGGGCAGGAGAGGAACAGAAGGTGCCATCTGCCCTGAGGGAGCTCCGAGGGTGAGGCTACCTGTCTTTCGAGCTGTGTGGTGATGGTCAAGGGCCCAGGCCTGATGGGCATCGTCCTCTCCCTCCCTCTCCCCAGCCAGTGATGGCCATGCTGTGTCCTGTATGCCAGATCTGGGTTCCCTGTGCTGTGGGAAAACCAATACTGCTTATATCCTGCCCCCTGCAGTGTAAGAGGGCCATGAGGGAGGGCTGTGGCATTGTGGTGGGCACCAGGAGACCATGGAGCCTTCATCCAGGAAGAGCAGTCAAAGCACCGTCATGTATGATATTAGTGTTGATAAAAAGCCCTGTGGTCAAAGAGATTGGCAGTGCCCCAAGGGCTCCAGTCATATCTTCTCCATGAGACAGGGAGCCCTCCAATGGCAGGGCCCATAGATCAGGAATTCCCCAAAGATGGGAACAGTGTCTTTCCTATTTGCTTGAGAGCCCCACAGGGGCTGTCTCCCATCCTATAAGGTGCCTCCTGGGAGCATAGTTCCTTACGTCCTTCCGCAGACTGGGAGCCTCATGAGGACAGGGACCATGTTCTTCCTCTCTCTTGGGGTTCCGCATCTCCAACACACACAGTGGATGTTCTCGCTGGTGCTGGACTCTTGGAGTAACTAGACAGTCAGCTTCTTGGAATGGTGTTGAACGTCTGGAATTTTTCAGTGTCAGACGCTTCACCATTCATTGAACAGGGGCCATGTGCACAGGCTGAGCCCTTGGCCTCTGGCTCCTGGCCCCTTCTGCTTTCATCTGGCTAATTGTAGAACCAGACTCTTGGCTGGTCTAGAAGAGGCTTCAGGAAGGAAGGGGGAGGTGGTGGGATGGTGGCAGCTAGAATGGGCATCTCTTACTCCAGGAGGGGTGCTCTCTCCGGAAGTTTGGGCCAGGGGTCAGGGCTGCCTCCGGCATCTCACAGGTTGGTCCAGAGGAGCAGGGCTAAGCTAGCCGCCCAGGAGATGTAGTACTTAGGTAGCACTAAGGCTTCATGGAGTCCCTTCCCTACATTACCTGCTCTCACCGAGGAGAGTGCCTGAGTGTGGGAACAAGTCGGTACAAGTTAACAAAACTCAGGGGAAAGAAACTGAGGTCCAGGGAGGTAAATGATCAGCCCAGGATTACACAGGTTAGAAAAAATGAGGACTCCACCCTTCTCTGACTTTAAGTCCAGATCTCTTTGCTCTTTGGGGTCCCTGTGAAGAGTCTGAGGACTGCTCTGTAGACAGAACAAAGAAGGGGCTTCCATTGCAGGAAACCTACTGCCCCACCTATGCATGGACTCCCAGCCTTAGAGCTAAGGCAGTCCCTGCTTCGAGCTGTCCTCAGTCACTAATACCTCAGTGTGAATGAGTTTGAAACCCTTCCTAAGAGCCATGCAAGAGTGAAAGTGTTAGTTGCTCAGTCGTGTCTGACACTTTGCGACCCCGTGGACGGTAGCCCATCAGGCTTCTTTGTCCATGAGGATTCTCCAAGCAAGAATACTGCAGTGGGTTGCCATTTCTTCCTCCAGGGGATCTTCCTGACCCGGGGATTGTACCCAGGTCTCTCACATTGCAGGCAGATTCCTTACCATCTGAGCCACCAGGGAAGTTCTAAGAGCCTTGGGAGATTAGGAATCCTGTAAGCCTCAGTCCAGGGAAATTCAGGGACCAGAGACAGAGGAAGGAGAAGCAACTCGGTGGCCCCAGAAACACATGCTGCTGACCTCATGTTTGACCACCGGCTGCCAACTCTCCAATCCTTCCCCCTGCCATTTTCTTGTAGGGCTTTCTTCACACTGTCTACATGGAGCAGAGTAAGAACATTTCAGCCTTTCTTTAGAGGCTTTTATGACTCAAGGACAGGGGATAAGCATCTTGAGGACACATGGTAAGGAGCTGGAGGTGCCACAGGGCTAAGATTTCTGTCCCAGCTCTACCCTGCAGGCTGGGCAAGGACCCCAGAGGCTGCCCTGCCTCCAGTCCAGCCTGGGCAGCTTCACCTCCAGCTGTCTTCTTCATCCTGCTAAACTCCCTCTGTGCTTCCTCCGCAGTTTTCATGAACACGGCCATCCCCATTGCAGCTGTCCTCATCGTAAGTGGATCCTTTCTCCGTCTCCCATTGTTGGGGGGTTGGTTGGGGGCAGTGGGGATTTCTGGAGAGAGAGAATCCCAGGGTTTGGCCTTTCTGTACAGGGGCTTCAGGAGCTAGGTTCAGCAGGGGCACTGAGAACAGGGTCACGGATGGCAAGTCTGTCTGTATATGGAGCTGGTCGCTTCTCCACACCCCATCCAGGCAGACAAGACCTCTGCCTCCCAGCCTGGAAGACCTGATGCTTAGTCTCGAGATCAATTAAACTTTCTTTTAAAAAGTGCCATCAAACTTCTTCATTATAAAAGTGAGACACGTTTTTGTAGAAACGTTGGGGAATTCAGAAGGGAAAAGGCAAAGAGAACTTAATTCACCCATAATCCCACTGGCAACAACTTCAATGTGTTTCTTTCCAGTCTTTTCTTGAGTCACAGAATACAGCATTTTTACAAAAATAGGATTGTGCTTCACACGCAGTTTTGCAACCTTTTTAAAATTTAAGACTATGACATGAACAATTCTCTGTGTCATTAAATATCACAGTGGTGGTTTTCTAAAGCAATTTTGGCCAAAGCTGTGTGGGAGCTGAGTAGTGGGGGCCAGCAGCACACCCCTCCAAAAAGGCCACACGCCCACAGCCCCTTCTCTCAGGACTCCCATCCTTGACTTCTGTGACTGCTGCAGTTCTTTAAAGAGATGCATTTCTTTCCCCCGGGGCCGGAGTCCCTGAACTGTGTCAAGTTCACAGCCTGTCAGTCACGCTTGGGAATTCACTTTCAACATGACTTATTGGGCTGGTTCCCGGCCTGGCTCTTGGGGAACTGTGGGTAACAGAGGCTACCGAGCCAAGCCAGGTAGCCGGAGGCTGGGGGGCACAGCTGAGGAGGTGGTTTTGTAAATAGCATGTTTACATTTTCCGGCTGAGGACTGTTGTCTGAGAGTGGGCAGAGCTGACCTAACCTGAGGGCTCCTGGTGTTCCTGGAATGAAGGAGGCAGGGCCAGGAGGGATGGTTCCATGAGATGACTCTGAGGATGACAGCATCTCCAACCAGAAGTTCCCCTGGATCCCTTGTTCCCCGCTTCTGGTTTCCTTCCCCGGAGACTGAGGCCCGCCAGTGTGGGAGGGGCCCGTGCCCTGAATCCCGCTCTGCTCTGTCTCATTTGTGCCTCTGTCCACAGACCTTCGTGGGCCACGTCAGCTTCTTCAGAGAGGCCGACTTCTCCCCCTCAGTGGCCTTCGCCTCCCTCTCCCTCTTCCACATCCTGGTCACACCGCTGTTCCTGCTGTCCAGCGTGGTCCGGTCCACCGTCAAGGCTCTGGTCAGGTGAGAGGAGGGGTCCGGCCAGGGCGACAGGCTGCTCATGTGTCGGGCCCAGGCTCGCTCTGGCGACCACAGCAACCATAGCTGTTTGGTCCCGGGATACGCCTGCCCGTTGATGTGGGCTTTGCTGAAGCTGGTTGTGGTTGGTCAGAGGGACATAGTCCATGTGTAGCTCCCCTCTACACCATCCCTGAGAAGGACTAGCCAAATTTCTTATGTCCTCCAAGGAGAGGGAACTCAATGTCACCTTCAAGACAACTCCATAAAAAAAAAAAAAAATCGACTTTGAGCCGAACTTGGTATATCCTCATAAATTCTAACCATTGCTCCAAGTTCTGCCTTCCAGAGCCACTCAGAATGAACATCATCCCTCTCCCACATGATGACAGCCCCGCAGATGTTAGAAGGCATCCCTGAAATCCTTGTCTTCCCCAAGCTGAACACCCGCGGTCTCTCCACGGGACTCAGCACCTTCACAGTCCCGGTCGGTGAAGAGGCTTTCCCCAAGCACCTGCACCCCCTGTCTCTAACTGGCCTGCACTCTGGGAGGCCCCACTTCAGGGCTCAAGAGCCCAGTGGTGACTCTGCCACTCTCCCAGAGGCATCACCTTCTTGGGAGTGAAAGCCTGGAGGTAAAAGGCTGAGGCTCTAGCTGGGGAATGCCACAGCTGGAGTGTGAAGATCTCCCGAAGCCGCTGAACTAGCTTTGTGAAAGCAACGGGCAGGCGTGCCTCTGGGGAGAGCTGGCTATGTCCTTCCTTATCACCAGTGGGACCAGACAGGAACAAACGTCCTCTGTACTCAAACCCCTCCAGCCTTGTGGGAAGTGACATCCCTCTCCTGAACCCTGGCAGGTCCGAGGCAGCTGGCAGGAGGGGTGGCTGTTGGAATGAAGTAGCTGATGGAAAGAGGGTCAAGGATGGAGGGGCATAACACAGCAGAGCTGTGGTCGTAGGAGAATCTCACTAAGGAGTAGCTGGCTGGAAAGGGATTAGCTCCCATTTCCAGGATCAACTGTGTTGACTCACTTTTAGTGACATTGTGAAACAACTAATGATCAACCCTCCTCCCCCACCCCTACCCCAGCCGATGATTCTGTGTAGAACCCATATATTCAGAGGTGTTACAGCTATGGGGAATCTCTTGCCTGACCCAGAAGCATTTCTATATAAATACTCCTCATCTCACCTCAGGATAGCTACAGCCTTTTTAAAGAAGGAGACCAGACTCTGGGCTGAAAGTGGGAACATAACACAGCCTGAAGCTTTACCCTAAGTCAGCTCCATCTCCCACTCCTTGCCCCCGCACCACCCCACCAAGCTGTGTTGGAATGGGGACAGAAGGAGAAGCAGGCAGAGGCTGGCAGTCTGCTCCTTGTATGGGGAGAGACTGTGTGCTCAGAACAGAGATAGGGGTGGGGTGGCCCCAGGCTGTTGGAAATTTTAGCAAAAGGTGGGATTGTATGAACAATTCTCAAGATTCCCCAGACACCTTGCCCACCCCTAGGGATAAGAGAGAATGAATCAAGTGAAGATTCTGGAACCTCCTCTGAGTTCATAAGGAAATGCTTGGGGTGGAGAATAGCCTTTTCCTCCTTGAGTTGGGAATAATACTTCTTCCACACCTCCCCCAGCAAGATCAAATTATTTAATGGGGATTCAATTATGTGCTTATAAACCATTTAACAGTGTCCGCTGTGTAGTTAGTAGTGATGTCATGTCATGTCTGACTCTTTGTGACCCCATGGTCTGTAGCCTGCCAGGCTCCTCTGTCCATGGAATTCTCCAGGAAAGGGTACTGGAGTGGTTAGCCATTCCCTTCTCCAGTGGATCTTCCTGATCCCAGGATTGAACATGGGTTTCTTGCATTGCAAGCAGATTCTTTACTGTCTGAGCCACCAGGGAAGCCCCAACTCAATGGTTAATAGCCAATCCTAATCCTAACTAACCTATCAGAACTCCCATAAACCCCAATACCAACTATCCTTCGGTCTAATAACCAGACTAACCAACTAACTTTAAACTAACCCTAAAACTAGTCAGTCCCTCCTAATCCATGCCCTAACCTACTCCAGCTGACTAGTCAACACTAATAACCCTAGTAACTCCTATTGCCCCCACAGAATGGCCCTGGTCTGTCCCTTCCTGTGTGGGCTTTGTGGGGGCCACAGCTGGAACCTGAAGTCTTCTCAGAACTGCTCTCTCAGGCCTCACCCTCCTCCCTCTCCCCTCCTCTCTGCCCCCCCGGCAGGGTGAGGGGTGTCTGCGCTTCCTCTGCAGCGTGCAAAAGCTCAGCGAGTTCCTGTCCAGCGCAGAGATCCGTGAGGAGCAGTGTGCTCCGCGAGAACCCGCGCCCCAGGGCCAAGCCAGCAAGTACCAGACGGTGGTGAGTGCCCCCCTGCCCTGCACCCCAACCCCGGTGTATTTCTCTAACGCCTGCAGCTCGAGCCCTGCTGTTGTCCTGCCTCAGCTTCTTTGCACAGCTCCCAGCCCCTGGGCCCTCACCTCCTCTAATAAACTCCAGCCCCTCAAGGTTGTGAACCGCAAGCGTCCAGCCCGGGAGGATTGTCGGGGCCTCACGAACCCACTGCAGAGCCTGGCCCCTGGCACAGATGGGGATGCTGACAACTGCTGTGTCCAGGTGAGTCCTAGACCCTGCACCTCCATGCCCGGCCACCCAGCACCATCTCCACAAGGGAGCACAATGTCTGAAGGATCAGACACCTGGGTCCTGAGCCCTCTGCCCTGGATGGAGGTCACCCTGCCTGCCTGTAGTGTCCATAGGAGCCCTGAGACCAGGGCCAGTGCTTCAGTCTCCACCAAGTGGGGGCACCTGTGGCCATCCTCTGGGGAGGGTGCCTCAGGTAGAGGTCTGCATGAGAAGGCCATGCTCCAACTCCCCTGCCTTGGAGGTGGACTGGAATCAGTGTGTGTTTTGTTTTTTTTTTTGCTTTCATCGGGGAGGGGAGGCAAGACTATTCACACCAAACTCAGCTGCCTTTCTGTTCTCTTCTGGTCGGTGGGGTGCCCCTAATGAAGATCATTGGAGGCTTCTTCACGTGGACCCCCGATGGAATCCCCACACTGTCCAACATCACCATCCGCATCCCCCGAGGTATGACCCGGCTCACACCTCCATCATGGTCTAGGGGTGTCCCCCTCAGAATCATGTCTGAAGTGCCCCCTCCCCATGTTCCACTGAATGACGAGGAGAGAAAAAGAAAAATCAGGACCAATTGAGCAGCTGCTGTATGTGCACTCTTGGTGGGTGCTCTGGGGTACGAAGGCTAGAGAGGGGCTGGGCTCCTTCCTCGGGGAGTCCAGGTGCTTGGTGGGAGAGCAGCAGCAAGGACAGGGCAGGACAGCGGGGTCTTGATGTCAAACCATCTGTTGCAGACAGAGTGGGTGCTTCACAAAAGGAAAAGTGATCCCCAGTAGCCAGGGAAAGCATTGTGAAAGAGCTGGGGACTCCGAGAATGAGCAGGGTCCTTCAGGCCGTGAGCAGGGTAGACAGTTGGGCAGAAGCAGCAGCTTGAGCAAAGCATGGGAAGGAGAAGGATAGGGTGGCCTTTGTGGGGACCAAGAGGCACTGAGCTCACACTGGAGAGCACTGGAGAGAGACGTAGGCCCTCAGGAAAGGGCAGGGAATTAGTAGTAGAAGAACATGGGGAGCCAGAGATAGGGTGTGGGTTTCCAGAAGGAAAGGCTCAAAGGAGGAAAGGACTCCCTGGGGATTCTAGACAGGAGAAGAGCAGATGGGGGCCCTAGAGTTGGGTTGCTGCCTGTCTGTCTGGGTGGTAGTTGTTCAGACTCTCTCTGGCCTCCGCTCCCCCTGCTGCCCTCCCTCCCTGCAGGTCAGCTGACCATGATCGTGGGGCAGGTGGGCTGCGGCAAGTCCTCGCTCCTCCTCGCCACCCTGGGGGAGATGCAGAAGCTCTCGGGGGCCGTCTTCTGGAACAGGTACTGTGTGCACCTTCCGGGCTCAGTCAGTGGAAAGGCAGCAGCAGGTGGGCAGCCCTCCTCGCAGCCGTTCTCAGTGCAGGGTGCATCATGCTTGTATTGAGTGTGTTCCATGAGCGCTCAGTGAAACCAGTTACTTGTTACTCTCGTTACCATCATTAGCATTAGCCCTCACTATGTGCCAAGGACTTCCCTGCTGGCTCAGATGGCAAAGAATCTGCCTGCAATGCAGGCACCTAGGTTCGATCCCTGGGTCGGGAAGATCCCCTGGAGAAGGAAATGGCAACCCACTCCAGTATTCTTGCCTGGGAAATCCCATGGACAGAGGAGCTTGGCGGGCTACAGTCCCTGGGGTCACAAAAAGTCGGACACGACTGAGTGACTAACACTTTCACTATGTGCCAGGTACTTTGCCAAGTCCTCTGCACACACTATTTCATTTAATTCTTACGAAAACCAGCAAGGTGAGTACTGTTAACAGATCTCATTTTGGACAGAAGGGCCAAACGATTTGCCCTAATTCACCTACCCAATTAGTGGCAAAGCTGGAATTCAAACTCAGTTCTGTTTGACTCCAAACTCCATGTTCACTCGGCTGCACTGCCCCCCACTGCGGGGATCCATAACATGAACGTTGGTTTCTGGCTTGGTTATCAGCAAAGCTGATACAGACCAGTCAGTGCGTATTTCAAGGAACCAGAGATAAATCAGGCAAATGTGGGATTCTGTGCAAAGATCACTGTCTCAATTAAAGAGCCGAACCCCAGCCTGAGTCAATCATGAATCTATTATTTATGGCTATCTATTTCCCCAAAGCACTTGAAACTAGTTGATTAAAGATACATAAATGATAAAACCTTTTTTAAAAGCAAGAAAAGAAGAGCCAAGAAATGAAGAGGGTGGGAAAACTGTTCAGAAACCTGGGCAGAACACGGCTACTGCAGTCAACATGTAACCTGGGTTGGAGTCCACCACCCTCTGCCCCCCAACACCTCCCTGCCCCCAAGTATCCAAGAGAAAGAGGGATATGATCAAGGTTTAAGGAATAAAAGTCGAGGCCAATTCAACAGAGGACAGACTTTCCCTAGCAATCATTTCTAGGGGCAAATTAGCATTCAGGATGTCAGGTTTTTTCACCAACTTGAGAGCAGACTGAGGAGAGAGAGAGGCCTTGGGACAGGCCCCCCCATCTCCTGCTTTTCCAAAATGCCCCTGAACAGGGCACTCAACAAATGGCAAGTTTCCTTCCTCAACGGGGCTATGGGCTGGCAATGAGCTCCTTGGGTTTCCTATAACTTCAGACTCAGGAACCTTAATTCCACTGGGAATATGTTGTGTCTGGGGGCACAGGGTCTCTGCCTCCATTCCCCATCTTATTCAGGTGTTTCTCAACACAGCCTGACTGGAAAGGTCCAGGCATTGGATTGCCAGAGCCTGGTGCCAACTGCTTCTCAGGGCTTTGGAGGGAGGAGTCCTGCCACTGGCTGCCTGTGTATATCTGTGACAGGAAGACAGGAAACCCCAGTGAACTGTGAGCCGAACAGAACAACTGCTAGTCACTGCGCACCCGCTCTGCGCAGGCCCTTGGCTAGGTGCACTGCACACATGAGCTCATTGGATCCTCCGGCTGGGTGCTATTACCCCATTTCACAGAAGTAGGAACTGAGGACATCGAGGTGGGGTGACATGCTCAGCATGTGGACCAGAGTCCCAAGCCTGGACTCTTTCCCTCAAGCCTGCCTGCTGCCTTGGGCTGGGGTGCCTTGGGTCTTAGCTCCAGAGATTATTCTCCAATTTCCATGTAGAGGGCAAGCTGGATCCTCTCAGGACAGGGTGGGATTTCCTGGATGGGATTACACTGCTCAGAGACTGGGGTCACTCCTGGATTCCCATTTCTGCATCTGGCTCAGCCCTCTCTGAGCCTGTCCCCTTTGTCCCACTTCCTTCATCTCCTCCCCACCCTGCTCACCCTCGCGTGCCCTTTCACACCAGCATCAGACCTCTCTGTCCTCTGCAGAGGCCTCAGCCTCAGCTCCCACCTCCTCTCCAAGCTCTCAGGGTCTGACTGCTCCTCCTTTCTCTTTGGAAGCCTCTGCTCCAGCCCCAGGGGGTCTCTCCAGGGAGTTAGAGCAGCTCTTTTGTGCAAGATTACTGTGTAAGGTACTTTATTTACTTCATTGTCTTGGTCACTCTTCACCAAACTCTATGAGGCAGGCGTTCTCATTATCCCCATTTAACAGATGAGAAAATCTGCACCAGCCCCAGGGGGTTCAGGGTCCTCTCCAGGGAGTTGGAGCGGCTCTTGTGTGCAAGATTCCTGTGTAAGGCACTTTATTTACTTCATTGTCTTGGTCAGTCTTCACCAAATTCTATGAGGCAGGCGTTCTCATTATCCCCATTTAACAGATGAGAAAACTGAGGTGAAGCAGGTTGCCCTGAGCCACCCAGCTCTTAAATGGCAGAAGTGGAATGTACACTTAAGTAGTGCTCAAGTGCATGTGCTTTCCACTGTGTGCTGAGAGAGAAGGGGCTGGAGATCAACATGAAGAAACAGCCAGCCTGACGTTCAAGGCCAGCAGCCGCTATGGCTGTGATACCCTGCCCCCCGACCCCAGCAGAACCACCACATCGCTGCTCACAGCTCTGTCTGCATGGACACTCGCTCTCCTCAACAGGCAGCTTGGGCCCTACATCCTAGTTCTGTTTGAGGCTCAGGGAGGATCTCATGTCTCCTGAAGCTACTTTGTGGCAGTTTCCCTCCCAAGCATAGCGAGCACGTCAGGGTAGCCTGCAGCCCACCCTGAGAAGCTGTGAGAATTCATTCATGACTCAGCTTGTGCTCTGGTTTCTCTGCATTGGTGTATTTACTCGCCACATATTTATCGAGTGCCTGCTATACGCCAGACCTCAGGCACAGCAATAGGAATGCAAAGATCATGAAGACGTGGCCCTGCTTCCAAAGGAGGGGAACAGATATCCAGTGCCATGGTGCCACCTCGTGCCACCATCAAGCACAGAGGAAGAGTGAACTCTGAGGTCAAGGGGAAAAGACTCATGTGGACATGGTATCTGAGTTTTGAGGGACCCTTGTGGCTTCATCAGATGGAAGAAGCAGGGGTGGGAGGGGAAGATGTTCCAGGCAGGAGTATCAGGGTGGGCAAAGGCATGCTGATGTGAGAGGATGTGGTTCTGGTGCCTGGAACAGTGGGTGTGAGGGGCGCTGGTGAAGGTCAGAACTGAAATGTAGGCTGAGCTGAGGTCAGATACCCTGTGTGCCAGGCCCAGGAAATAAGATTTAGTCTGAAGGCTGTAGAAGAAAGGTACTGATGATACAGGATGAGGGATGGGAGAGAGAGAGGCCACAGGAAGGGAGACCAGCCCCGAGCTCATTACAGTAACTGGAAGGAGTAGGCTGGCCGGACATGGCTCATTGGCTTCATCTGCTCTCAGAATCCTGGCTTGTACACAGCTCTGCCTGGCCCACCTACGCTGGGCAGTGAGTTAAGTGTACGGGCTGTTTGTTGAGGGCCCTTCTACGTTACTTGCAGGAGCTCCATGCCTCAGACCTTGGGCGCCAGGTCTGCAGGGAGATGATGCACTTGCAAAATGAACCAAGAGCAAAATAGCGTTTGACCCAGCAGCCCCTCCCGAGGGCCTGCCTGTTTGCAGCCAGAGGTGAGGGCGATGCCAGGTTGCTCCCATATATTTTTTAATCCATACCAGGGCTGAGACCTGGTAACCAGGCAGCCAGAAAGAGTCCCAGGAGGCCCAAGGCAGAGATTTGGGGGAATAGGAGGCACACAACAGAGAATGCTCTGGGATACAGGTTTGTGTGTGCACCATTCATTTATTCGTTCCCTGAACAAGATGAGCAGTACTGCTGAGCACATAGGATCAGAAGTTCAGGAGGCAGGCTGCCCGAGTTCAGATCTGGACTCCATCCTCTGGGAAATTCTGTGACCCTTCTGCACCAGTTTCCCCTTATTACCCACGGAGTTAATGTGAGGCTTAACCTGGCACATACCAAGTGCCCTATAAATATTAGTGTAAATATTATTCTTTGACAATGTACTTCTATGCCAGGAAAAAAATTCCCCTATTGCTCTTTAATTATACCCCAGCCTGTCTCCCAGGAGAGACTGCAGTGAGCTCCCTGGGGACAAAGATCATATCTTATTTGTCTCTCTGTATCTACAGTGCCTTTGCTAAATGAATGAACTGGGAACAGTTTATGACCTTTAGGAGACTGCCATTAAATACGTCTTTATGTCTCTCTCCTTCCCACACACCTTGGCCCAGGCTGTTTCCCTCACCCATAATTCTACCACCCAACTTTTCCACCAACATTTAGAATGTACAAATCCTCTTTGTGTGGCCTCATATCGCATGCTTGTGTGTCTGTCTCCCCCAGGACACTGGGCTCCTTGGAGGTGGGGCTGGAGGGTTATTCCAATGCGGTGCCCACACGGGATATGTATTTTGTGAGCCACTCTGTGTAAGCTACAAAGGAGAAGACCTGGCCCCACCCTCAGGGGGCTCACCAGTCTTAGGTGGACAGAAGCCTGTGGGGGACCCGGAGTCCAGGGGTAACGCCCTGAATTCCAGGCTGAAGAATTACTGTGGCTGCACTGAGAAGATCCCACACATCAGCTGCTGGGCTCCAGGTCTCTGGGAAAACTGTGCAGCTTTCAAAATTCTCTCTAATGATACTCGCCTGCCCCAGCCCAGCTCTGTGCTCTGATGCACCATTAACCTGGAATTTGCAAACTCTTTCCTTGATCATTAAGAGAAAAACATTCTGATAAGCGGTCAAAATTAGCAGATATACTCTAGTGAAGTTCTTTCCTTGGAAATAAAAACAGAGAACCATTAGTGTCCACAGTAGATTGATTTTAGATGTCCCCCGGGAGCCAGCAGGAAGCAGGGATCCGAGAAAAACTTAGGAGGGAGAGCCCAGCTCCCCACCAGGAACTGCAAACTGGCCTCACTGGAGCTCCCTGCTGCTCCTGCCACCCGCTAGGGTGTGGGCCCGGGCCCTGCTTTCTCTCAGACACTCTCAGAACATTGCTGCCTTGTGGTGGTTGGGTGTGAAGGCTGCTTCCTGAGACGCCTGATTCCCCAGGGGTGAAAAACAACTCCTCTTAGATTTCCCTGGTGGTCCAATGGTTAAGACTCTGTCTTCCAATACAGGGGGTGTGGGTTCAATCCCTGGTCAGGGAACTTAAGATCCCACATGCTGCAGAGTGTGGCCAAATGCAAAAAAAAATAGGCTCCTCTCAGCATAGCCTTGTGATCCATCTGTTAATACAGTCCCTGGAGCCTTTGGGGAGTTAGGTCAGGAGCTCAAGGACACCCCAGGCTTCCTTGGCAGTTGTGGAGAGATGGTGGGCAGACAGAAGGGGCGCTGTGTGAACGTGACAAGCCTGCCTTGAGAACGGGATGATCTCTGGCTGTCGTTCTCACTCTGCCTCTCAATAGCTGTGTGACGTTGAGCAGGTTATTTCACTGGTCTGAGCCGTAGTTTCCTCATCTGAACAATAGCAAAAACTCTTTCCTCCCTCAGAGATTTGGCATTGGGACCCAGTGACCTCAATTGGAAAGGGCACTGTGGGTGAAAAGTTACATTTCAGAGCAGCAATAAGTATCTCTGGGGCGGGATGTACGGACCGTGGAGACCTGTAAGTCCTAATTTGCCCTTCCAACCTCAGTCCCCACAGCTTTCCTCTGTGTTTATTGTTGGGGGTCTTAGATGAGTGTTGGGGCCTTTGGATTCCTCCTCTGTCTGCACCTTTGAAACCAAACACTGAGCTGAAAGGATGGTCTCCCCACGCCCCTACTCCATCCCTCATTCTCAAACCCCATCCTCATCTTTCCCTCCAACCAACTCTGAGCTGTGCTGTTAATACACTCTCCCAGTGTCACGGTGAGGTTCCTACCATGACGTCAATTTTATAGGTAAGGAAACAAGGCTACCTAAGTAAAGGGACTTGCCTAAGATTTCACAACCAGTGAGTAGAGAAGCCCCTCAGATACGGACTTTCCAGCCCATGTTCCTTCCGCTTCTCTCACTGCCTGCACTTGTGCTAGCTCCTCCTCCAGCCCGGAATTCCCTCCTTCCACTCCCAGTCTCAATCCTTCTCTCTTTGAGGTTCCATTCACCTGTAACTTCTATGAGCCCGTCCTCACTTTCTCAGATTTCTTCCTCCTCCAAACTACTTGTAAATATACATTTGGACTTACCTGGTGGTCCAGTAGTTAACACTTTGCCTTCCAATGCAGGGGGTCCTTGGTCTTTTGATCCTTGGTCAGGAAGCTAAGATCTCACATGCCTCGCAGCCAAAAAGCCAAAACATGAAACAGAAGCAATATTGTAACAAATTCAAAAAAAGACTTTAAAATAGTCCACATCAAAAAAAAAAATCTTTTAAAAAAGTATAGTTTTCTCTGATTCTAAAAGAATGTACATTGAATAAGAAAAGAAGCAAGTGTAAAGAGGGCAAAAACCACCTAATATGAACACATACAATATCCACCACCCAGAAGTTTCCAGTCTTTTTTCTGCATGTTTGCATATGTGTTTGTATACTTTTCTCCCAAAGTTCTATAGCAGTTTCTTGCTCCTACTTTTCTTTTGGCCTCTATAGCTTTCTGACTTCTGTATGTGTGGGATTCACTCTGCCAGTCCATGAGCCATTTGAGGGCAGGCTCTGGGCCATGATTCAGGTTGGTGTGCACTCAGGGACCCAGCTCACAGCTGGCTGCAGAGAAGGAGGTGGGTCAGAGAACTGGAGAGATAATCTTCTTAGCTCAGTGTTTGGTACCAAAAGTGCAGGCAGAGGAGGAACACTCCTTTAATAGCCCAGCAATCAATGGGAGGAAGCGCATGCCATGTGTACCCTTCTTTACTTTTCAGATTAAGAAATACATATACAACAAGGAGGCTCATTCTAGAAAGGCTGGAACTATGCTGGAAAGAGGAGACGATGAACCTGGATTCACACCACAGGCTCCCTTCTCCCTAGCTCTGACCTTTGGGTACATCAGGCAAACTCTAAGCCTTGGTTTTTCTGTAAGATAGAAAACCTCTTTATAGAGTTGTGAGGATGAAACCATGGATACAAACAACTGCACACAATGCCTCACGTTGAGTGCCAGCCCCCCTCCCTTCCTTCCTCCCAAATAATTAAAGATGTCTGTTATCAACCTCCATTTATAACAGATCTCCCATATGCTAAGCCCTGTGGGGGCTAAAAAAGATGCTCTTCCTGCCTTAAAATCCCACTGGGGATAAACGACTTACACAGGGACTTATTAGAGGGGAAAGTAGTCCATTATAAGGGCTAATTGAGCAGCCCAGATAATGATGCAAACTGAGTTAGAGCCGAAGGAGCACCCTGTGTCCCGGGGTCCTTGGGGAGGCCACAGATGTGCTTCCCTCCGGATAAACAACAGCCTTTGCAACTCTGGAAGCAGTCAAAGCAGAAGACTGCAGAGATAAGCTTCTCTGGGCTGTGGACGCAGAGTTAGAATTTGGAAGCTTGGGTTTTTTATCTGTTTCATGTTACCAGCTTGTCCATAAATCACAGCAATCTGATGATTAAGCAATACGAGTTAGGTTGAGTTGAGAGAATGAAGTGAAACTAATAAAGATCGAAGAATAAGATCATAGGGAGTTGGTGATTATATACCCATCAAGGTCTCAATTAAGTTCTGCCCCTCAGCAGAGGACAGAAGAGAATTTCATCTGTCTTCTTCCCATCCCTGTTTCTATCCATCCTGATTTTCCTTGCAAGAAATTTATCAGAGCTATGGCCTGGGTAGTCATAGTGAGGCAATATAACATAGTCATTAAGAGCATGGAGCTTTGGAATCAGACAAATCTATTTCCTCTGCTATTTGCTGGATGTGTGACTTTGGACAAGTTACTTAGACTCTCAAAAATCTCCTTGTCTTTAAAGAGACTTTCCTTGTCCATAAAGAGACCTCTTCCATATGGTTTTTTTGAACTTTAAAATAGATAATAGTATTGCAGTGCTAAACTCCGGTAGATAGTGAAGGCCAGGGAAGCCTGGTGTCCTGCAGTCTATGGGGTCACAAAGAGTCAGACACGACTGAGCAACTGAACTGAACTGATTGCAATGCTTATCACTGTGCTTGTCAAGATTATAATAAATGTTAGCTGGTTTTATTAAAGTAATATCTGCATGAAAACAGAACAGATTGATTTTCCCCAAATGTGCATGTCAGATGTACACACTTCATTGGCAGAAGGTTGCTTCTGGAAGGTTGGAAGGTGGCCTGGGGCAAGAGAAAGAGCACTAGCAAAGTTGGCACCAAAATTCAGGTCACTTCACAGTGTTTTTCAAAAAAAATTTTTTACTATAATTCACAGTATGAGATGCATTTTATACCACAGTCTGCTACATTTATGCACTGATAGGCGAGAAAAAATTTTACACAAAGAATACACATCTTGACCACATGTGGTACAAACTGGTTTTGGGGTGGGGGAATTGTATGTTGGTTTGTTTTAGCGCAGTTGCAGTTTACTTATTTCGGACCCTATATTGGGTCCCAATCCACGGTTTGAAAACACTGTATGAAATGATTATGACCTTGGGAAAGTCACTTTCCCTCTCTGAGCTTTAGTTTTCCCAACTAAAAGCCCGTCCTGACACCAAGCCAGCCTCGCTGCTGCTGAGAGTGGTGCCAGGGGCACTGATGAAGCCCTTGCTGCTTGGAGGACGCCCATCCAGGGCCTGTGGGAGGGACAGACGTTGAGAAGCCACTTGGGGACACTGGGGATGGGTGGGAGGGGTGGGGATTGTGGAGGTTGCTTCTCCCCAAAGACACAATGTGATCTAAATAAAGGCAGTGGGCAGGGGAGAAGTAACTGGTGGTGTTTTTTCCCATTTGTGCCCCAGCAGCCTTCCTGACAGCGAGACGGGAGAAGACCCCAGGTACAGCCTTGGGACTGGGTTGGAAGTGGGTCCCCAATAAAGGGAAGGAGCTTGGGGGGATTCCCTGGTGGTTCAGTGGTTAAGACTCCACACTTCCACTGCAAGCAACACAGGTTCAACCCCTGATCAGGGAACGAAGATCCCAAATGCCACGCTGTGTGACCAATTTTAAAAAAGGAAGAAGAGGGAATACAGGGGAGGAAAGTAGTTTTAAAAAAATGGGGGGAGGAGGGGCTAGGCAGGGTGTGTGGGGCGGGGAGGGGTGCTAAGGATAGATTCAGGGCTGTATAGTCCACATACACTTAGAGACATGAAGCCCTATAACACGTGAGGCATGCATTCTCAAAGAGGGAAAAATCTGGTACTGGAGAGGAAAAACTTAGATATTCCAATGTTTTGTGGCTCTCCAAAGGGCCACAGTATATAAGCAGACATACAGTAGATCTGTGGTTTTAAAATTTCATAGAGGATAGAGTCAGAAATCGGATTAGTGGGAAGGGAGGAAGGTGATGACTGCTAATGGGTATGGCTTCTTTCAGGGGTGATGAAGATGTTGCGGATTTAGACAGCAGTGGTGGCTGCACAAACTTGTGAATATAATTTTTTTTTAAACCCACTGAATTGGAAAATAAATGCGGCAGGGAAAGGACAATTAGAAAAAATACGTCTAAAATGGCCCTGTGGTGATCCAAAAAAAATTGTTGAGAAACAAAGCTATAAGGAGAGGAGGTGGTTATCCCCGAGGCCAGACAGGAAATTCAGCCTGTTGCTTTATGTTCTATGTGCTTTATGTTCTGGTTGTCTAAAACATCCAAGTGAAATAGATTAATGTGGCTGCAAGACCTTCAAAACCCTCCCTAAGCACACTTCTTTCAAGACAATCGAGACACACTGGAGGAGGTGGGAAGTCAGGACTGGGAAGGTTGACTTGACCTTGTAAATCAGTGTAAGTGTCTGGCCTTCACTCCCCAACTCCACAGAGGTTTCACATCCCCACATTTTCTCTGCCATTTCTCCCACCTTGTCACCAAGTGCCAGGGCCTGATGACAGCCCAGCCTCTCTAGCCATAGTGACCGTAACTCTTGAGCCAAAAAGCAGACCTCACGGTATGTGACAAGTGTGAACATGTGGACAAGAGCAACAGGGCAGAATATTTGACACCGGAGCAGCTGGGGTCCGTCCAGGCCACATGGCCACCACAGCTGACCCTGTCCCTCTGAGTGAATCTCCTAGGCTCCACGGTTGTCTTCTGGGAATCACACTTGGAGCGCTTCTCAGCCCTGCAGGTGCCACCCTGAGTTGCATCAGCTGTGGGTTCCCACCCCCAGACTCGCAGGCACCCATGGTCCCACCCGGGCTGGCTGCTGTCAGAGTGCACTCCCTGCTCCAGCTGTCTGTGCAGCCGTGTCAGCCCATGAACTTGGCCAGTGCATCCGAGCCCTGGCTCAGAAGCTGGGTCTGCAGGACCCATGAGTTGGGCCTCAGACTCCCCTGACGTAGGAAGACCCCCACCACCGTGAGCCTACGCCCAACGTGCCTTCGCTCCACTCTCCCTTGTAATTTCACACACCCCGATTGTATTCAGGCAGTGGAGGCTCCCCAGGGGGACCTGTGGCATTTGTGGCTGCAGACTCCGTCTCAGGGGTCATCAAGGCCCTCGTGCTGGGTCTGAAGGAGCTGAGAATGTCTATGGCGTGCTCAGTCCATGTGGGTGAACCCTGAATGTATGTCTTTCCCTCCCTGCTGCAGCCCCGAGCGGGAGACGGTGGCCGACGCTGATGTCAGGTACTGTGACCCCGAGCACTGCCCCCTGGGGGAGACTTCCTCAGAGGGGCTGTGAGGCCTGAGGAGCCACAGAGTTCAGGAAGGCAGCTCCCCAGGTCCAACCCAGCCTCAGAGAAGGCCAGGGAGGGGGCTCTGCTTCACAGGGTGGCTGGGAGACCACTGCTGCTTCCAGGCATCAAGCTCTTCACACCAGATTGTTTTTATCCCTGTGGTCATCTTCTCCTTTTCTTTTTCCTTTTTTTCTTTCTTTGTCTTCAGAAACCATACCACAGTAAACATGATTTCCTTAACAGTGCTCTTTTTAAAATTTCCATTTGGAGAGTTAGCTGCTAACATCAAAGTTGAGTGGTTTGAGGGCTACGCAAGGAAGGAGGAGATCAGGGTTCAAGTATTCACTTAGTTGGCTTCTCCCAGGCTCTGAGCAGACCTGGGAAGGGGAACAGACTGCAGAGGTGGGACAGGGAGGGGTGGAGAGCAGGGAGGGGTTGAGGTCCCATATCCCCCAGTCAGCTAAGGCCCAGCACCCAAGCCTGCCTCAGGCCTTGGGGAATGGAGAGGCCACCAGGAGCCACACGCAGAGCAGATTTCAGCCAACTGCACCTCCTCATCTTCGCGGCGCCCCCACCCCCTAGTCCCAGTTTTATCCGTCAGCTTGATAACCACCTCTGACAGTGACCCCCTGAGAATGCCTCCTCTCCTCCTGCCCTACTTTTTCCAGGAAGAGAGGCCCAGTGGCCTATGCTTCTCAGAAGCCGTGGCTGCTAAATGCCACCGTGGAGGAGAACATTACCTTTGAGAGTCCCTTCAACAAGCAACGGTAAAAGCCTCCCAGAGGGAGGGAGCTGGGGGAGGGAAGAAATTGGTCATGCTTTAGTCTCCCTCCCCAGCCCCTAAGCACAGCCAGCTGCCTGCTCCTCCATCCATCTCCCTCACCCCGCCATCCTGCTCTCCAGCCTGCTGATCGGGATTCCAGCCTGTTCCATAAGGTCCACCTGGAAATGATCCAGATGTTCTGGACGTCGGGGCAGTCCAGCTCCCATGGTTGAGAGGGTAGGAGGGGAGGGAGGTGTGTGCACACTGGTGCCCCCTCTTGAGGTTGGTGAAAAGGCTCCCCCAGCGCTCTGCCCTCTCCATTCTCGTGATTCTCCGCCCCCAGCTCTGCAGCTCACACACAGATCCCTCCAGGGCTAATGACCACTGACATCCATGGACCTCTTTCCAGAGGCTCTTGGTATTCATGATTTCTTCTAATGCTCACACCAATCCCAGTAGGCAGGTACTATTATTATCCCCATTTTATAGATGAGGAAACCAAGACTCAGGACGGTTAGGTAAATTGCCCAAGACCACCCAGCCAGGAAGTGACAGAAATGAGTTTCGAATCCATCTTCTAACGCCCAAGTACCTGTCACCAAGACACTCTGATGCCTCCATGCACTCGGGCTAGCACCCACCCAGACTGAGAGCTGACCAGGGAAGTGTGAGGGGAGTAGGCTGGGCAAATATTTGAACGGCCATCATCATTTACTGCCTCAACAAACCAGCAGTGATTTTTCCCTGGCAGTGCCCCAAGCGTGGGCTCTGGCTCTAGCTTTTCCCACCGTACAGGGGCCACAGGCCCTCTCTTGTCACTTACATGGCTATTTGCTCCCATCCAATTTCATCCTTCAAATATTTAACTTGCTCCAAGATGGTGTCAGGTGCTGCCCTCAGCTCTTTTCGAGCTCACGTGGTGTTTGCTCACACCCATCAGGAGGCCCATTAAAGCCATCGCTTATCCTGGCACAGCTGCCTGGAGGGTAATGACCCTCTGCAAAAGCTCAGGCCCACCTCCGGCCAGGCTGCTCAGCTGTGTCCCCACCCCACCCCACTGCAGGTACAAGATGGTCATTGAAGCCTGCTCCCTACAGCCAGACATTGACATCTTGCCCCATGGAGACCAGACCCAGATTGGGGAACGGGTTAGTAGCAACCTCCAGGGGAGTTACTCAAAGCTGGGACCCTTGGCCTCCCCTGCTCCCCACCCATCACCATCACCACGCCCTGAGATCGTTCTCAAGGAGAGCAGGGAATGTGAAATGAAAGAGGGGTAAGGCTGCAGAGTGCCTGTCATGGGATCAAAATGATCTCCTTGAGCCCTGGGCTTGTGGCTGTCCTGGACAAGTTTCCAGTCTTGCTGGGTGCAGAGGTCAGCTTAGCACTTTCCCAGGCTGGGGAGGACTTGACCTCTCTACTGATACCCCGAGTATGTACTGAGAGCCTGCCCAGCACTGCCCCGGGCTCAGGGTTATTCTTCCTGTTCCATCCTCAGGTGGGGTCCCTCCTCCATAAGCTTAGATGAATAGGATTCTCCCATGGCTGTCCTCCTGGTGTGTGATTTAAATCCCCTCATCCTAGGGCTTCCCTGATAGCTCAGTTGATAAAGAGTCCACCTGCAATGCAGGAAACCCTGGTTCAATTCCTGGGTCAGGAAGATCCACTGGAGAAGGGATAGGTTACCTATACCAGTATTCTTGGGCTTCCCTTGTCTGCAGTGCAGGAGACCTGGGTTTGATCTCTGGGTTGGGAAGATAGCTACCCACTCCAGTATTCTGGCCTGGAGAATTCCATGGACTGTATAGTCCATGGGGTAGCAAAGAATCAGACTTGATTGACAGACTTTCACTTTCCTCTGTCCTGGTTTTCATGGGTCAGATGGTCCCTAGCAGCTACATGATGAATTGTTAAAGGCCTGGGGATCATTCTCCCCACTTCTGAATGAATTCAGTGAACGTGTACAAGTTCCTCCTCTCTACCAGATGAGGAGGGCGCAAAGAGGTGAATGAAGCCAAAGAGCTCACATCAAGTAGGGGCCTGGACAGTCTCTGCTGAAGGGCTGTGCGGGCCTGACCTTTCCTCCCCTTCGGCGGCAGGGCATCAATCTGTCCGGTGGTCAGCGCCAGCGAATCAGCGTGGCCCGAGCCCTCTACCAGCACACCAACGTCGTCTTCTTGGTGAGTACACCAGCCAGCAACTTCCTTGAGGTCCTTGTGTCTGGCTGCCCCCTTGGCTCAGACAGACAGACACACACGCACACACACCATCACCAAACAACATCCCTCTCCAGGAGCAAACTTCTCCTGCCAGAGATAGTACCTACTGATCTTTTTTTTTTTTTAATTTATTTATTTATTTTAATTGAAGGCTAATTACTTTGCAATACTGTAGTGGTTTTTGCCATACATTGACATGAATGAGCCATGGGTGTACATGTGTTCCCCATCCTGAACCACCCCCAACCTCCCTCCCTCCCTACTGATCTTATTGATGGAAAAACTGAGACAAGATTAGTCCAACTGATCAATGTGGACGTCACACAGCTCTGCAGTAGGCACGAGGGGAGATGAGCAGTAATTATAGGCCCCTGCTTTGTAGCACATCCCCAACCTATTAATACTCATTTAGCCCAAATATAAGAATCACAAATACCTGGAAAGTGAGTTGCCATTTCCTGTTTCAGGCCCAGAGCAGACATTGCTAATTGATCTCAGTTTTCTCTCCCATGAAAACTGAACTTGGCCTCAGAATCCTTCTTAACACAGCACTCCAGGTAACCTCTAATAATCAAACATGAGATAAAACTTGGCTGTACCCGTCCTCCTTCATGCCAAGTTCTGTGTGGTGTGCCTTAGTTGATACTGAAGAATTCCAAGACATAGCCCTTGGCTTCAGAGGTTTAGAATCTAATTAGGGAAACAGAGCTCACCAATACTCAAGAGCCACAGCCCACTTGAAAGCCAAACTGTGTAACAGGCTATGAAGGGCCTTGTCCGGGGAGACAACTGTGAGGACAAGAGTAATCAGGGAGGGCTTCACAGAAGAGAGTATTAAAGAGTGAATCAGTTAAACAGAAGGAAAGAGCGAGCCATTGGGACAGACCGCTGGCAGAAGGACTCTCAGTTCTCTGATCCTGGCTTTATTCTCCACCCCGCCACCTCCCCACTAAACTCACTGCATGACGGAAAGGTTCACAGTGTTTGTTACCATCTGACACAGGCATAGCATTTTACAAAGTACTAGCTTATTCATCATCCCTTGTGAGCTACAAACAACCTTGTTAGAGAGGAATAAAGTGGATACTTTAATTTATTTCAGCTAACTTTTAAGCTCCTACTCTGTACTAGGCACGGGCTCAGGGGATATCAGTTCTTGAGGGCCCCACGGTCCAGGCTAGACAAATAGCTATCAAATCTGACTTCCTGCAGGGTATCACTGGGACAGAGGGAGGAAAGACTAGGCTCAGGTATCAGGAAAGGACACAGGAAGAGCTGGTGCTTAGGGGAAGTGCTGAAGGATGAGTAACAGTTCACCTGACAGACAAAAGGCCGATCAGCACTCCAGGCAAAGGGAAAAGCTTGGGCAAAGGCCTGGAATGGCAGATTCCCTGGAAATCAGAGCATAGGGAGCTTTTACAAGACAGATGGGAAGTGAGGTTGGAAAGGAAGACTGAGCAGGTGGGAAAGGGTCTGGATTAGGGTGCTAAGGAATTCGGACGTAATAGACTATGGGGAGTCACTGGAGGTTCAGGAGTTAGGAAGTGCTTGTGATTAGACCTGTTTGAGAGTGGTGACTGATAGCCCATTGAGATGAGGCAACTGAGGTCCAGAGAGGTTAGGTACACTGTCCAAGGCTACACAGTGAAGTGGTGTCAGTCCCTAAACCAGAGCATGTACATCCACTGTTTTTACATCCACTGTTACCCACCCCCATGCTTGCCCCTGTTTTCTCCCATCTACCCAGGACGACCCCTTCTCAGCTCTCGATGTCCATCTGAGTGACCATCTGATGCAGGCCGGGATCCTTGAGCTGCTCCGAGATGACAGGAGGACAGTGGTCCTAGTGACCCACAAGCTACAGTACCTACCACATGCAGACTGGGTGAGGGGCCAGCAGCGGGTCAAACTGTGGAGGGCTATGGTGGGAGAGGCAGTTGGGTGTCTTCAAAGGACTCCATCAGATGTCTGAGCAGCAATTGCTGAGGGTCACAGAGCAGAAGAGAGCAGCACTGGATGGCTTCACTCAGGCTTGGCCCATCAGGGAGACCTGGCATACATAGTCCAAGTGTTTGGTGTCACCTAGAGTTGCAGACATCTGCATCCTGACTGGGGGCCCCATGGGTGCACACAAGGTCAGCACCAAGAAGTCTAGAAAGAAGCAGACACTCAGTTCTTACTTCCATTTCCTACCCAGTTTGATGACTCATTCCCCTGTCCTTGGGGAGTGCCCATGTGGACAGGAGAGCATCTTCCTGCCCACTAGTGCGTCAGATTCAAGTTAGGGTCAAATGGGAAATATGGAAACAAATATTGGCAGTAGTAATAGAAACGTCAGTGTTATCAGTAGAACGAAATATCACATCAGTTAAATCCCCATATTCCTCAACATGAAGAAGGTAGTTATTTTTAAAATAATTGGAAAGCATTTAATTCTTAAACTGGAAATCATGTGACTTTTGAAATTGGGGCCTTGCCTGACTTGTACATAAATTTGTCTGTGAAAATGAGGCCCTTCCTAAGCTTCAGGTCTGTGTTAAATGCCCCTGATAATTTCCCTCAAATAAGTCTTCCTTCTACATGTAGTAAGGTCTTCCCCTCTACTATGAATAAAAAGGAAAAAGATCCAGACTTTTCAGAAAAGCTATTAAAACAGAAAAAATGCGGGGGGCGGGGGGTGGGGGGAAATTCCAGATTTTAAAAATAGCTATTAGAGGAGGTACAAGTTTGTGTCTGAGTTTCTGCAGTGACCCTGGTGAGACAATTCAGGACAGTCCTTAGTCCAAAGAAGGCCAACACAGAGGTGCCTGGTTCCTTAAGTGAACAGGACTTTGGGGCATCAGCCCTTGAACCCCAGCATGGGGTGAGTGGGAGTGAGAAGAGCAGGTTGGGTTTCTGAATTAATGATGGGTCTACGTGAGTATAAAGCATTGACTGTTTCAAATAAAATACATTTTATTGATCTCAAAGGGGCCTCCCACATTTAGACCAACAGGTGCTTTGCCAAACACTGGTGGAACCTGACAGGCCTGATGTGAGGAGGAGTTAAGGGTAATGAGCTGTTAGCCCACTAAGTGCATGCAAACAGCTGTCATTGCTGGAGTCCTTGGGGATAACCAGACAACTTGACCAGGATGCACTAATTTGCTCTGCAAACCCTCCTATCAACCACGGGGCAACCATTGAGAACTACCCCTGAGATGTACCAGATTCTAAATCCTGGAGTGTCCTGCTGAGGGCAGTGGGTGAGCGGGAGCCATTTGTGGTGGGGAAGGGATGTGTGCTCTGAGCACATCCGTCTCAGACCCCTCGGTCAGGCAGGAGTATGACCTCCACTCCCCCGCCTCAGCCAGCCCCCCACCGAGTTTGTTTCTGCCTTTTTAGATCATCGCAATGAAGGACGGCACCATCCAGAGGGAGGGCACCCTCAAGGACTTCCAGAGGTCTGAGTGCCAGCTCTTTGAGCACTGGAAGACCCTGATGAACCGGCAGGACCAAGAGCTGGAGAAGGTGGGTATAGCCTGGGGGCCAGGCAGCCTGGCCCCTGAGGATAAGATTCTGCTAGAACCTGAACTCATAAAGGCCTTCCTGCCCTCATTGGCCCTAGGAAGCCCCCAAAAACACCCACAAAAGACAGATGTGGGAGCTGGGCATGAAATCGCTCCTACTAGACAGCCAGTACCTGTGCCAGCTACCCAAGGCAGAGTCAGGCCAATGCCTTCCCCATGTCCCGAAATAGTCAGATACCATTTAGTTACAAAGCTTCAGATAACCAACTCAGACTGGCTAAACAAAGAGAAAAGGGGGGTGGGGAGTTAAGGATTTACTGGCTCAGGAAACTGGAACATCCAGTGATGCTATAGCTTCAGGTGGAGCTGGATCCAGGTGATCAAGCAATATCATGAGGAATCTAATTCTCCCCACCCCTTGGCTCTGCTTCTCTCACACCAGCTTCATTCTCATGGAGGCAGTGAGGGCCATCGGCATCTCAGGCTTCCATTCTTCCAGGTCAGCAGCTCTGCCAGAAAGACAGTGCCTGTTTTATGATAGTTCAGCAAAAGTCCCAGGGCTGACTTCTGTTGGTCCAGTTTGGTCAGGTGCCCATCCTGAGCAAATCACTGTGGTCAGGGATGTGGAATGTGAAGACTGACCAATCCCGGGTCACATGACCACTCTGGGATTCAGAGAGAATGATTAGCCCACCTGAATCACAGAGACAGAATAAGGGAGAGGTGGTCTCCCACAGGGATACTGGGATGCTAGTAGCTGATGCAGGGGAAGGAGTAAATTCTGGCAGGCAAACATGTGTCCATCTGGACCATCCTCCAGGCAGGGGCAACTTGATAACTGCCGGTGGTCAGCACCAGGGGCAGTTCCCCCCTACCCACTTCCCTTTTCCCCTCCGCACACCCTGAGGACATTAGCCAGGCCCCATCTATCTTTCAGGAAACCGTCATGGAAAGAAAAGCTACGGAGCCACCCCAGGGCCTGCCCCGGGCCATGTCCTCAAGAGATGGGCTCCTGCAGGATGAGGAAGAGGAGGAAGGTACAGGCCATGGGACTGGAGTGGAATCATGGCCTGAGGTCTGCTCCACCGTGAGGAGACTAAGGGTTGGGGTTCCGGGAGTGGGGAGATGGTGTGCCTCTGATGCATACCTTCCCCGCTGTGCACCTCAGTATCCCCATCTGTAAGTGGGGCTGATCCAACCCCTGTTCTCTTCAGAGGGGTGTGCAAGGTGACTCCATAAGGGGGTTCTTCCACCTGCAGAGGAGGCGGCCGAGAGCGAGGAGGAGGACAACCTGTCGTCGGTGCTGCACCAGCGTGCCAAGATCCCGTGGCGGGCCTGCGCCAACTACCTGTCCTCGGCTGGTACCCTGCTCCTCTCGCTGCTCGTCTTCTCCCAGCTGCTCAAGCACATGGTCTTGGTGGCCATCGACTACTGGCTGGCCAAGTGGACTGACAGTGCCCTGACCCTGAGCCCCATGGCCAGGAACTGCTCCCTCAGCCAGGTGGGTCCAGCAGCCCCAGTGCCAGAGCCAGGGGACCGGGAGGACTGAGCACGGGCCACCCCCCACAGGATGCCAGCCTCGTTCTCTGCCAGGCCCAGGAGTGTTCCCTCAATCAGACCGGCTACGCCATGGTGTTCACGGTGCTCTGCAGCCTGGGCATCGTGCTGTGCCTCATCACGTCTGTCACAGTGGAATGGACGGGGCTGAAGGTGGCCAAGAGGTTGCACCGCAGCCTGCTGAACCAGATCATCCTGGCTCCCATGAGGTAGCCCTCTCCCCTGGCTGTGCCTGGCTGTGGGCGAGTCATTGTTCTCTGGGCCTCAGCTCTCCCATCTGTAAAATGGGGATATATCAATACATACAATCTCTATTGCAGGTCGCTAGATGTGACTCAAGGACATGGGGTGGGAAAAGCCCCCTCCTTGGTGCAGAAAACAGGGAAACTGTTATCTACTCAGCTAGACAGGGTGTTACAAATGTCACACAGTTAGCTCATCTAATTCTCACAACAGCCCTTCAAGGGTCTGCAGGCTCTGCA
Source organism: Bos indicus x Bos taurus (assembly GCF_003369695.1). Classification (NCBI taxonomy): domain Eukaryota; kingdom Metazoa; phylum Chordata; class Mammalia; order Artiodactyla; family Bovidae; genus Bos; species Bos indicus x Bos taurus. The sequence goes on along the minus strand of NC_040090.1, from coordinate 49,187,445 downwards.
TGAATGTTTCCCCTTTCTAGGCAGGTACCACCCCCGGTTCAGCTCTCCCCTTCCCTGCCTCTCCTTCCTCATTCAGCCATTCTGCAGGTTCTGACCCCAGGGACACACGGTAGTTATTCTAATCCTCTGTAATGGGATCAATCAAAACCCCAAAGGCTGCTTGGTGTGAAAGACAGTTAAAGCTGTCATAGCCCGATTGGCTGCCAACTCAGTTTACAAACCCAGCAGGCAAACAGGCTATCTGATCCCTCCTCATCATCCAATCACAATCTCCTCTCCAGTTTCATGATCAGTCTGTGACCCACAGACACAGCCTCCAAGTTTACTTATCCTCTATTTGTCTCAGATCTGTGGTTCTGAAATTCTCTGGTTGGGGTTGGGCTGTTTCCGGGTCACAGCCAGAGTGCTGACAGCTGGAGTGACCTCGCAGGGCCAGCCAGCTGACAGGCTGTCCCCAGGGCCCGGCCTCTACCCTCCCTGCCCCATCCCCACCCCCACCCCCAGGAGAGTCGTCTCTCTGGAGAGAACTCTATGTCCCCAGGAGGACAGCTGCTGAGTGAGGCAGGCCCAGTAAGAAGCAGAGAATGGTGGCAGTGGTCACACATGGGCTGGAGGGTCAGAGAGGCTGCGAAGGGGCTAGCATCCCTTTGGGCAGCCATGGGAATTCTCAGGGACACAGGCCAGACACAGGCAATCACCCTGGGAAGGCAGACCTGGGGATGACTCCAGAGATATGGAAACAAAAAAATAACTACCCTCCTTCAGTAAACAGGAAGGAAATCAATACACGGATGAGTAACTGTCCTCTGATCACCTCTTAGGTTTTTCGAGACCACGCCCCTTGGAAGCATCCTGAACAGATTTTCATCTGATTGTAACACCATCGACCAGGTACACAAGATCGCAGTGACGTATGTCCCCAGTCCAAAGAGAAGCCAGGTCCCCAGGAGCTTCTCCTGTCTGATGCTGGCTTCCCCAGATCAGCTGATCAGAGCCTTGGGCTAAGAACCTAGTGGGCTCCATCTGATTATAATGCTGCCTCAGGACCTGGGGCCTCCCCTGGGAGACTCTCCTAATGAGGCTGAAGGAAACCACATCCCTTTGGCTTCTGCCCAAGCCCACTCTGGCTCACAAGAAGGTTCCAGCATACTCTGCACCAAGGTGACTGATTTTCTGGAGAACAAGCATTTTGATTCTGCCTATGTCCTTTATTCTTCATCGTACTAAATGGTGAAAAAGCAAAGTCCTAATGCCTGGCCTCAGGGAGCCTACAGTGTAGCTGTAGGGATAAGACATGGGCCAGTAGTAAAGGAAGAGCAAAACCTGGCAGCAGGTAACACGCTGAAGATGACCAAATACCAAAACTCACCTCCCAGAACTTCCCTGGTGTCCAGTGGAAGAATTCGTCTTCCAATGCAGCAGATGAGGGTTCAATTCCTGGTGGGGGAACTAAGATCCCCCATGCTGCAGAGCAACTAAGCCCACGTGCCGCAGTGGCTAAGCCCAGAGGGCCTCAGCTAGAGAGCCTGTGTGCCACAAACTACAGAGCCCAAGAGCTCTGGAACCCGCAGGCTGCTCCCACATACCACAACCAAGATCCCACGTGCCACAACTAAGACTCAATGCAGACATACATAAATAAATATATATATTTTAAACGCTTTGAAAAAAAAATTCACCTCCCTTTCTCACCCTTCCTTCCCGCAGCACATCCCGTCTACGCTGGAGTGCCTGAGCCGCTCCACCCTGCTCTGTGTCTCAGCTCTGGCCGTCATCTCCTATGTCACACCGGTGTTCCTAGTGGCCCTCCTGCCCCTGGCTGTTGTGTGCTACTTCATCCAGAAGTATTTCCGGGTGGCATCCAGGTGATGGCAGCACTTGCCAGTGGGGGTGAGGGATAGGAGCTGCTTTGCAATAGTCACTTCAGCTCTGTTATCAGAATCATTATAGAAGTGGTAGAGTCATGTCCCCTTCCCCAAAATGAAAATAGAAATATTCATATTCCACTGTCCTAATACAAGCATCTGGCAGTACACACACTGCAGTTACTATCTGGACTATTTCCTGGGGTGATACGCTCAGGAATGGGATCACTAGGTCAGGGTGTATACATGCGACTATGCCCTTCATTCATTTTGCCAAAATGCTTCCCAGAAGGATTGTATGATTCTAGTGTCCAGGCTGATTGCTGATGCATAAAATCAGAGGGCACCTGATGTGACGGGTCTGATGGCAATCAGACCTCCCAACTCACTTGGGTCCAGAGCAAGGATAGAAAAATCCTTGACTTGAGGGAGCTTCTCATGGCCTTTCTCATTGATCACATTCGCCTTCATGGGCCGTGGAACCATGCATGGCTCTTTCCTACTCAAAATTTTCTAAGAATGTTTTCTAAGAAGTTCTTTCTGGGAGCGATTCTATTAAGCTCACAGATTCAAAGATTTGTAGGGCCAATTTTTAAGAGCCTCTAGGCCAGTGTTTCTCAAACTGCCAACCACAACCTATCAGTGGGTCATGATATCAGTATCATAGATCACAACCAGTTTTTCAATGAAATAGAAAATATATAGAAAATATCAGGCTGTATTCGCACACAGTAACAATAAGCTTTGCTTGATAAACCTTTGTTTTGGCTGTGTATGGGTGTGTGTGTGTGGGGGGGTGCACGTTTGTGTACTGATTTGTAATATAATGTTTGTTACTGGGGTTGTGGTCAGAAAGGTTAAGGATGTTTCCCAAGTACACAGAGTTTGTTAGAAATGAATCAAAATACTGATTGGGCATTATAATAATAATTAAATTTAGATACATATTGGGTACAATTACCTTGCCCGCAAGGATCAAGATCTGTATAAATGGCTTTTTGCCTGGTTGATCTGGAATCCCTTGGTACCCACGAAGAACAAAGTGCATTGATGTCCACAAAATCACAGAGGCTTTTTAAACACTATACAAGCTGTTCTACAAAGTTCATTTCTTCTGCCAGAGAAACCACCCTATTCCCCTGGCATCCACTCTGGCTGTGGGTGTGGTTTGTCCAGGAAAGCTGCTTCCTGCATTCCAACCTGGCCTCCCGGGCACTAATACACTTGTCAAGGTGCAGCTGTGGGGAGCAGGAGCAAATTCTGTTGCCATGGAAACCACTGGCCTTTCCCTCTCAAGGAGCTCTTTAGATCCTGGCCTGTGATGTGCCAACACCTGTGGTGGTTACTGGGGAGTTTGGTCCTCCTGTTCCTTTGCCTGGCTGTTAAGGTTGTTCACCTCTGAAAGGGAAGCAACACTGCCTGTAGAGCCTCACCACAGAGTGAGGCGCTGCAGCAAAGCCAGCGGACAGATGCAGACGCGAGGTGGATGACGTGCGTGATAACGGTAACCCTTCAACATGCTCTGCTTAAGCATCTGCATGAATGAGATGGGGTGGTACCCTCCTCTTCCCTCTTCACAGGCGAGAAACTGAGGCCCAGAGGGGTGAAGCCATTTGGCCCCACAATGGTAGGGGTGGAGCTACGATTCACACCCAGGCTGAGCCCCGACCTACCATCTTAACCATTAGGTTCTGCTCCCCGCTTCCCCCACAGGGACCTGCAGCAGCTGGACGACACCACCCAGCTCCCGCTGCTCTCGCACTTTGCTGAAACTGTGGAAGGCCTCACCACCATCCGGGCCTTCAGGTACCAGATTCACCCTGGAGGGTAGGGGAGTGGGGATGGGGCCAGGGTCACAGGTCATGGGATTTGATTCTCAGGGCTCCACTTAGGAAAGCGCAGAACACATGTCTGCCAGCCCCCCATCAGGCCCTGAGGCCGGTCCACCCGAGGGGTCAGGTCCACTGGGCTCCAGCTGCATGATCTAGAGGGGAGATTCTCAGACCTAGAGCCAAGCCCAGGGCCTCTGTGAAAAGGTAAAATGTGAAAAGAGACAAGGCCGAGACAATTCCTCATAAATCTATGTGAAAAGGCCCTCACAGGGTGTGGGCCAGTCCTGAGGCCATCTTTCATTGAGACATTACTGTGAGCCAAACACTAGTATGCTGAGTACTTTACATGCCAGTACTCATTCATTCTGCCCTGCAATCTGACATGGAAAGCTTGATGAGTCCCATTTCTCAGGTAAGAAAATTGAGGTTCTCTGTAAGGTTTCACAAAGTCCAGATTTGAAGCTGGCTTGTTCATTCAACAAACATTTACTGAGTGTTCACCCAGCCCCTTGCCAGGCACTGAAAAGATGGAAATAATTCAGATGAGCCCATACCCTGGAGGCATTTACAGTGTCAGCTTTGAGCAGGCCAGGACAAACCCATGTGCCAGGTACTCTGAAAGAAAGGCTATGGTAGCACAGCAGGGAGGCAGTCATGGAAGCCTTCACTGAGGAGGTGGCATTAGTGCTGGGACTCAAAGAGTAGGTAAGAGTTCACCAGACATAGAAACTTACCCCAGCGTCAGTGCCCTGCCATCCTCTTGCCACTCTGAGTTGTGGTGTTCAGCATGACAGGGGCATCTGAGGCTGCCTTGGGAGTGGGGGTTAGAACTGTTGTTCCCCACCTCAGTCTCTGTCTGAAATATTAGAGCATCTGTCCTCTGGATAGACACGTTAGAGACATCTGACCCAGATTCTGGGCCCTGGTCTCTAAGCCTCAGAGAGTGACTCTAGGTTATTTTTAGGATAACATAGCTGCACGGGGCATGCCAATAACCATGCGGCACTGGCCTTGTGTCCAGGAACCCTGGGGCTCAAGGAGAGAGTCTAAGGAGGCTTCTATCTCCTTCCTCCAACCCCCAAAGTCCAGCTGCCCAGACTCCTGGTGCCACACCGCAGCCCCAGTTCACTCCTTGGGGATCTGGGGCCAATGGGAAGTCCTCTTTGGGGTCTCATCTGAGTAAAGCAAAGCTGAACCCTGCCCTGGCCTTGGCCCTGCTCCCTGGACCTCCCCTGCCGCTGTGTGAGCCTGTGCCGTCTTCCCCACGGAATACTCCCTGGAGCCTGGCCTGACTCCAGGGTTTCCTCCCAGCTTTGTCCTCTTCTCCAGTCTGAACTCCCTAGTTCTTCCACCCTTTGGATCCCTCAACACTCCCAGGCCAACCTCTACTCTAACTTTTGGTGATGCTCCTCTTAGAATTGGTATCCTGGAGGCCTTCAGGCTGGGCCTGGGGCAGAGAGATTGTGACTTTCCTCGAGTGGGCCAGACCCCCTAGACAGGATCTGCGTGGATGCCAGCATCCTTGCCTCAACCAAGCCTATGGTCGGCTAGAGAAACTGCTCCTCTGGAGGCCTACTCCACATTGCACCGACACAGTGGATGATTTTTAAATTTGAATGAAGGACTTTTTAAAATCATCCCTGAAGGTGTTGAATTCATTGGCTTTTGCCCAGCAGCCTGCCCTGCCAAGAGCAAACTAGTGATTATTTATTGGTTGTACACTTCCTGTGTGCCAGGCATGTGTGTGGATTATAACATTTAATCCTCACAAGAGCCTCGTGACATAGGTAGGAGAAGCCCCATTCTACAGATGGGGCCGAGTAACCAGCCCGAGGTCACACAAACAGTGAGAGCTGGTTCTGGGCTTGGGACCCAGGTCTGGCTGACCCTCTGGTTTTCCTGGAAGCCCTACTTTTTATCCCCCCAAAAGTTTCAAGGATGCCCAACACTGAGTGATTGTTTCAGTTCACGAAGGAACTATTACTAGCCCCGTGAAAAAACTTAGTTTCAGTCCTGAAACATAGCCGGTAATAGTAATACTCAGACTCTAGCCTGCTTCTGCACGACTCCAAATCTGGGGCTCTTTCCACATTCCTTACATCATCACACACCTATCACAGAAGCCCCATCTCACATGCACCTTCATGCACACCCACCCCTCAGGCCAGTCACACACGCTTCAGACGCTCCAGTTACACGAGCACTCACACATGTACATCTCCAACATGCACTTACTCACTCAAGCCCTCAGACATATGGTTTCACACTCCCATAAGATACATCACCCCATCACACACACATCTACCCTGTGGTTGGGCAATCACACCCTCTCACACCCCAGAGATTCACTTTGCTCTCCTCAGACACATGGTTCAAACTCAGACCCTTCACCCAGAAACAAAGCAGAACAAACATCTTCTGGGAGTGAAACGCAAATGCCCAAAAAGGTTCATCTTGAGTCCCTCTGAGTCCCATCGGTTGTTTCCCTGAGACCGTGTTGAGATGGCTTTCCTTTATTCACCATCAAACAAGCACAGCTGCCCGCTTCTGTCGGCCTGGCCCAGGGTCTGACGAGGTGGCCAAGGAGAGTGACACCAGGAGCCCAGGCTGGTCAGAGAGAAGAGGCAGATCATACAGAGTAACATGAGGGAGAACATGAGGAGGGCACGAGAACAGGGAAGAAGCCTCCAGAGTTCCTTGCACAGAAAATCCCATCTATCTTAGAGGGATAGAAGGTTCGTTCACTCAACAGATACTTATTGACAGTGCCAGGTGCTGGGGATAGGGTTTCCCAGGTGGTGCTTGTGGTAAAGAACCTGCCTGCCAATGCAGGAGTCATAAGAGACGTGGGTTTGATCCCTGGGTTGGGAAGATCCCTGGAGGAGGAAATGGCAACCCACTCCAGTATCTTTGCCTGGAGAGAGGAGCCTTGCGGGCTACAGTTCACAGGGTCACGAAGACTTAGACACGACTCAGCCACTGAGCACACACAAGTGCTGGGGATACATTAGTGACCAAAACAGACAAGGTCTCCATCCTCGAGGAGTTTACAGGCTAGTGAGGGAGATCGATGATAAATAGCTAGAGAAATTAATATATGAGCAGAGATTATGAAACAAACAGGCTGCAGAGATGGAGAACAATAGGCCAGGAAAGGCCGCTCTGAAGAGATGTCATTTAAGGTAAAGCCTGAAGGTTGAGAGAAATCAGCCTTGGGTAGAGCAGAGGAGAAAACATTCCAGGCAAAGAGAACAGCATGATAAAAGGCCTTGGGTGGGGAGGAACTTGGCATTGTCACAAAACTGAAAAGAGGCAAGCAATGTAATAAATTACTTTGCTGTCATTTCTGTGGCTGCAATGCAGTGAGCAAGGGGATTTGTGGCATGGAAGGAGGCTGGTGAGGTTGGCAGGGACTGGTTCCCACAGGCGAGAAAATGGTTCTTTATCCTAAAAAGTCTTTCATATTCTTAGCATCAGAGAGATAGGATGCAATTCATAATTTGGGAAGCTTATGCTGGCTTCTGTGTGGAGAGTGGACTGTAGAGAGATGGCAGGTAGACCTGTTAGGAAGCTGATGCTATAGTCCAGGTGAGTTTGTGGTGGGCAGGGAGCAGGCGAGAGGCAGGCAGAGAGGCAAGGTCAGTACTGGAGGTGGTCAGAAGAGGACTGAGGGATTGGATGTGAATCAGATGATTGGATGTAAATCAGGTTTCTGGCCTGAGCAATGGGCTGGACGGAGGAGCCCTTTCATGTAAGAGGGAAGCCCTACAGAGGAGAACTGGTCTTGGAGTGAAAACAAGAGTCTGAAGGAGGTGGCGCTCTTGACAGGTATGAATAAGAAGAAGGGAGCTGGTAAGGCATTCCAGAGAGGAGAGGTGTACATCAGGTGGCAGAGGTGGCATGTTTCAGGGCTGCAGGTGAGGAGGGTCCCAGGGGCTTCATGGACCAAGATGATTCCCCCTCACCCTCCTGATCCTCCCTCCAGGTACGAGGCCCGGTTCCAGCAGAAGCTCCTTGAATACACAGACTCCAACAACATCGCCTCCCTCTTCCTCACGGCCGCCAACAGGTGGCTAGAAGTCCGCATGGCAAGTGCCTCCCCCCACCCCCCAGCCCCGGGACAGGGGGCTCTGATAGCGCTGTGCTGCCAGAGCAAGGGCCAAACGGGCCAGAGGGCGGGAAGGCAGGATGGATGCTGACCCAGGTGCGCACACGGGGTGGGTGCGGAGCCCTCCTGCGTCTCCCAACCCTGGGGGTTCTCCCTGTGTCTGCCCTTGGCCTCCTCTTCCCTCTCTCACTGCCTGGAGGCTTGTGTGTCTGAGGTGTGGGCCAAGGGGGAGAACAGTTGTGCGTTGAGCTGTGACAAGTGTGTGTGTCTGGAGTGGGTCATATGGCACGTGGGGCCAGCTGGTGAGGTATGCGTTTGGGCATGGGGGTGGGGGGAGCACTGCTGTGTGCACACGGTGACTCCCGGGGCTCCAGCCTTCACGCCCTCCTGCGTGTCTGACGATGTGTATGTGCAGTGCGGGGCTGGGGTTGAGTCTCAGCTGAGCTGCTCTCTGTCCTAAGGGAGTGGGTGTGGGTTGGGGCGGTGTGCTGTGGCCATAGCGCCCACTGAGGGCCCAGGCCAGCCCCGCTCCCTCCACAGGAGTACATTGGTGCGTGTGTGGTCCTCATCGCGGCTGTGACCTCCATCTCCAACTCCCTGCACAAGGAGCTCTCTGCCGGCCTGGTGGGCCTGGGCCTCACCTACGCCCTAATGGTGAGTGGTGACAGGCGGGGCAGGAGAGGGGGTAGACACCAGCAGACATCAGGGCACCCCCTCCCCTGACTGAGATGCTCCTGGGCCTTCTCCCTCCACCCGGCTACACCAAGTCTGATGCCAGAGGGACCATGTGGGCAGGAGGGCTCCCTGCAGGTCCCCACCCCTTCACCCAGGCCTGGGCCCCAGATGGGTGCTGGGTGAGGATCCACATTCACTGTAACCCCCAGGGAAGGCACCCTGGGCTGTAAGAAGAGCCATCCCAGGGCCCAGGGACAGGACCAGGGGATCACCAATGGGACCAGGTGACTGGCTTGCTCCCTGCAGGTGTCCAACTACCTCAACTGGATGGTGAGGAACCTGGCGGACATGGAGCTCCAGCTGGGGGCCGTGAAACGCATCCACGGGCTGCTGAAAACTGAAGCGGAGAGCTACGAGGGACTGCTGGGTGAGGGGCGCGGGAGGACTCCCGGAGAAACAGCCCAGCGTGGATGTGTGTTTAGGTTGAGGAGGCACGAGGAACCTGGGGGTGGTGGGGGGCACTCCTGGATACCAGCTGTGGCCCATGCCTGGCAGCTGAGACCCCCACACTGGCCCCCAGCACCATCGCTGATCCCCAAGAACTGGCCAGACCAAGGCAAGATCCAGATCCAGAACCTGAGTGTGCGCTACGACAGCTCCCTGAAGCCGGTGCTGAAGCACGTCAATGCCCTCATCTCCCCTGGACAGAAGGTAGGGGCGGGGAGAGCTGGACAGCACCCCCAGGGTCGCCTTCTGACCCTCAGGGCCCTCCAGATCTCACACCCATCCAGCCCCTCAGTCTCCCAGCCCTGGGCCTCTCCCTTTCTCCTCCTGCTGCCCCCACTCACCCACCATGGAGACAGACACCACAGACTCCGTGGGCTCAGAGGTGCTTTGTCAGGGCCCCCTGCAAACGGCCAGGGGCTCTCCCAGGACACTGGTCCCTGAACTTCAGAGCAGAGTCCTGGGGCAGAGAGCGAGGGCCTGTCCTGGGGAGGAAGCCCCCCGTCTGGCACTGATCTGACTTTGATTGACCCCCTCTGCCTCTCCTCCTGTCTTTCTCACTTCATCATTGTCTGTGGCTGCCCGTCTTACTCTCCCTGACCTTTCGATATACTTCTGTCCCTGCCTCTCCGGTCCTTCTGTATCGCCATCTCTGTCTCTGGGTTGGTCCCTGATGATCATTTCTGTAGGCATCCATGGGCAGGAAGCTATGGGGTAAGGGATGACTCCAGTTTAAGGCGGGGCACACCTTGCGGCCCACACTCGGCCACCCTGTGCCCTCCTGCCACACCCCACTGAGAGTGCTCCAGTGCCCCCACCTCCCCTGAGGCCCTGTACCCGACACAGCCACACCCACACGCAGCCAGGCAAGCCGGAGCCCCCTCTGGAGCCACTGCAGGAAACAAGCCCGAATCCAGGACCAGCGCTGGCTGAAGAGACACTCCCACGCCCGCACAGCCCAGAGTCAGCCCTCACGGCTCCCAGCCGCCCCAGTGCCCACAGCATGGCTGCTCTTCTCCTTCCAGATTGGCATCTGTGGCCGCACAGGCAGTGGGAAGTCCTCCTTCTCTCTCGCCTTCTTCCGCATGGTGGACATGTTCGAAGGTGAGCCGTATGACAGGCATCCCACAGCCACCAGACGGGATCGCAGTCCTGGGTTTGCTCAGAAGTCACAGGAGGCCCAGCCGTTGCCGCCTTCCCCTGCATCCTCATTGGGACCCATGTCCCAGGCGGACCCTGTCCCCAGCGCCATCATCTCCCCGCTCCCTGGTGCCCCACCTGTGATACTGTCTCCTCACAGGGCGAATCATCATCGACGGCATCGACATCGCCAAACTGCCACTGCACACCCTGCGCTCGCGCCTCTCCATCATCCTGCAGGACCCCGTCCTCTTTAGCGGCACCATCCGGTGAGCCCCTTACCCCACTGCCAGGCCCACCCCAGCCCCAGGCCCAGCTCCACTCCTCCAGATCTGGGCAGAGAGAGGAGAGAATGGCAAGGCCAGGGGCAGCCCTGCTCCAGCTCTGGCATAAAGGGTTGGCATTGGTTCTTTAGAGCTGCACCCTGATGCCTTTCTCTTTCCTGCGGCGCCCAGGTAGGGATCTCCCACTCCTCAGGCCTGGGTGCTTTCCTCCCCCCTCCCACAGCCAGCAGCTTGCTGCTGCCTCCCAGCCAAGCCCCCAAGTCAAACGGGTCCCTCACAGCTCCCTTTTCCAGCCTTGCCCACTGCACGTACCCTGGGAATGGAGCCAGGACCCTGCTCCCCTCCCAAAGGGCTTTGTGTGTCACCCTCCAGATTTAACCTGGACCCAGAGCGGAAGTGCTCCGACAGCACGCTGTGGGAGGCCCTGGAGATAGCCCAGCTGAAGCTGGTGGTGAAGGCGCTACCAGGAGGCCTTGGTAACTACTCCTGGCTGAGCACTGGCTGGGCACTCAGGGACACCTGTAAGGGCTGGGGATGGACGACTCACACCCACATCAACTTCACCCAGAGTTTAGAGTCTAGGGTCTGGCAGGACCCCAGAAACCATCGAGTTCTATCTCTTACCATACAGAAGCTCAGCGAGGTCATGTGACTTGTCCCAGGTCACACAACTGGTCAGTTCAGGATCTGGCCCCTCCTGCAGGGCACAGGGGGGACAGTAAGGGTCACTGTGACACAGAGCTTGCAAGTCCCTGATACCATGTCCCGCCCTCCCCATCCACCTACTTGCCCTATTCCACCCTGAGGAAGGAGAGACTGACTCAGGGATCACAGGCACAGCTCACTCATCAAGGCTACTGAGAAGAGTCTGTCCCCAACCCGAGGGGTGGCGGGGGCGTCAGCAGAGCCTTGGTGTACCTGCTGCAACCCCTGGGGCAGTGGGGGCCAGCCAAGCCTTGGCTTCAGAAAATTACCCCACCACAGCCCACACATATGCCTGACGTACACACTCTGTGCTCACACCTCCTCCCAGTACTGCCCAGGGCCACAGCCGCGCATAACTCCTGGGGACGCTCTTCTCTTTGTAACTCCTGTAATTCCCGTGTTGTGTAAGGTGCAGCCACCCTGCACACACCTCTACCCATGACACACACCTACATGTTAGCCCCTGTACACACATTCCCACACAAGCCACTCTATCCACTCAACTCACAACGCAGGGTTAACTCAGCGCTCCCTGGGGCTGTTTTCAGATGCCATCATCACGGAAGGCGGGGAGAACTTCAGCCAGGGCCAGAGGCAGCTGTTCTGCCTGGCCCGGGCCTTCGTGAGGAAGACCAGTATCTTCATCATGGATGAAGCCACGGCTTCCATCGACATGGCCACGGTCGGTGCTGGGCACACCCATGGGGCAGGGGTCTTGGAGACGGTTTTCAGGGGGTGTTAGGGAGAAGTTCAGAAAGTAGTCCTGAAGTTCAGGTTGCTTTTAGCATCAAGGGCCATTTGGGGCAGAAAAGGCAAAGACTGAGGGACTCTGATTTCAGCTAGTCTTAGGGCATGTTTATAACACACATATACACAAGCTGCACAGGGACCCACAGACTTCACACCCATCCCCCACCAGACAGCACACCCAGACACACTCACAGCCTGCATGTATGCACACATGCACACACACAGCTGAACTCCCAACAGGCAGAGCCCAGCCCCTGAATACTGGGAAGCAGGTTGGTCCTGTGGGGACTAGAGCCCCAGGGAGGGGGCAGGGCTGGGTTTGGGGGCACATGGGAACTGGGCCAGTAGCCAGGCCAGACCCCACCCCCTGGGCAGTTAAGCCAACAGCTGCTGCTCCCACCTGGCAGGAAAACATCCTCCAGAAAGTGGTGATGACGGCTTTCGCAGACCGCACCGTGGTCACCATCGCGGTAAGGGGCCCACCGATGGGGTGCAGGGGGACACCCGGAGAGAGGGCTGGCCTCCTGAGGCTATCATCAGCGGGCAGCCTCTGGGCTCACCTGCACCCCAAGAGAGAGCCCTGGGCAGTGCAGGGCAAGCAGCCTGGCAGGCTTGCAAGGAGTCTGGATTGCAGGATTTGGAGTGTAGGAGGATTTGCACCCACACTTCCCTTAGACTTGCTGTCTTTCTCCAGGTCCCAGGGTCCACCCCTGCCCCAAGGCCCTGTGAGCTAGGCTAGGGTTACTTCTCCAGAGCAAATGGGAGATGCAGGTGTTGGGGATCTCTGAGCAGATCTGAGACATGGTGGGGGAGAAGGTGGCATTAGTGGATGGAGGGTTTGGAGTCCCACCCTGGGAAAGGGCAGTCACCATGGAGACAGGACATTCTGGCCACATGCCTCCTCCTCCAAGATGCAGGAGGGATGCCTCAGTGGCCCCAGCCCTGCCCACACCACCCTGACAACCCCTCCTGCCTCGCCCAGCACCGCGTGCACACTATCCTGAGCGCAGACCTGGTGATCGTTCTGAAGCGCGGCGCCATCCTTGAGTTCGACAAGCCAGAGAAGCTGCTCAGCCGGAAGGACAGTGTCTTTGCCTCTTTTGTCCGTGCTGACAAGTGACCTACCACAGCCCAAGTGCCATCCCTGCCCCACCCCCCTGCCTGGGTTTTCTAACTGTAAATCACTTGTAAATAAAGAGATTGGTTATTTCCTACTGAAGGCCAGAGGTCATGGGTCTGGTGGGCAGGGACTGGGGTGGGCCATGGGTCCCATGGATCCAGTCTGACTTTAGCATCAAGCAGATCTGAGGAAGCCATGTGAGTGTGGCCAAAAGCACTTTCCCTCATCTGTGAAATGAGGGCTGTCTTCGTCTCCTAGATTGTGTTCTGCTGTAGCAAAACACCATAGCCCCGGCGGCTTAAACAGCAGAAATTTACTTTTGACAGTGCTAGAGAGTGGAAGTCCAAGATCAAGGTGTCACAGGCTTGGTTTCTCCTGAGGCCTCTCTCCTTCTAGCTGCATCTTCACATGGCCTTTCCTCTGTGTGCACACCCCTGGTCTCTCGCTCTCCTTCTTAGGATACTAGACATATTGGATGAGGCTGCACTTCTGTGACCTCATTTAACCTAATTACCTCTTCACTGGCCCTATCACATTGGAGGCTCCAACATATGAATTTCGGTCATATGATGTAAGTCAGTCCATAACAAGGTTATAGTATTTTCGTGATTATATCATCAGATAAGGTGGCAGATCTCCATACAGTCTGGTCCCTTTTCCTTCTTACTTTAATTCTTGGGTTAAAATTGTGGGTCCCCAGGTACACTGGATCAGTGCATTTCGATTACAAATGACAAGAACCCAACTCAGAGTGGCTTTAAAAAAAACTGGGATTTCTTGTCCTATGTGACTGAGAAGATCAGGAGGTGTACTGCTTCAAGCATGGCTGGATGCAGGTGTTTGCCATCAGGGCTGATGGATTCCGTCTTCCTGTCTCTCGCCCATGACGGATGGCTACTAGCACCTGCAGCGAACATCCTACCCCTCTGAAAAGGAGAGGGGCATGCATCATATGTCCCCCACTCCATCCCACACACAGGGACATTCAGAAGTTGACGAAGGGTGGCCCATCATCCTACCCCTCTGAAAAGGAGAGGGGCATGCATCATATGTCCCCCACTCCATCCCACACACAGGGACATTCAGAAGTTGACGAAGGGTGGCCCATCATCCTACCCCTCTGAAAAGGAGAGGGGCATGCATCATATGTCCCCCACTCCATCCCACACACAGGGACATTCAGAAGTTGACGAAGGGTGGCCCATCAGAGGGAAAGCACAGTACCTATACCACAAGTCAACCAGGTAGTGACTGGGAGGTGCTGGGCCCAGACACTGGGGAGACTACAACAGTTGTCCTCAGACTCCACAGTCATTGTGAGACAGGAGTGCACACCTGTCCCGGCAAGAAAGGAAGGTGCTTATTTCCATATCGCTTTATTATCATTTATATGTTTCCTTTAGTACTAGCTTTTCTGAGTACTGGGGTGCAGACACAGGCTGCAGCTTTGTCAGTTGCAAGGGGGTCAGAAGCAGACAATGTAAGGGAAACCCACCAGTCATTGGAGAGGGGCCCAGCACAGGCCCTTCTGGCTGTTCTAGGAGCCAGAGGAGCTCAGAAGGAAGAGCTCTGTGAGGCCTGGCAGGGTGCCTGGGAGACGCAGGATTGAAGTTGATCATGGGAAGGGTAGGCATTTTATCTAAGCAGAGAGTTAAAGAAAAAGGCCCAGGAAGGGGAGGGAGAACAAGATCAGAGAGCCTTGAATGCCGGGACCAACCCAAGGTCTGGGACAAGCCTATGCACAATAGGAAAGTGAAGAAGGTTTCTGAGTGAGAGAGACCTGACAAATGCAGTGTTGGGGGGAGATAAGTATGAGGAGGTGAAGGATGGAGCACAGCAGGAGGCTGAGCTCTTTGGGCGGGGAGCAAGCCTTCCTACAAAGGGAAGAGCAAGGAATAGCTGAGGTCTCGGGGCCACCCTGTGAGGCAAGTCCTAGCCTTTCCAGCTCTGAGATGCCTCCGAGATGCCTCTGGGGGCCCAGCAACTCCCTCCACTGGGAAGGAGCAGAGCCTGAGGAGGGAAAAAAGGGTTCCCAATCCTCGTGTCTATGACCACCCCCCCCCCCGCAAGGGATTAAAGGAAAGTAGCATAGGCACAGGGGCACATCACAGCTCACACTGAAGTCCTGCAGAGATGCCCAAGGTCATCTTAACCTAAATCTCTCTATAGCACCCCTGATGGCCCACCAACCATGATATGGACACCCCACAGATGAGGGTCATCTCTGGTCATTAGAACTGACTTTTCCATACATGCATGATGATTCCCTGGTGGCTCAGACAGTAAAGAACCCGCCTGCAATGGGTCGGGAAGACCCCCTAGAGAAGGGAATGGCAACCCACTCCAGTATTCTTGCCTGCAAAATCTCATGGACAGAGAAGCCTTGTGGGCTACAGTCTATGGGGTCACAAAAGAGGTGGACATGACTGAGTTACTAACACCTTCTTTCACTTTCTTTTCCACACATGAAATCAAAGCCTGCCGCTGTTCCACTCAGTATCTATACCAATTCTATATTTTGAGCCACACAAAATAACTAGTCTATCCTCCTTGGACACCAGGGGTTTCTGCAATAGTACACAAACTCCCTGGGAAGGCTCTCCAAGGCTTCTTTTCTGATGGCTGAACAGCTATAGTTGCCCCAGAGGTTTCCTGTGTAACTCTGTCTCCTTGAGCTCCCCTCTCTGCTCATCCTGTTTTCCCCTCCCCATCCTAAGCATTTCATCTCTGGTCAGTTCAGTCACTCAGTCGTGTCTGACTCTTTGCAACCCCATGGACTGCGGCACACCAGGCCTCCCTGTCCATCACCAACTCCCGGAGCTTGCTCAAACTCATGTCCATCGAGTTTGTGATGCCATCCAACCATCTTATTCTCTGTCATCCCCTTCTCCTCCTGCCTTCATCTGCATCTCTGGTAACACAGCCCCAAATCATGCTTACCATGAGTAGTAGAGGGGGCCCAAGCCACAGAACAACCCGAGGTAGATGCCTGCAGTAGAAACACCATTCCTCTCCAGGCCAAGAGCTTGAGCCCTCCCTACACCCCCCACACACAGTGCCCAAAACAGCCCTTTGACACAGCTCCTCAGACCTAGGTGCCTCCCATAACCTAAGGCAGACAAAATCATGTACCCCAGGAGGTGTAAAGCAAGCAACAGTAGCTTAAGTGCGTGCATGCTCAGCCGTGTCTTTACAACCCCATAACTGTGGCCCGCCAGGCTCCTCTGTCCATGAGATTTTCCAGGTAAGGATACTGGAGTGGGTTGCCATTTCCTTCTCCAGGGGATCTTCCAGACCCAGGAATCGAACCTGCGTCTTCTGCATCTCCTGCATTGGCAGGCTGATTCTTTACTGCTGAGCCATCCGGGAAGGCGCTGGTAGCTCAAACCCTCTTTAAAATGCAGGGGTGGTTTTACAAGGATGGGTCATGACTGAAGAAGATGCAACCACCCAGGCTTCTGGGCTTAAGCATCCAGCATTCTCTGCAGTGGGTGTTAAACTGTTTCTACACCTACTAAGGTACTTTTTTTCTGGGGAGGAAGTCCGTAGCTTTTATCAGATTCCCAAAGAATCCGTGACTCAGAAAATACTAAAAATCATCGCCAAGGAGAAGTGGTCTGTTGAGAAGTCCTCCGGCCACCTAATCTGCCCCTCACCCCAATACCAGGTTGTGACACAGCTCCTGTATCTCCTATCGCGGGGAACCCACAAAGCCCAGGCAGATACTGGCACAACCGACGATGGGAAAATTGGAGTAGGAGAGCCAGGACAACACGGAATCTGTCCCCAGAATGGGAGATCGGGTCGCGACTCCCTTCACTGCCCCTCACCCCGCCCTGATTTCATAGTGTGAGGGCTGGGAGGAACCTCTTCGGAGCATCTGATTGGGCAAAGTCCCCAAGCCAGACCTCGAGCTCGGGAGAAGGCAGGCGGGGGAGGTGAATGGCGAGGGGCGGGGCCTGCGCCGGTGCCCGCCCGCCCTCCAGCCCAGGAATAGGTCGGGCTCCCCCTGGCGGTCCCCGGCCCCTACTCCACGCCCCGGGCGCCCGGTGTCCTCAATCCTCTACCCGACCTAGCACAGGTCGGTCTCCGCGGGCCGACTGACGGACAGACGGGCCGCAGAACGACCCGCCGCGGGCGCCCGGGCAGCAGGAGGGGGCGGGGAGGCGAGGACTGCGGCTTGAAGAGCAGGAGCAGGTGCCGTGGCGACGGGCGGGAGAAGCAGGGACAGAGCGGCGGGCGGGGGCGCGGCGCCGGCGTGCGTGCGGCGGGCGCGGGGCCGGGAGGCCGCGACTCCGAGTTGAGCCCCGCCGGGTCGCGCCAAGGCGAGGGGATCTGGAGTGGGGCCGGGTGTACTGGCGACTCTGGAGGGCGCAGGATCCCAAGGAGACAGAGAGGACGAGAGCTGGAGGGGGATCGCAAATTGGCGAGAGCGCTTCGAGGGGCGGGGTAGGAAAAGAGGGAGCGTACCTGGAGGGGAGACCGTGTGAAACTGGAGCTTGGAGGGGAGCCCAGGGCGGAAATGGGCCAGACGGGAGACACGGTGGACGCTGTGTGAGGTCTGGTCAGCCGATAAGATCCGTAGGTGTGAGAAGGAAGGTTGAGAAGGAAGGCTCGGTGGGGAGAAGGGGTCCTAGGAAGACGCCTAGGGGTCGCCAGCGGGTGGAGGAGAGTTGACCTGGGATCCAGCGCCAGGTGGCGAACAGGCAGAGCGGAGGTGATTCAGTAGGCAGTGGGGCAGGTGGGCTGAGGCGTGAGGCTGGTATAAGGAAGTGAAGCAGGGGCCAGGTGGAAGTGAGGATGAGTCGAGTCTAGCTGGAGACGCGTCTCAGAAGTAAGACCAGTGCAGACTGAGGGTGGTCCCAGGGCGGGAACCCCACAGTAGGGAGAAGGCTCAGTCAGGGGTTGTCCCCCTCCTCCATGGGGGAGGCCTCTACCTGGTGGTCCCTGGAGCCATGCTGTCCCGCAAGGGCATCATCCCCGAGGAGTATGTGCTCACGCGACTAGCAGAGGACCCCGCAGAGCCCCGGTACCGTGCCCGTGAGCGGAAAGCCCGCTTCGTGTCCAAGAACGGCAACTGCAACGTGGCCCACAAGAACATCCGGGAGCAAGGCCGCTTCCTACAGGACGTGTTCACCACGCTGGTGGATCTCAAGTGGCCATACACGCTGCTCATCTTCACCATGTCCTTCCTGTGCAGCTGGCTGCTCTTTGCCATGGTCTGGTGGCTCATCGCCTTCGCCCACGGTGACCTGGCCCCTGGCGAGGGTGCCGCTGTGCCCTGCGTCACCAGCATCCACTCCTTTTCGTCTGCCTTCCTTTTCTCCATTGAGGTCCAGGTGACCATTGGTTTCGGCGGGCGCATGGTGACCGAGGAGTGCCCTCTGGCCATCCTGATCCTCATTGTGCAGAACATCGTGGGGCTCATGATCAACGCCATCATGCTGGGCTGCATCTTCATGAAGACGGCTCAGGCCCACCGGCGGGCCGAGACCCTCATCTTCAGCAAGCATGCGGTCATCGCCCTGCGCCACGGCCGCCTCTGCTTCATGCTGCGCGTGGGCGACCTCCGGAAGAGCATGATCATCAGTGCCACCATCCACATGCAGGTGGTGCGCAAGACCACCAGCCCTGAGGGTGAGGTGGTCCCCCTCCACCAGGTGGACATCCCCATGGAGAATGGTGTGGGTGGCAATAGCATCTTCCTGGTGGCTCCGCTCATCATCTACCACGTCATTGACGCCAACAGCCCGCTCTATGACCTGGCGCCCTGCGACCTGCACCACCATCAGGACCTTGAGATCATCGTCATCCTGGAAGGTGTGGTGGAAACCACGGGCATCACCACCCAGGCCCGCACCTCCTACCTGGCCGACGAGATCTTGTGGGGCCAGCGCTTTGTACCCATTGTGGCCGAGGAGGATGGCCGCTACTCTGTGGACTACTCCAAGTTTGGCAACACTATCAAAGTGCCCACGCCACTCTGCACAGCCCGCCAGCTTGAGGAGGACCCCAGCCTGCTGGATGTCCTGACCCTCGTCCGCGGGCCCTTGCGCAAGCGCACCGTGGCTGTGGCCAAGGCCAAGCCCAAGTTCAGCATCTCTCCAGACTCCCTGTCCTGAGCTCTGCTCCCTTGGGCTCCCTCCTTATGTGTGCGCACGCCAGTGTGGCATGGTATGTAGAGCGGACGTGGTGTGGGCCCCTTGGCCAGGCCAGGACCTTGTGTGAGGCTGGGCCCTCCAGCTCAGCCTCCCTGCCTGCTGCTCGCCCAGGGTGTTACAAGGCACCTGTCACTACTCTATTTCTGGCCTCAGCAGGAGCCTGCACTGGGTTATTTTTGTCCCTGCTCCTCCCAGCCCCAACTCAGGACTGGCTCGTCCTGCTCCCCTGCCCCAGACTGACAGAGCTGTGGAAAGGGTCAGGCCCTAAAGTTGGGTCTCCATCCGATCCTGGGCCCCCCGACCAACTGGCCACAAGCTGGGCAAATGGCTGGGGAAGAACAGGCCCCACATTGGAGGCCCGCTGCCCTGTTTCTGTGGCCCCAAGAGATGCCTGTGGTGAGGCCCCAGCCCCTACATGGTCCCTGAAAAAGTGATGGGCGAAAGGGTGGGCCTGGCCTGCTAGGAAGGGCAGGTGATGAGGGAGCACAGTAGAGCTGGAGAGTTGGAGAAGTGGAGCCCCTGCCCCCCGGGCATGCTCAGCAGAGAGGAGATGGCGCTGAGGGGCTTAGCTTTCTGAGCCCTGCTCAGGCTCGGGGAGGAGCGATAGGCCGCTTGCCTCTGACCTCAAAGCTTCTTTAATGGGGGCTCCATGGCCCAGGGCTGCTGCACCTGCCTGTTCCCATTCTGTCCCCCACCCTGGGAGGCTCTGGACTGAAAGAGGCTGAGAGAGACTGGGGTCCTGGGCCCACCACAGGCCTGGCTCCCCACCGGTGGCTGCCACTCACTTTGTCAAAAGGGTGGCCTTAGAGAGCCTTTGGATTGCTAGAAAAGGAAATGTTGGAAAGCACAGGATGGTGGGGGTGGGTGAGGTCCCTGAGGCAAAAAGGCCATTGATTGTGACCGGCTTGACCCCAAGCCAGACTCCTGGAGCAGTGCTATGTGTACTTGCCCAGAATCCTGCCTTCTTTGTCGTCAATAAAGCCTACCCCTTTGTGACCTAAACTCTGGGCTGTTCTTCTGGTGGGCAGGGAGGGCAAGGGCTGGTCGCTGCCAGCCCACATTTCAGAGGCTCCAGGGACCCTAGCTGGGAGGCCAGGAAAGGGACCTGGGGTTGGTCCTCTTCCGCTGTTCAGGGACACTTCCCTTCTCTGCCTCCGGTAGCCCAGCCCTGCCAGCCTATCTGACTGGCTCGATTGGGCACTCATCAGGCTTACAGCCCTGAGCCCTGCCTCCACTCCCAGGGATCTGCTGGAAGGCTGAGGTGCTCAAGGAAAGAGGCAGGGACGTCACTGGACGTCACATGTCCAGTGTGGCGACTGGAGCATTAGCTCTCAAAACAAGTGCTTTCGTTCACACCCTGGCTCGAGTTCTCAGCCTTCATCTAACGTAACCTCTCTGTGCTTCAGTTGCCTCATCTATAAAGTGGGGCTACTAATAGTACCGACCTCATAGAATTGCTTTGGGAGTAAATGAAGAGCACAAGTCAAATGCTTGAGTGCCTCGTCCATAGTAAGTGCTCAATAAATGTTAACAGTTGAGACTGCTGTTGAATCAGCTACATGATGAGACAACTGAGCAAGTGGATGCCAAGAGAGAAAGTGCTATTATGTGTCCCCTAGTGAGGAGTTTCTCTGCCTGAACTTACCTTCTACACTGTTTCCCCATCCAGCTCAGACCCTGATGACAGGGGCTGTGGCAGCACCTATTACCTATTTCTCTATCTCAACCCTCTGGACTCCATCCACCATGTGGCCACCAGAGTAGTCTTATTAAAAGACTTCATTCTTTCCAATGTCAAGTACCTCCAGTCGTTCCCCATTACCTTCTGGTCAAGGCTAGACACATAACCAGTCGTTTCAGGCTTTGCCTGACTTCTAGTCATTATAGCCTACTGTTCTCTGGCCAGGACCCTATGTAACCGCCGACCACCCTGGCAGCCTCAATATCCCCTCCCTGCATACAGCATTGATCTTCCTACCTCTGAGCTTTAGATGATGTTATTCCCTTTGCCTGGACTGTCCAGGCCTCATCTCTCCCTGTGGAAATCTATAAAAGTCCAAGCCACCATGATGCCTCCTTGAAGCCTCCCGATTCCTCTAGAAAGTGATGGTCCTGTCCCTTCCTCTGTGCTTGTGGGCATTCTACTTTTGCCAGTGTTTGTGGGTCTGTCTCCCCATTCCCAAGTCCATGGCTCCTTGAGGTCAGGGACTGTGCCTGATTGAGCACTGTGACTGTCTTTCAGTAAGTGCTGAATGAGTGAATGATGAATAATGTACAGGACAAGTCAAGGTCAGTGGTGCAATGTGAGGCCTGTAGAGGGCTTTGGTTGCATCAGTGAGAGTTTGTCCCAGGCTATTCCAGAGGCAGGGCTGAAGGACTAAGGAGCTGCTGGTTCAGGCTCTAAGATGCCCCATCCCTGTACCCACAGAAACACACCCTGCCCCCCATCCAAAAGCTGATTTTTTGCTGTGCTGACTTGTTTCTGGTTTAGAGGAAGGAGATGAGAAAGCTGTTCAAAGTTGGCCCAGGGTTCTGGGGACAGTACCTGGTTCTTAGTCTAAAGACTCAGTTTACCTGTCTTCAAGAACAGAGGAGGAGGTCAGACTCACTAATGAGAAGCGTCTGGGCAGCACCTTCCTTGGGGACCATTCAGAGTAACCTTCCTCCACTCCTTCATACACCTTTAAACAGTTGCTGCTACTGCTACTGCTAAGTCGCTTCAGTCGTGTCCGACTCTGTGCGACCCCATAGATGGCAGCCCGCCAGGCTCCTCCGTCCCTGGGATTCTCCAGGCAAGAATAATGGAGTGGGTTGCCATTTCCTTCTCCAATGCATGAAAGTGAAGTCGCTCAGTCGTGTCCGACTCTTAGCGACCCCATGGACTACAGCCTACCAGGCTCCTCCATCCATGGGATTTTCCAGGCAAGAGTAAACAGCTGGTGATAGTGAAATGGCAGAACTGAGGGCTTAGTGCCACCTGCTGGCCACAGACAAGACCCACTTGATCCCAGAAAATCAGAATCGCTGCTGCTGCTAAGTCACTACATTCGTGTTCGGCTCTGTGCGACACCATAGACGGCAGCCCACTAGGCTCCCCCGTCCCTGGGATTCTCCAGGCAAGAACAGTGGAGTGGGGTCCCATTGCCTTCTCCTAGTCCTGGGCTTTTCACGTTGTAAGATCCCTAGCATTTAGGCTTAACTCAGGGAAAAGCTGAAAAGCTCCAGGCATGGAAGGAGCAGCTGGACCAGACCTCCTTTGATCACCCCACAGATGTTCTTGTCCTCTAACAGTGCTCCCATCCTCTGGGGCCACCCATCTCTTTAAGGCACTTGTCTAACTATAGACAGAAGAGCTCCCCTAACCTCCCCTCAGCCTAGCAGGAAATTCTTTGAGAATTGTTTCTGATATTCTGCCTCCAGGGCATCATGTGATGGAGCAGTCTAAGCTCGTCCACACCCCATGTGCAGATCCCCCAGAAAGGTGTGTCTCATGTCACTGTGGTCCAGTGCTGAGGAAGGCGCTCTTCTCCCAATTTTCAGATGAGGAAATAGGATTGGACTTGGGGGTCACTTGCTAAGACCATACAGCTAGTAAGTGACAGGTCCAGTATTTGGCCCTGAGTCTATCTCACACCAAAGCTCTCTCCCTTCCCACTGCTGCAGGATCCCAGTGACCTGAGCATCACCTTTTACTAGGGGTGCCACCTTGCTCTTGGTTGTCAAAAACCACCACTGGCAGACGGATGTCTCTGGATCAAGAACAAGAGGGAAAGTGTAACTCAGAAAAGTCCCAGATTTGAGACTGATGCAGACTCATCTGTAAGTGACAGCCCAGATCATGTCCAAACACCAAAGGAGCCAGAGGGACTGCTACTGAGTCCAAGCTCATATTGCTCGCCACATGAGAGGCTGATAAATCAAGAGACCAGTTCTTGGGGCAAGGAATAGCAACTTTATTTAGAAAGTCAGTAGCCCAGGAAGATGGTGGACTCATGCCCCTCAGAACCATCTTGTGAGTTAGAATTCAGGCAACGGGAGGAAGTAAAAATCAAACATCTTTACTTGTTCTGGTCATCCTCCAGAGATGTGTTCATTGGTTCCTTTCTGCAGTCATTCATAGGTCATCAGGATGTTTCCTTTGAGCTGAACAAAGGTATTTTAGCTCAATACTCGTTACTTGGAAGGCAGGCTTCCCAGGGATGGGCCATTATGTATAATTCAACCTTACAGGCAACAGCCCTTTATTGGTTAATTTGTAATAGAATACAAAGTTTCTTCCCTATTACACGACCTCACTGACACTTTTTCCCACTGGTGTCTATGAAGAACCCTCCATCTTCTGCCTTCTTTATGTGGACTGGGGTCCCTACCTTGCAGGCTCCCCCAACTCCAGCCAGTCAGGCGGCAGTGCAGACTGACGTTGCACATCTGCCATCCCTGTCTCCAACTCACACAGGTGTTGTGACATGTGTCCTGGGTCTCAGTCCTGAGCTCAGCAGAGAAGGGAAGCCAAGCCACCCTCTTCCAGTAGTGAAACTGAACTGCTAGGCTGGAGAAACTAGCCTACTTAGACATTCTGGAAAACTGCTCAGGCCTAATGCCTCTGGGTTTGGCATCTCCAGCCAGTCACCACACAGCCCACATGTGGCCCACCTAGGTGGCCCTCTGGTCTTTCTGCTGGGGAGGACTCAGCCAGCTTCTATGAACCCACTCTCCTCATGTATCATCCTCTCAGCTCTGTCCTGCTCTTGAGTTCCTCTCCAACGTCTTTTCTTAGGGAGAACTTTCCTAGAGTGCTTGCTGCAAAGAGTAGCTCTGGCTCCCCATACATCTCTGGGTTCACCTCTGAGGTCTCCCCAGGGCCAGTGTCAGACACCTTATTGTACTAAGACATGCAGAAGACCTGGAGGAAGAAGACATGAATGCTGCTGACCCCAGATTAGGGTAGGCTTGAATAACAACAGATCTGTTCCAACTTGAAAGGAGTTGGGGAAAGGCCAAACGATGGGATTAGAGTCAGAACTGGGTTCCAGAGGGTGGGCTTGTTGCATTAGAACCTAGAGTATTGGTGTCTCACTGTATCCTGCTGACTATACCAGCTGTCTTGCGTATCTCATTGTATGCACTGTTCGCTGAACCCAGGGTAGGTGAGGCGTGAACCAAGAGGCTGGAAGGAGATGCAAGGAGCCATAGGAACTGCAGACACATTTATTCTCTCCTGACTGGCACAGCACCCATGACAGCAGCCATAACATAACTTTAACATAGCTGTAATGTAGCCTTAATGCAGCCTCCAGGGCTTTTCAGGCGGAGCTTATATATACTTGCAGAACAAAAACAGCCTGTGGCCAAGAAGTACGTCGTGACATGTATGCATAGTGCTATAAATGATCTCAGCTCTTACATATTATTATTTACCAAACGTGTAAGAGCGAGAAACCGTGGAACAAGAGAAAGCCTGACTACTGCCACCACCAATTGCTCTTTCCCTACAATTGGCATCCTCGCTGCCAGGTCCACCTGCCTGGGGCATCGTATATCTTCATCTACCTACACTCTACTCTATTTCCACTCTGGAGTGATGTGAAAGGCAGGCCACCTACACTGGCCACCTTGGGTACAGGAGTGTAAACTTCTGTCTTTCCCCTGTCCTTAGGTCCTTCCAGGCATTGATGCCAATAATTGAAGCAGTGATACAAAGTGCATATGCAACTGCACAATTCATTACAGAACCCTGCTTCTACGCACTCTGACTTCACTTGACCAATTCCAGTTTTTCTCTCTATGCCACTGTTACTGGGGAAGAGAAGATAAATAAATACAGGGTAAATCAGTACATTTATTTATAATCACTACATTTATTTATAATCAGTACACTTATAAATACAGGATAAATTAGTACATTATCCTGATAAATAAAATCAGGATAAATAAATTCAGGGAAATAAGTACAGATCTGACTGAAACTTTGACACAGGTCTGCTATCTGTGAAGGGAGGAAGAAGGGATAATGAGGGATAGCATGCCATTAGCTTTCAAGCAAGTTTGAAACTACAGCAGATGCCTGAGATGCCATAGCTGGAACATGGTGGCTAAGTGGCTTTGAAAAATAAGTCTCATGCACTCAAGAGTCAGTTCTGTTGGCACTGATGATCTTAGCTAGACTTGCTGATGCGTTGAGGAAGCGGTCATCTGATCCAGTTCCAGCTTCGAGGGTCCCTTATCCTCCAGAAGTCTCTGTTTACAGTGTCTCTCATCCTCCAGCTTCCCCAGTGGCTCAAGCAGTAAAGAATCCACCTGGAATGCAGGAGACTTCGGTTCGATCTCTGGGTTGGGAAAAGCCCCTGGAGAAGGAAATGGCAACCCATTCCAGTGTTCTTGCTTGGAAAATTCCATGGACAGAGGAGCCTGGCAGACTACAGACCATAGTGTCATGAAGAGTTGGACAACATGAGCGCAGACTCTCTCCAGCAGGCACCATTTCCAGCATTTTACTGACCTAGGTTAAATAAGGAGAGTAAGTCCTATGAATCAGTTGGCCAACTTTAGACAAACAGCCTTTTTTCTTGATGAATCGATTGGTCTGCTTTTCCAAAAGCATTTATAATGAGATATACTAGCTATTGCACAGATTCTGCATCAGCAGGCCTGTAAATAATTGGGGGCAGTTTTATTACCCAAAAGCATTTAACTAATGCATTTAAACTGGCCTCGACAACAGTTTGAGTTGTTTTATTTGCTATTTGGACCATAGGGAATAACATGTTTGGAAACATGTTTTAGATTGGCAACACCCTCACTGGGGTTGGAAATTCTTGGTTAAACCAGTATAATTTGGGTGGTAAGTTATCCCATTGAGTTATTAACAAAATGTGCACAAATGGTAGGGAAGGAAATCCCCTCTCTGAGCCAAGGACTCTGTATGCGACAGCAGTACTGCAGCTCATATATCATTCACGGGCCTGGTGTGAACAACGAGGTCAGGCTTGATTCACAGTGAGCCGATTCATCAGGAGGAGGCAGAAGGGCCTTACAGCACGTCTTCCCAGAGTTCCAGGCCACTACATGGAGACCAGATGAGACAGTGCCTCCCCAACACATCAAAAAAAGCCATACATCATAAATATACTTAGAACACCCCAGCATCAATCCTGAGAGCTCTCCAACACCATGCACTGGCCATGAATTCTGAACTCCCAGAGCGTACTCCAAAACACAAGGCTAAACTTCGCTTTAGAGCCCCTTACCTTGTCTTAAGAAAAATATATAAAAGTATGATCAGTCCAATGATGATTACTACAATCATTCCAATAGAGAGCCAGTCAGTTTTCTTCTCAGATTCTGCAGAAAAAAGGAAGAAAACGTTAAGAGGAAGCCTATTGGCAGGGGCCAAAGAGATCACATGACTGCTTCTAGGATCGGTGTGGTTGTATGTCATCTTCTGTCAGGGATGGTACCACCAACCTTCTGCCACATGTCTTTGCCCTCCTCCATCCTATCACTTACACCTCCAGACGTCAAACAGCCTGTTTAGCACTTATCAGAAATACAGCAATATCAAACACCACATACAATATGCACATGCTGTGCACATGTTTAAAGCTTCCATAGCATTATACCATCCTGTATCACCTGTATACTGCTATAGACTGAACGTCACTCTCCCCTCAAAATCTGAATGCTGAAATCTTAATGCCCAGTATGACAGCATTAGGAGACAGGGCTTTGGGGAGGTGATTAGGTCATGAGGGTGGGGCACTCAGGAGTGAGATGAGTGCCCTATAAAGGAGGGCCTTGAGAGATCGCTCACCCTTCCACCTTGTGAGGACAGCATGAGAAGTCTGAAACCTGCAAAAGGGCTCTCACCCAACCATGCTGGCCACTAATCTTGGGACTCCAGCCTCTAGAACTGTGAGAAATGAAGTTCTGTTGCTTATAAGCCACCCGCATGCGTGTGCGTGCACGCTCAGCCACTCAGTCATGGCTGACTCTCTGCGATCCCATGCACTGTAGCCTATCAGGCTCTTCTGGTCCATGGGATTTCCCAGGTAAAAATACTGAAGTGGGTTGCCATTTCCTTCTCCAGGGGATCTTCCCAACCCAGGGATTGAACCCGCATCTCCTTCATTGGCAGGCGGATTCTTTACCACTCTACCACCTGAGGAGGCACTTATAAGCCACCTAGTCTGTGGCAATTTGTTACAGCAGTCCATATAGACTAAGAGGGCTTACCTGGTGACTGGTGATGGTAAAGAATCTGCCTGCCAATCTACTTCCATATTCTTACCTACAAGTCCCATGGACAGAAGAGCCTGGCGAGTTACAGTGCAGGGGGTCACAAAAGAGTTGGATACAACTTAGCGACTAACCACCAACAATGGTAAGCACCAACAATATACAACAAGATATATACATATCACCCAGCCCAGACAAATCCCTGATACCAAACACACAAAGCATATTTCAATTTCATATTCCCCTGTTTCTGAGATACCCTAAACACATATGTGTACACACCACCCACACAATCCCTGGTCTTTACTTCCAAGAACAATTTCTCTCTCCCTTCAGGATCATCTCAAGCCCCATCTGGCACACCCAGACCACATCCCTCAGGGCCACCAGTCAGCCTCTGCCTTCATGACCTCTCTCAGCTCTATGCAGATGCATTGGACCAACAGGATCATCCCCACCTAGGACCAGAGCCATGACCATAGAAGCCAGGTCACCTATTAGACCATCTGTCCTGGCTTAGGGACCTAATCTATTCTGCTGACTCTGGGGCTGATCTAAATCAGACCAATTTTTCTCCCCTTCCCTATATAACCAAAGTTTATATGATACTCCCCTCAAAATGAAGAATAAGGGAAATGTCCAGGAAGATGCTTACCTGGATGTAGAATCAACTGAAAGTCCAAACTCTGGATTGTGGGCAAGGATACATGCCATACCACACACTGATAGATGGTCCCATTGTCTTCCAGAGATGGCTTCAGGCTTAGGTGGCTAGTGATATTAAATGTACCATCCTCATTCTTGACTATGTGGTCAGTGGTGATGTTCTTGGAAAATTCCCTGAAGTGGCAATCATTCTGGGTCCACTTTTTCCATGTGATGTTGATATGCTCTGGGTAGAACCCACTTGATGTACACAAAATATGTCTGTCCTTGTTATGTTTCATCATGACTTGTTCAGACAAGTTGCTGACTGGCTGAGCTGCCAGGGGAGAGAAATCATTCTTTGAGGGTAGGTAGAGATTTGCTTATTATCAGCTCAAATGTCAGACCCATGGCAAGCCTTCAGGAAAGCGAAGTAAACTGAATGGTATTCTGCTTAGACTAAGTGTTCTGGGTACGTTGGTCCCAGTGCCAGTGGGGTACTGATATGCTGTGACCCTGAATCTCAGGCAGCTTTATAAAGCAGAGTTTCTTAAGCCCCTCTGTGTCATAGATACCTTTGGGAATCTGAGGAAACTCTTGGAATAAACACTTGGAATTAGCAGAGACTGCTAACTGCTGCCAGTCTCCATTCTTCCATGACACCTCCAAGTTAAAGCTGCTTCTCCCACCCTCCTCTGCAGCTGGGTGTAGTCATGTGAATTAAGGTCTGAAAGTTTGATTGTAATCAGAAGTGGTGAGAGCAACTTCTAAGAAGGATCCTGAAATAACAAGGGTATCTTAAAGAAAAGAACAGTGTCTCTCCCCCTCCACTTCCTTCTTTCTACAGAATGGCTGGAATAGTATGTCATGGCTGGGGACAGAGAAGCCGTTTCTAAACACAAAGCAGAAATGCAGGTTGAAGACAGAAAAGTGACAAGATAAAGGATCTTGGGTCCCAGATGATCAGAGCACTGCTATATCTGCCCTGGGTTGGCTACATTTTTGAGAAAGGAAAATAAGCCGCCTTCTTAAAAGCACTACTGACCTCTGGCTTCCCCTCTCACATGTAAAGATCTTGAAAGTCATCATTTCTATCCTTGGAACAGGAAATAAAGCTGAACTGAACAAATTGAAAATCCACAGTTTTCTTTAGATTCATCAAAGAATTGAGGTGACAGGGCAAGCCACCACCCTGTAAACCATAGACACACACAGGCAGATTGAGAGAATCACGGCCAAGATCATAAAACCTTAAGCAGAAGGTACTAGAGCAATAAACTGGTTGACATACGTAAGCACTAACTCTGACAAATTGCTAAAGGATAAGTGTGGACTAGGTTGAGAGTAAAAGACTCCTAGAGGCCCAGCCTTAGAGGGGGCCACACACTTTCATGAGTTGTTCCTCCAAGAATCCCACCAGGCTCTCACTGTGAAGATCCAAGAAAAATCCCCTCCTGTTTTGAGCAGGGAAGAGAAGAAAAATAACTATTATAACTATTTCAAAATATACCCAGGACTCCCTGGTGGTCCAGGGGTTAAGAATCCACCTGCCAATGTAGGGGACACGGGCTTGATCCCTGGTCTGTGAAGATTCCACATGCTGCAGAGCAACTAAGCCCATGTACCACAACCACCGAAGCCTGTGCACCCTAGAGCCTGTGCTCCGCAACAAGAGAAGCCACTGTAAGAAGAAGCCCACGCACCACAGCCTGAGAGTAGTGCCTACCTGCTGCAACTAGGGAATGCCGGTGCACAGCAACAAAGACCCAGAGCAGTCAAAACTAAGTAATTAAATAAAAATTAAATATATATATACACACACACACATACCCAGTGCATTCTCCACAATAAAGGATGCTCTCAAGGGAAAAGAATTTGCCCAAGTCTTATCTGACCTGGGATAGTGATGTTTAGCGGCTCCAGCCCCCTCTTAGCCTTCCTGTCTCACCTAGGAACACTTGTGAAGGTGAGACAGTCTAGCGGCTCAGGCAACTCAAAGAATGAGATTTAATCAGAAAATTATAAACAGCTTCCCCTCTATGACAACTTACCACTACATCAACAGAGCCCCAGAATGATAACAGTAGATTACAACTGAGAGAGCTGTTAAATGTAGGTTCTATTTCAGAAGGAGTTCATGAGGAAACTCAAGGAAAATAAGGCGGGGGGTGGGAGGAAGACACCAGAAGGAATCGAAGTCTCTGGCATCTACAGGCACAGCATTAACATTAAACAGAATGCAACTCCTAGCCAAAGAAATGCAGATCCTCATACCAAAAGCCTATTCACCTCAGTTCCTACTATCTGATACGGAATATCTGGTTTTCAACAAAAAATTACAAGGCATGCCAAAAAGTATGAAAAGACAAAGCAAGCATCAGACCCAAACTCTGGAATGACACAGATTTTGGAATGACCAGATAGGGACTTTTAAATAACGATTAAGCACATGTAACCTAGAGCCCATGCTCCACAATGAGAGGCCACTGCAATGAGAGGCATGCCCTATTTGTCACAACTAGAGAAAAGTCCGTGGAGCGATGAAGACCAAGCACAGCCAAAAACAAATAATTAAATAAAACTCTTTTTGAAAAAATAGTAGCCTTCAGAGCAAAGAAAATTATCAGGAGGAAAAAACTAAGGAAATCTGAACAAACTATGTAAGTAAGTGTTAGTCACTCAGTCCTGCCCTACTCTTTCCAACCCCATGGACTGCAGCCCACCAGACTCCTGTGTCCATGAGATTTTCCATGCAAGGATACTGGAGTGGGTTGCCATTTCCTTCTCCAGGGGATCTGCCCGACCCAGGGATCCAACCCAGGTCTCCCACATTGCAGGTAGATTCTTTACCGACTGAGCTACAAGTGAATAAACTATGGACGTTAATAAATAATAATGTATCAATATTGGTTCATAATTATAAAAATATAGCATAAATGCAAGATGTTAATAGGGCAAGTGGGGTGTGGAGGCAAGAGTAATATGGGAACTCTGTACTGTCTTTGCAATTTCTCCATAAATCTAATCCTCTTCTAAAAAAATAAAGTCTATTTATTTATTTAATTTTTGAAAGAAAAAAAAAACTTTTTAGGCTATCAGTTGCAGAGGAATTCTAATATACATCCCTACCTCCAAAATTGATATGTACAAGTCTTCAGTGAAATTGTGGAGAGCTCACAGATACTGCCCCCCAGTTATACTGAATTGTACCCCCTCCCAAATTCATATGTTGAACTCTTAAACTAATTCCCTCAGACTGTGACTATATTTACAGATAGAGTTTTTTTTTTTTAATTAATTTAATTGGAGGCTAATTACTTTACAGTATTGTAGTGGTTTTTGCCATACAATGACATGAATCAGCCATGGGTGTACATGTGTTCCCCATCCTAAACCCCCCTCCCACCTCCCTCCCCATCCCATCCCTCAGGGTCATCCCAGTGCACTGGCCCTGAGCACCCTGTCTCATGCATCAAATCTGGACTGGCGATCTATTTCACATGTGGTAATATACATGTTTCAATGCTATTCTCTCAAATCATCCCACCCTCGCCTTCTCCCAGAGCCCAAAAGTCTGTTCTTTACTTCTGTGTCTCTTTTGATGTCTCGAATATGGGGTCATTGTTACCATCTTTCTAAATTCCATATTTATGCGTTAATATACTGTATTGGTGTTTTTCTTCCTGACTTACTTCACTCTGTATAATAGGCTTGTTTCATCCACCTCATTTTTTTTAATAGCTGAGGAAGGCATTCTTTTTAATAGCTGAGTAATATTCCATTGTGTATATGTACCACAGCTTTCTTATCCATTTGTCTGCCGATGGGCATCTAGGTTGCTTCCATGTCCTGGCTATTGTAAACAGTGCTGCGATCAACATTGGAGTACACATGCCTCTTTCAATTCTGGTTTCCTCAGTGTGCATGCACAGCAGTGGGATTGCTGGGTCATATAAGCACATGCGCTGTGAGAGGGGCAAACCCAGTGTGGTCCATACACTGCGAGCACTCCCCACACATGCCAGTGATATTTGTTTGCAGTGTTCCTCCCTCCCCACAGCACAACTGAACAAGTGAGCCTAAATAAGTGACCATCTTTGCCCCTTTGTGTCAGGGCAGAAACTAGACACTGAAGAGACTTGCAAACAGGGGAAGCCAAAATAAACAAAGAGGGAACCGCTTCAGAAATGACAGGTTTAACAGATTAAAACCCTGTAGTTAGCATTGACTAAGTATTGGAAGGGGCCTATAAACCTTGAGAAGTATAAGCTGAAACAAGGAACTATCTGAAACTGAACTGACCCCACACTGCCCTCAACAGCTCCAGAGAAATTCCTAGATATATTTTACTACTATCATTTTTTAATTTTTTTATTTTTAAGTTCTTTATTACTCCTTTAATTTTCATTTTTATAATCTACTATTACCTTGCAAAAAAAAAGACCCTATTTTAAGGCAAATTTCATATATATATTTTTTATATTTTTTGTGATTTTGTTTTATATTTTTAATATTGTATTTTTGAGAGTCTAACCTCTACTCTAGATTTTTAATATTTGCTTTTTGGTATTTGTTACCAATTTTGTACCTTTAGGAATCTAATCTTCAGTTCCCATTTTTACTTAGGCGTGTGATTACTGGCTTGATTGCTCTCTCCCCTTTTGACTCTCCTTTTCCTCCCCAGGTCACCTCTATCTCTTCCCTCCCCCTTCTCTTCTCTACTTAACTCTGTGAATCTCTTTGGGTGTTTCGGGCTGTGCAGAACACTTAGGGAACTGATCACAGGCTAGATTGGTCTCTCTCCTTTTGACTCCCCCTCCTCTCCTCCTGGTCACCTCTGTCTCCTTCCTCCCTCTTCTCTTCTCTGTGTAACTCCGTGAATCTCTCTGAGTGTTCCAGACTGTGGAGAGCAAATAGGGAATTGATTACTGTCTAAATTGCTCTCTCCCCTTTTGATACCCCGAATGGCACCCCACCTTAGTACTCTTGCCTGGAAGATTCCATGGGCGGAGGAGCCTGGTGGGCTGCAGTCCATGGGGTAGCTAAGAGTCGGACACGACTGAGCGACTTCACTTTCACCTTTCAGTTTCATGCATTGGAAAAGGAAATGGCAACCCACTCCAGTGTTCTTGCCTGGAGAATCCCAGGGACAGGGGAGCCTGGTGGGCTGCCGTCTATGGGGTCGCACAGAGTCGGACACGACTGAAGCAACTTAGCAGCAGCAGCAGCTTCTCCTCCTGGTCACCTCTATCTCCCTCCTCCCTCTTCTCTTCTTCATGTAACTCTGTGAACCTCTCTGGGTGTCCCCCACTATGGAGAATCTTCTCACCATTAACCTAGATGTTTTATCATCGGTGCCGTATGGATGGAGAAGTCTTGAGGCTACTGTAAGAATAAGATTGCAAGTCAGAGCCAGGAGGCTTAAATCCAA
Source organism: Bos indicus x Bos taurus (assembly GCF_003369695.1). Taxonomy (NCBI): domain Eukaryota; kingdom Metazoa; phylum Chordata; class Mammalia; order Artiodactyla; family Bovidae; genus Bos; species Bos indicus x Bos taurus. The sequence goes on along the minus strand of NC_040090.1, from coordinate 49,153,990 downwards.
AACTTGAGAACACCAGAAAACTCCTGACTCCAGGGAACATCAATTGACAAGAGCTCATCCAAAATCCTCCATACCTACCTGAAACCAAGCTCCAACCTAGAGCCAACAAGTTTCAGAGCGAGACATAACAAGCAAATTCTCCAACAAAGCAGGAAAATAACCCTGAGCACAAAAAAACAGGCGGCCAAAAGTCACACCAAACCCATAGACACCTAAAACTCACTACTGGAAACTTCGCTGCACTCCAGAGAGAAGAGATCCAGCTCTACCCACCAGAACACTGATGCAAGCTTCCCTAACAAGGAAACCTTGACAAGCCACTCGTTCAACGCACCCTCAGGGAGGATCCTCCACAATAGAGAGGAACCACAGACTTCCGGCATACAGAAAGGCCACCCCAAACACAGCAATCTAAACAAGATGAAAAGGCAGAGAAATATTCAGCAGGTAAATGCTCAGCAAACCAAACAAAAGAGGAGGAGATGGGGGTCCACCTGAAAAAGAATTCAGAATAATGATAGTAAAGATGATCCAAAATCTCAAAAACAAAATGGAGTTACAGATAAATAGACTGGAGACAAGGATTTGAAGATGCAAGAAAAGTTTAACAAGGACCTAGAAGAAATAAAAAAGAGTCAATCAATAATGAATAATGCAATAACTGAGATCAAAAGCACTCTGGAGGAAACCAACAGAATAACTGAGGCAGAAGATAGGATAAGTGAGGTTGAAGATAGAATGGTGGAAATAAATGAAGCAGAGTGGAAAAAAAGAATTAAAAGAAATGAGGACAACCTGAGAGACCTCTGGGACAATGTTAAATGCCCCAACATTCAAATCATAGGAGTCCCAGAAGAAGACAAAAAGAAAAGGCCAAGAGAAAATACTTGAGGAGGTAATAGTTGAAAGCTTCCCTAAAATGAGGAAGGAAATAGCCATCGAAGTCCAAGAAACCCAGAGAGTCCCAAACAGGATAAAGCCAAGGTGAAACACCCCAAGACACATATTAATCAAATTAATGAAGATCAAATGCAAAGAGCAAATATTAAAAGCAGCAAGGGAAAAGCAACAAATAACACACAAGGGGATTCCCATAAGGATAACAGCTGATCTTTCAACAGAAACTCTTCAGGCTAGAAGAGAATGGCAGGACAAACTTAAAGTGATGAAAGAGAAAAACCTACAACCCAGATTACTGTACCCAGCAAGGATCACATTCAAACATGAAGGAGAAATCAAAAGCTTTACAGACAAGCAAAAGCTGAGAGATAGGGTTTTTACTAAGGTTGTTGATAAGTTAAAAGAGATCATTAGGTTGAGCCCTAATCTGACTCATGTCTTTATAGAAGGAGATTAGGATACGCAAGCACAGGAAAAAGACAACCAGCTACAAGCCAAAGAAAGAGGCCTCAGAAGAAATCAACCCTGCTGTCACCTTGATCTCAGACATCTAGACTCCAAAATTGTACGAAAATTAATTTCTGTTGTATAAGCCACCCAGTCAGTGGTGTTTTGTTGTGGTAGCCCCAAGCCCATCCACAGAGAATCCAACCTACTTATAATAGCAGACAGAGGAGTTCAAAAAGGTGTTTAGGGAAGAACGTTGCTGTTGTTAAGTCTTGACTGAGCACCTGCCTTAAAACAGCACTGGCCGAGCATTTTCATACATGATCTTATGTAATCCTCGGAACACCTCAGCAGGTAAGATTTGTCACCTCATTTTAAGTGGGAAAATTCACAGGCAAAGATATTAAATGGCTGACCAATCACTCAGTTTGAAAGCAGCAAAGTCAGACAGAATAGGATTCAGACCCATGGAAACAGAGTGCAATCTCTCTCCTTCCCCAGATACCTTTCAGAGGTATCTCTTCTGGTATAGGTACCTCTTCAGAGGTATAGTGAAGGCTAACTATAGACATACCAGGGAAATTATCTAATTACTGTGAATATCTTTTACTGCTACTTTAAATGGACCAAGCTCTATTCTGAGCATTTTACCTGCATTTAAAAAAAGTTTTTAATTGGAGTATAATTGCTTTACAATGTTCTGTTAATTTCTGCTGTATAACAGTGTGAATCAGCTCTATGTATACATATATTCCCTCCCTCTTGAGCCCCTTCATCCCACCCGCCCATTCCACCCTTCTAGGGCATCTCAGAACACCGAGCTGAGCTCCCTGTGCTGTACAACAACTTCTCACTAGCTATCTTACCTGCATTTTTCTGAGCCACTTCTCTACAATCAATTCTCTTAGAAAAAATACTGTTACATCTGTTTAGAGTTTCAGCGTGATTAAAAACTTGCCCAAAGTTGTTAAGAAGTCCATGGAAGTCCTGGACTCAAACCTATGTTCTATTTGACTCCTAGGCCCATGCTCTAAACCTCTGCTCCACTCAGCCCATCCACATCTCCACTGCAAGCCCCATCATCATAAGAACCACAGGGCACTGCCCTCAGGCACTCACCTACAACCTCCAGCCAGACACTCCCCTGGGCCTTCTGAGGAGTAACCACCAGCTCACAGCGGTACTCCCCTGCATCCTCCAGCTGCACACGAGGCAGCTGCAATGAGGCATCTCCCTTCTGCAGACTCCGTAGAGACACCCAGGCTCCACGTTGGGATGTCTCCCTGTAGTTTCCGAAATACTGAAACAGTTTGGTGTAGGTTTCAGACTTTCCAGTCTTCTGAAACCACGTGATACCCATACTTTTGATGTCCAGGTGTGGAGAATCACGGATCTTGCAAAAGATAGTTACATTTTCATTCAAGAAAACCATCTGAGTCCTCCCTGCCATCTCCACTTGCAGTAAACCTGTGGCAACAAGAGAAGGTTATGGAAGACCCTTGAAAGAAACATAGTCCTGGTACTCTAAAACACAATCATGTGATTGGAAACATCTTCCCCTTTTTGGGGGTGGGGGCAGGTCTGGGGGGGGGATCCTCAGATACAAAACCCCTTAGTTCATGGCCCCTTATTAATCCATATAAAATCCTTGAACTTTGTTCTTTCCTTCCCCCAACCAACCCCACCCCAAGCCCATCCATCCAGCCAATCCACCAATATCCAAAATAAAGCAGTTTCCTTTCCACCAACCTGGCCTCTTCACTGGCTTTTGAGGGACCAACAGGTGGAGCCCACTTTCGGTTACACCCATGCACTCTCAGTAAAGACTTTAGTGACGTCAAGATACACAGGTGGAGTCTATTTCCTTTTCTTTTTAAAGGGAATTTAAGGGACTCTCAGCTAGTATGATCCATGGCCCAATTCCTTCGCCCCTGTTGAAGAGGTTTCCATTGAGTGTTTTTTGTTTTTGGCCACCAAGGGTGGCATGCGGGATCTTAGTTCCCTCCCAACAGAAATTGAACCCCCGCCTCCTGCAGTGCAAGTGGAGTCTCAACCACTGGACAACCAGGAAAGTCCCGGAGTAATCTCATTTCACATTTTTTATTTTTTCCCTCAGTTCTAGCAACTAGCATGATGCAAGGGATAAAGAAGTTTACAGAACACCAGAGCACAAACTTGAGGAAACACTTGTTCTCAGGCTCCTACACGAGGCGACTCTGCACAAAGCAGGGATTCAGTATGTAATTGTTCAATAAATCAATCAGCATTTTCCGAAAGCTACCTCGGGGTTATTCGCGCCCCTATATTGAAAAGCAGAGATACTACTTTGCCAATAAAGGTCCGTCTAGTCTAGGCTATGGTTTTTCCAGTGGTCATGTATGGATGTGAGAGTTGGACTGTGAAGAAAGCTGAGCGCCGAAGAATTGATGCTTTTGAACTGTGGTGTTGGAGAAGACTCTTGAGAGTCCCTTGGACTGCAAGGAGATCCAACCAGTCCATCCTAAGGGAGATCAGTCCTGGGTGTTCATTGGAAGGACTGATGCTGAAGCTGAAACTCCAGTACTTTGGCCACCTCATGCGAAGAGTTGACTCATTGGAAAAGACTCTGATGCTGGGAGGGATTGGGGGCAGAGGAGAAGGGGACAACAGAGGATGAGATGGCTGGATGGCATCACCGACTCGATGGACCTGAGTTTGACTGAACTCCGGGAGTTGGTGATGGACAGGAGGCCTGGCGTGCTGCGATTCATGGGGTGGCAAAGAATCGGACACGACTGAGCGACTGAATTGAACTAAACCCAGCCGACTGCGATCTCACGGCCTAGCGACCGCTACCCCTCCTCCCTCCCTCCTTCTCTCCCTCATCCTACCTGCGATGAGCTGGGAGCGCTCCAGCACCAACACCGACATCAGAACGCGGAGCAGCCACACGGAGTCCCACCGCACGCGGCCAGCCGCCCTCTTCGCCATTGCAGTAGCCTAGCTTTACCCGCGGCCTCGAACTTCCTCTTTGTTCCTTCTTCTTAAGAGTGAGCAGCGCCTAAGAAGTGGGTAGAAAGTGTATTCTCTCGCGTCCAGACCGAACTATAGGCGTATTTAACTAAGGTCTCTGGGCCCCTTCTGCAGAACTCTGCAAAGTCGTCTTGGTCACTCCGTTCACGAAGAAGGAAAAGTTTCACCGAGCGCCTGCTCAGTCGCACCTCCGCCAGCTGCGCGGGGAAATGGGCTGGGCTGGAAGCCGCGGGCCAGGGAACAGGCAATCCCCACCTCCCAGCGCGGGGTTGACGGGCGGCGAGCGGCGGGGCGGCCGAGCGGAAGCAGGGCGGGGCGGAGGGATGCGCGCACCGACGGAGAGTCACAGGGGGTGAGAGCAATCAAGCCAGTAATCACACTCCTAAGTAATAATTGGAACTGAAGATTTGATTCTTAAAGGTACAGAATTGATAACAAATACCAAAAAGCAAGATTAAAAATCTAGAGTAGAGCTTAGATTCTCAAAAATACAATATTAAAAAAAAAATCGCAAAAGTTATAAAAGAATATATATATGAAATTTGCTTTAAAAATAGGGTCCTTTTTTTAAGGTAATAGTAGGTTTTAAAAATGAAAATTAAAGGGGTAATAAAGAACTTAAAAAATGATAATAGTATAATATATCTAGGAATTTCTCTGGAGTTGTTGAGGGTAGTGTGGTGTCAGTTCAGTCCATTCTAAAGGAGATCAGCCCTGGGATTTCTTTGGAAGGAATGATGCTAAAGCTGAAACTCCAGTACTTTGGCCACCTCATGCTAAGAGTTGACTCACTGGAAAAGATTTTGATGCTGGGAGTGATTGGGGGCAGGAGGAAAAGGGGACGACAGAGGATGAGATGGCTGGATGGCATCACCGACTCGATGGGCATGAGTTTGAGTGAACTCTGGGAGTTGGTGATGGACAGGGAGGCCTGGCATGCTGCGATTCATGGGGTCGCAAAGAGTCGGACACGACTGAGTGACTGAACTGAAAAAATGGTTATTATAAAAGAATGTCCTTGTTCAGTTTCAGATAGTTCCTTGTTCCAGCTTATACTTCTTCTCAAGGTCTGTAGGTCCCTTCCAGTGTTCAGTTCACTCGCTCAGTCCTGTCCGACTCTCTGCGACCCCATGAATCGCAGCATGCCAGGCCTCCCTGTCCATCACCAACTCCCGGAGTCTACCCAAACTCACGTCTATCGAGTCGGTGATGCCATCCAGCTATCTCATCCTCTATCATCCCCTTCTCCTCCTACCCCCAATCCCTCCCAGCATCAGGGTCTTTTCCAATGAGTCAACTCTTCGCATGAGGTGGCCAAAGTAGCCGGTGCTAACTACAGGGTTTTAATCTGTTGCACCTGTCACTTCCAAAGCTGTTCGCTCTTCTTTGTTTATTTTGGCTCCCTCTGTTTGAAAGTCTCTAAGTATCTAACTTCCGCCTTGACACAAGGCGGTGAAGGTGGTCATTTATTTAGGCTCACTTGTTCAATTGTGCTGCAAGGAGGGAGGAACACTGCACCTGTGGGGAGTCCTTGCAGTGTCTGGGCCACACTGGGTTTGCCCCCACTCACGGCGTGTGTCAGAAGCATGTGTGCTTTCCTGGTCTACACTGCTCAGGCTCCAGGTTGCTCTGCCAGGGAACTGTCTGAGGTGGGCCCTGGGTTGCATGCACTTCCCAGGTCTACGCCGCTCCGGTTCAGGTTCTCAGGTGCTCCACCAAGGCACAGACTCGGTTGGGCCTGCGTTTTGTGCCCTTCTCAGATACAAGCAGCTCAGGCGACCAGGTGCTCGGCGAGTGCGCTCTCCCCAGGTGCAGTGCATCTTATCACCTCCCCGGTCCCAGCCACGCGTTTCCTGGGTGCGCAGCGGTAACGCTGTCTCAGGTGTGTCTCCTCTGGGGAGCAGATCTCTGGCTGCGACCCTCCTGGCCAATGTCAACAGGAAGACTTGGTTAGCAACTGGGAGCCTGCTCACAGTTTGGTAGGGGATGCCATCTCTGGGGCTGAGTTTACCCCTTGCCTTCCGGCTCTGGCTATTGCCCACCTGCCTCTCTGCCTCCGGTGGGGGATGGGCCTGTCCGCAGCCGGCTAACTCTCCTCTGGTATTTGCTCAGTCCTTTGTTCTGTGAGCTGGCCTGGCAGTACCTTATGTTAGAGCTTTACACGGGAAAGTTCTCTCTCTCTCTCTCCTCTTTTTTTTTTTTTTTCCTCTCTGGCTATCCCATGGTTTGGGTTGCTATCTCATGTTAGCTCCCTCAGATTGCCCTCGCATTCAGGCCTGCTCCTTACTCTAAGCAACGCAGCCTGAACCTCCCTGTTCAGCCCCTGCTAGCTGGTGGCGGACACGAGCGCGTCTGTGCTACTTCTCCGCTGGGAGTTGCAGTTAAGCATGTAATCTGTGGGTTTTATTTATTTATTTTTTCCTCCTGGTTCTGATGCCCTCTGAGCTTCCAAAACTCCCTGCAGACCCGCCTGTGAGAGGGTGTCCTGGTGTTTGGAAACTTCTCCTCTTTTACAACTCCCTCCCCGGGATAGGGCTCCATCCCTAACTCTTTTGTCTCTGTTTTTATCTTTTATATTTTGTCCTACCTCCTTTCGAAGACAATGGGCTCCCTTTCTGGGTGCCTGGTGTCCTCCGCCAGTGTTCAGAACTTGTTTTGTGGTATTTGGTCAGCGTTCAAATGAACTCTCAATGAATTTGTGGGGGAGAAAGTGGTCTCCCCTTCCTATTCCTCCACCATCTTAGGACCACCGCCTGCAATGTTGAGTTTTAAGTCAGCTTTTTCACTCTCCTCTTTCACCCTCATCAAGAGACTCTTAAGTTCCTCTTTACTTCTTGCCATTAGAGTGGCATATCTGCATATCTGAGGTTGCTATTTCTCCCAACAATCTTGATTCTGGTATTACTGACATGATTAAATAACATCCTCTGTGGAAATGTATGATAAATCCCTATACCTGCCCAAAAGAATGCACACAGTTGTGACATATACATATCATCCTGTAGAAAATTTGAGAAATTGCCTGAAAAAGTAAGCAGAGTAAAATTGGCAGCTTTCACCATTTTTATTAACATTTAAAGATTAATCAAATTTACATTAAATAAGTCTACTTATGTTATCATCTTTTCCAATTTCACATATTTTGAATTCCTGCAAACACACAAGAAAACATATCTTGTAATATGTTTGCTAGTCTTTCATTCAACCCCAAAGCACACAGCAGACGCTTCACAAATGTTTCTGAAACAAATGAGCTTAACATGGTAAAAACATATATTCCAATAAAAATAAAAGAATAAGGCATATTATACTATGCAAGGATCCGTTGATTATGAAAAGAAAAGGGAGAATGACTTTGTTCAGAGCCCTTTGACAAAACAGAGACTGCCCATCCCCAACTCCTCTTGACAGCTAAGATTTGCCTCACTCAGCATTCCTGAAGGGTTTTCTGATGACTGACTCACATAGCCTGGCCTCTTTTTCTCCCACTTTCTCTCTCTGAAACCAGGTTCCCACTAGGAGAACTTGTTCTCTCTGCTGCTCCAAGCAGGACCATTTTCGCAAAGATTTGTCTCTTATGTGGTAGTCCAGCACAGCTTGTAATGGGATGTATAAAGTCAAGTCACTCACTCAGTTGTGTCTGACTCTTTGCAACCCCGTGGACTGTAGCCCACCAGGCTCCTCCGTCCATGAGATTCTCCAGGCAAGAATACTGGAGTGGGTTGCCATTTCCTTCTCCAGGAATGGGATGTATAAGGCTGTATATAATTCTGGAGTTTATTGTAATAAATCTCAGTTTCTCATAAATCTAGCCTTTACTAGTAATAAAGTTATTGTTTTATCATAAATAAATAAATTAGTTCTACCATGAATAAATAAAAGAAATGAGCTTACATTCTTAGACATCTCATGTTGAGACATGGTCCTCAAATGCTGGTTAATATTGAGGCCATTTATATAAGACAAATCCTGTCCAATGTGTTTTTGGAAGTCACATACAACTTGGAATCATATTTAAATTCATGAAAACATCCAACGAGAAATAAAAACACTGAAGAAGAGACATGCATATGAGGACAAAATGGCAGAGACTGCTATTTGTCAGTCAACTATTTTCTCCTTCTTCATTAAAAAAGTCACCAATTTTTTCTCCTGAGTACTGGGATCACCAAAATAAAAGACTGCGTTTCCAAGCTTCTCTTGGAGCACAGTGTGGCCATATGACAAAGTTCTGACCCAAGTAATATAAGTGGAAGTTCAGTTCAGTTCAGTTCGGTTGCTCAGTCATGTCCGACTCGTTGCGACCCCATTGACTACATCTTGCCAGGCTTCCCTGTCCATCACTAACTCCCGGAGCTTGCTCAAAGTCATGCCCATTGAGTCGGTGATGCCATCCAACTATCTAATCCTCTGTCATCTCCTTCTCCTTCTGCCTTCAGTCTTTTCCAGTATCAGGGTCTTTTCCAATGAGTCAGTTCTTCACATCAAGTGGCCAAAGTATTGCAGTTTCAGCTTCAGCATCAGTCCTTCCAATGAATATTCAGGACTGATTTCCTTTAGGATTGACTGGTTTGGTCTCATTGCAGTCCAAGGGACTCTCAAGAGTCTTCTCCAACACCACAGTTCAAAAGCATCAATTCTTCGGCGCTCAACTTTCTTTATAGTCCAACTCTCATATCCATAGTGACTACTGGAAAAACCATAGCTTTGACTAGATGGACCTTTGTTGGCAAAGTAATGTCTCTGCTTTTCAATATGCTGTCTAGGTGGTCATAGCTTTTCTTCCAAGGAGCAATCGTCTTTTAATTTCATGGCTGCAGTCACCATCTGCAGTGATTTTGGAGCCCCAAAATATAAAGTCTCTCACTGTTTCCATTGTTTGCCCCATCTATTTGCCATGAAGTGATGGGACCAGATGCCATGATGTTAGTTTTCTGAATGTTGAGTTTTAAGCCAACTTTTTCACTCTCCTCTTTCATCAAGAGACTCTTTAGTTCTTCTTTACTTTCTGCCATAAGGGTGGTGTCATCTGCATATCTGAGGTTATTGATATTTCTCCCAGCAATCTTGATTCCAGCTTGTGCTTCATCCAGCCCAGCATTTCTCATGATGTACTCTGCATATAAGTTAAATAAGCAGGGTGACAATATACAGCCTTGATGTACTCCTTTTCCTATTTGGAACCAGTCTGTTGTTCCATGTCCAGTTCTAACTATTGCTTCCTGACCTGCATACAGGTTTCTCAAGAGGCAGGTCAGGTGGTCTGGTATTCCCATCTCTTTCAAAATTTTCCACAGTTTATTGTGATCCACACAGCCAAAGGCTCTGGCACAGTCAATAAAGCAGAAATAGATGTTTTTCTGGAACTCTCTTGCTTTTTCCATGATCTAGTGGATGTTGGCAATTTGGTCTCTGGTTCCTCTGCCTTTTCTAAAACCAGCTTGAACATCTGGACTTTCACGGTTCACGTATTGCTGAAGCCTGGCTTGGAGAATTTTGAGCATTATTTTACTAGCGTGTGAGAGGAATGCAATAAATTGAAGTGTTTTGTGTTATTTTGGGGAAATGTCCTTAAAGGGAGGGATATGCTCTTTACCCTTTCATCTGTCTGCTGGAAGGAATAGAGATGTAATAGCTAGAGCACAAGCAGACATCTTAGACCACAGCATAGAAGTCACGCACTGGGGACAATGTGATAGCAAAATAGAGGGCTGCTGGGTCCCTCATAATTTGTGAAACTGCCCTACCAGACCTAGGATGACACCCCGGAACTTGCAGAACATAAGAAACAAAGTCAGTAAGTCATTCTTATTTGAGGTGTTCTTATTTTCAGCAGAATTTAATCCTAATCACTACAAATGGTAAAAGAAATGGAGTTACTTTTGCTTGAAGTAGACTGAGGCTTTACGATGTGTCTCAGTTTTTTAAGTCTTAGAAAAGCTGACACCTAAGGATATGCATAGACATGTTATATGATGTTTTTGCAGGCAGAAGTAAAGTCCCTATGTAGAATTTATGGAGAGACAGATTTGAACTCAGCATAAGAAAAACTTCTGCAATAAAGGAATGGTCATTTTAAGTCACCCCACAGGCAACCATTCACTGAACTCTGACAGGTATGTCTGAATGTAATGGATTCAGGTGACTAAAACATAGCCCTTAGCCTCAAAAGGCTATTCCAGACACTGCTTGTCAAAATAACTGAGACAAAGGACCTTTGTAAAAAAAAAAAAAAAATTCAATCTAAAATATTGTATAACATCCCTTATATGCAGAATCTTAAAAAAAATGATACAAATGAACTTATTTACAAAACAGAAACAGACTCATAGACTTAGAAAATGAACTTAATGGTTGCAGGGGTGAAGGATGGGGGGAAGAAGGGATGGTTAGGGAATTTGGGATCAAGAAGTACACACTGCTATATTTAAAATGGATAACCAACAAGGACCTATAGTATAGCACAGGGAACTCTGCTCAGTGTTATGTGATAGGCTGAATGGGAAGGAGTATGTGGGAGAAAGATACATGTATATGTATAACTGAGTCCCTTTGATGACACATGAAACTATCACAACATTGTTAATTGGCTATACTCCAACATAAAAGAAAAAGTTTAAAAAAACAAGATAGAATATCCAACCTATTGAGGACTGATATTTTGTAAAATACAATAAAAAGGAATTCTGAGAAAAATGAAATCAAAAGACATAAAAATTAAGCCTCCAATTTTTACTATAAAGCAAATGTAAAATTATTTTCAAAGGCACAACAAATTTCAGTTTCTATGTTTACCCATCATTGTTGGGTGACACTGGTGTATAGACAGCATCAGTCACAGAACATACTTTGAGAAATAATGGTCTAGACAAATGCAAGCTGAGGGCCATTCTATAAAATAACTGGCCTGTACTTTTCAAAAGTGTCAACATCATGAAAGACAAAGAAAGGTTGAAGAGCTATTTTAGATTAAGGGAAATGAAAGAGATGTGAGAAGTAAATGCAAAGCTTGATTCTGGATTAAATCCTAGATTACCAAAAAAAAAAAAAAATTGACCATGAAGGACAGTATTGAAACAGTTGGTGAAATCTGAGTATGGACCAGATATTAGAGCAATACTTTGTAATGTCAACTGAAAAAAAATACATAATCAAAAAATTGAGAATTGTGTTTTATTCAGTGGTCTTACTGAGGACTAAAGCCCAGGAAAGAGCCTCTTGGAATAGCAAAAGATTCCCATTAACTAAAGAAAACCATATATCTCAAGTAATGAATTTAGTGCTTTTCTATGTATGGAAAGATTCAAGAGTCTGGGCTCATTGAAATCAAGCCTTTGATAAGCACCTCAACTCGCTAAGGCTGGTTTCCTGTTTATCTCCTTCCTGAGTTCCCCTCGGGGTGCACACCTGCACAGAGGGCAGCCATGAAGGCTGATGATGGTGGTGATGCAACATTCTTTATTTACAGAAGTGGCAGACCACATTCTTTGTCCACAGGAAATTTCATGAATTTGAATAAGATGATAATTTGACCACTTCTAAAAGATGGTGAAATTCTGAAAGAGATGGGAATACCAGACCACCTGAACCTGCCTCTTGAGAAACCTATATGCAGGTCAGGAAGTAACAGTTAGAACTGGACATGGAACAACAGACTGGTTCCAAATAGGAAAAGGACTACGTCAAGGCTGTATATTGTCACCCTGCTTATTTAACTTATATGCAGAATACATCATGAGAAACACTATGCTGGAAGAAGCACAAGCTGGAATCAAGATTGCTGGGAGAAATATCAATAACCTCAGATATACAGATGACACCACCCTTATGGCAGAAAGTGAAGAGGAACTCAAAAGCCTCTTGATGAAAGTGAAAGAGGACAGTGAAAAAGTTGGCTTAAAGCTCAACATTCAGAAAACTAAGATCATGGCATCTGGTCCCATCACTTCATGGGAAATAGATGGGGAAACAGTGGAAACAGTGTCAGACTTTATTTTTGGGGACTCCAAAATCACTGCAGATGGTGATTGCAGCCGTGAAATTAAAAGACGCTTACACCTTGGAAGCAAAGTTATGACCAACCTAGATAGCATATTCAAAAGCAGAGACATTACTTTACCAACAAAGGTCCGTCTAGTCAAGGCTATGGTTTTTCCAGTAGTCATGTATGGATGTGAGAGTTGGACTGTGAAGAAAGCTGAGTGCCGAAGAATTGATGCTTTTGAACTGTGGTGTTGGAGAAGATTCTTGAGAGTCCCCTGGAGTGCAAGGAGATCAGTCCTGGATGTTCTTTGGAAGGAATGATGCTAAAGCTGAAACTCCAGTACTTTGGCCACCTCATGTGAAGAGCTGACTCATTGGAAAAGACTCTGATGCTGGGAGTGATTGGGGGCAGGAGGAAAAGGGGATGACAGAGGATGAGATGGCTGGATGGCATCACCAACTTGATGGACGTGAATTTGAGTGAACTCCAGGAGTTGGTGATGGACAGGGAGGCCTGGCATGCTGCAATTCATGGGGTCACAAAGAGTCCGACATGCCTGAGCGACTTAACTGAACTGGAAAGATGGTTATTATAAAAGAATGTCCTTGTTCTTAGGAGATGCTAATTTACAGATTTAGGGTAAAGGATCATAGTGTCGGAAACTTCTGAAATGCTTCAGTAAAAAATCAGAATTGTAGAGAAAGAGAGAGCTTGATGGCAAATGTGGCATGCTGCTAACAACTGATATATCTAGGGGAAAGGCATTCTAGAATTAGCTGACCTATTGTTGCAACTTTTTTGGATAGGCTTTTTTTTTTTCAAAGTTAACAAACACACCCATATATACAACTAACTGCAATGTGTGATCCTGAATTGGCTCTTTAGCCTAGCAAAAGTGTATTAGTGGGATAATTGGCAAAATTTAAAGATTAGTTAATAAAATTATATTAATGTTGACTTCCTGATTTTACTAACTCTGTTTAAGGTGTTAACATTTGAGGAAGCTAGGTGAAGGGCATATACTATTTTTGCAAGTTTTTTGCAAAGCTGAAATGATTTCAAGTGGAAAAGTTGGGAAATTTTAGTAAAATTAATAAAATCTCACAATCTAAACTTTAGAGTTTTTTCTCAAGAATCTAGGAGGGGGGAAAAAAAACATACAGTTGGAGAATGACAGAGCCAAAGTCCTAACACCCAGACCCCAGAACTTTCCACTACCCCATAATCAGAGATTCTTGTCACTGTTCTTGAATTTAGGTAGAAATATTTCCTGCATGTTACAAACACTGGTATGTGCATGCAGGTAGCTGAAAGTGAAAGTTGCTCTGTCAAGTCCAACTTTTTGAGACCCATGGACTATACAGTCCACGGAATTCTCCAGGCCAGAATACTGGAGTGGGTAGCTGTTCCCTTCTCCAGGGGACCTTCCAACCCAGGGATCAAATCCAGATCTCCCACATTGCAGGCAGATTCTTTACCAGCTGAACCACCAGGGAAGCAGGTGACTGAAGTGACATTTAAATGCTTATAGAACCTTCATAACATCAGTCAGCTTTCCTCCCCAGTGTAGATTCTCTAACGTTGGTTAATTTCCACATAATTTACCAGCAGTTCCCAAACTGGTCTGCACATTAGAATCACTTGAAGATCTTTCAAAAATTTCAAAGCCCAGATCACACTCCAGAAGAATGAAATCACAATCTCTGGAGATGAGACCCAGGAATCAGTCTTTTCTGAAGCTCTTAGGTGATTTCAATATTGAAGACAAGAGCCTAGAAACTACTGTGTATTTCACTTCAGTCCTGTCCCTGGAAGCATATATGTGAGTGGTAAGTCATTTCAGTTGTGTTTGACTCTCTGCAATCCTGTGGACTATAGCCTGCCAGGCTCCTCTGTCCATGGGATGCTCCAGACAAGATACTGGAGTGGATTACCATTCCTTCCTCCAGGGGAATCTTCCTGACCCATGAATCAAACCCACATCTCTTATGTCCCCTGCATTGGCATGCAGGTTCTTTACCACTAGTGCCCAGATGATGTCCACTTCAATCCTGTCACTGGATAAAAGTATACTAAGAAATCTAGGAGAAGAGGTCCCTTCCAGGGAAACAATTTCTAAGACCCTGAGGTTCCATGACTCTGCAACTTTAATGTTTTGCAAATAATTCATTTTTTCAATGTTGTCAAATTTCTTTTTCCCCAGAAAATTACAACAAATACTACATATTTTCTGACTTTACATTTAATATAATTAAATATAAACCTATACAAATGATGACCAGAATAATATTTTCCAACAAATATTTCTCTGGAAGAATTCTTACAACATATAGCCAAAAAACAAGTTCAAATATAGCAAAGTTTTATAAAGTCTCTGTGTCTTCCTAATTATCAAATTAAAATCCAAGTATTTATTTGTAGTCTTAAAAATAGCCCAAAATATCTAAATAAGCCAAGAAGAATTACATCTGAAGACACTTCAAACTAATAAAATTTCTTCCCAAAGTTTAAGATCAATAGAACATTTTTGGCCACATGCTTATAAAAGGTTATTTTTTAACATTTAATTTTTGAAAACTTCAAAATACCCCCAAATTAATTGTAACAAATAAAAGGTCTTTATAATCTTGACCTTAAATAGGATATATAAACCATCATTATTAAATGGTTTTTAGAATATAATAAATTTTGATAAAATATGGGTTATGCAATATTGGTCTCCTTCATGAGAAGAAAAGGCAACAATGAAAAAGTTTTTTTATGTTTTAATTCCAGAAGACAATTTTTTTCAAAAGACACAAGATAACTAATGGCCTTCCCTCCAGACCTATTTTAGGCACAAGCTTACACATAAACACATATTCCTTCCAAAACTATGAACTTTCGGCTAGAGGCTATATAAATGAGTACACATACAGATACTTTGAAAATTGCAAGGGCGTGGAACTTTCATGTGCTAATAGATCCTGGATTAACCACCTCAGAGAAAGAAATACCTTCAGTGGAAAGGGGGCTCCTTCCTCCCCCTTGGCTCCTTCAGCCTCCAGGGCCCGTCCATTCTTAGGCCCTTACACTGGATTGACAGGGGAAAACTGAACTACCAAAGCCAAAGTCACCAAAGCCATCGCAAATGAATGAAGGTCACTCTGGTCATTAACTGCCTTCAAATCGTTGTCCTTAAAAGATTTAGCCTCTATTTTATCTTTAATATAATTTTTTTGAAAATTAATCCTGTTTTAATAAAATCACCTCCAAATTTTAATTAGTAATACAACAGACTCCCTTAGAGAAAAGATTAATAGTTTGGAATTATGAGGGAAGAGGAGAATTTATTTGAAATATTGGATAGTAAGTGCCATGAAGATGGTGGCCATGAAACCTTAAGATGGCTAACAATGGTACTACAACTGTCTGTATCCCTCTAAGCTTTCTCTAATGATTAAGGAGGTGCATTGGAAATACAGTACTGGAAAAGTCAATAAGCGTTAGCGTTAGTCGCTCAGTAGTGCCTGACTCTTTGCGACCCCATGGACTACAGCCCACCAGGCTCCTCTGTCCATGAGATTTTCCAGGCAAGAATACTGGAGCCGGTTTGCCATTTCCTTCTCCAGGGGATCTTCCCAACCCAGGGATTGAACCCGGGTCTCCTGCACTGCAGGGAGATTCTTTACCAACTGAGCTACAAGGGAAGCCTGGAAAAGTCAATACAACAGTAGAAAAATGGTAGAGTACTTAGAGAGGAAAGAACTTAATTAAAACTCAGATCATCCAGGCAAAAGTAATAATGAAACAATACACTATGCTACTTCTCATCTAATCAGTGAGTGCATGTGCTAAATCACTTCAATTGTGTCCAACTCTTTGTGACCCTATGGACTGTAGCCCACCAGACTCCTCTGTCCATGGGATTCTCCAGACATGAATACTGGTTGCCGTGCCCTCCTCTAGGGCATCTTCCTGACCCAGGGATCAAACCCACATCTCTTAAGTCTCCTGCACAGGCAGATGGGCTCTTTACCACTAGCGCCACCTGGGAAGCCGCTCTCTTCATATCAGAGATTGTCAAATTTATGTCCTGGTCTTCCTGTTCCCCAAAATACTTATTTTCCTTTACTAACAAATGTAAGATGGAAAATGTCTGTTGGGATGCACAAAGTATTTTCAAAAACACTATTATTATTTAAGGAGGGTATCAAAAAGCTAAAGAATTGGACAAGGGACATTTACAGTAGTCTGAACAGATGCTTTTGCTCCATAACCTGTTTCACTCTGTTAAAGGGAGGGAGTCAGGACATCTCTACTCATGAGTTAGAAACTTTCTTCAGGGTTAGAAGCACTCTCTGCAGTGCTCAGAAACCACTCTAGGAAGATTGCCTTATTGCCTAACGAGCCCTAGAAAACCTGACTTTTCTGCAAACATGGTTTTCTTTTCCCCAAGATCAATTCTTGACTCTGAATGAAACAGAGATGTGTATGTGTTTTTAGAGAATGAAACACATCAAAGGAAGCAAGAAATAAATGCAGGATTAGGACTGAGTGTTAGTCCAGGAAAAAGTTAAAAATACAAATTCTAAGATAACCTTACTCAATGCTCGAGAACAAGAAGGAAAAAAATGCTTCAATACTACCATTAAAAATGTTTAAAACATCAAGGGACATGGCAAATATGTCTCAAAAAGGAAATAATTTGTAAAATATCACTATTCGAATAAGGAAATATTTATGAAGCAACAACACCAAGAAAAGAAAGGATAAAGTTCAAAAGTAAAGCAAACTTAAATCACTTTAACAAATGTAGTGTAACAGTGGACAGCACAATGGTTAAGTCATATGGAACAAAACAAATACAGAATGGCATAGGCTGAACACATGTTTCTTACTCCATACACAGGGAATCTATGTGAGGATAAGGATTTAATTAAAGCGCACATATTCTCACACCACTAAAAAAGAGCATTTTAAATGGACTACAATTTAAAAGTAACGTTTTAATACAATGATTCATGGGAGGTGGCAAAGAATACTAATAGATGGAATTTTATTTTTTCCCCCTTATTTTTAAAACACTCAGACAAGGAAACTTTAAAATTAGAACTTTAAAATCACATGGAAAATAAATTATTCATTTAAAAATGTCAGAGAAGCAAAATTTTAAGAATTGTAAAATGAATTTTTTTTTTTTTGCAAGCGAATAGGATTTATTAAGAAGGAAAGTACAAAGCTCTCAACATAGACACTGAGGGGGGGTAAACAGTCCCTTAAAATGAAATATTTTAACAATTTAATTGCAAGATATATTTTCATAATCCTGGACAGTCTTAGGAAACATACTCATCACTAAGGATAAAACAAAAGGAGGAGGAATTCCCTGATGGTCCAGTGGTTAGGACTTGACACTTTCCTGCTGAGACCTGGGTTTCATCCTGGTTGGGGAACTAATATGCCACAAATTGTGTGACATGGCCAAAAAAAAAAACAGGAAAGAGGAAAATTTGCACAGCTAAAGTCATATCTATTGCTTATAGTAGATTGTAAACAAATTATAAACAAAACAAAACTTATTTTTAAAATTATTTTTTAAAGAAACCTTGTTTAAAGGCAGGCAGAGCTTGGAAGGCAACTGGAACAGTGAGCCTGTAAGACAAATACACAGTCAAGGGCTGGCTGACCAAGCTGGTACATGGCATTCATCATCCAGACTATGACTAAATAAATTTGTGAAAATTACAGACATCTGTAAGCATGAAATGTTTTATTTAGGGGGGGGGGCTCCAAAATCACTGCAGATGGTGACTGAAGCCATGAAATTAAAAGACACTTGCTCCTTGGAAGAAAAGTTATGACCAACCTAGACAGCATATTAAAAGGCCTCTGCTTTTTACTTTGACAACAAAGGTCTATCTAGTCAAAGCTATGGTTTTTCCAGTAGTCAAGTATGGATGTGAGAGAAGGACTATAAAGAAAGCTGAGCGCTGAAGAATTGATGCTTTTGAACTGTGGTGTTGGAGAAGACTCTTGAGAGTCCCTTGGACTGCAAGGACATCAAGCCAGTCAATCCTAAAGGAAATCAGTCCTGAATATTCACTGGAAGGACTGATGCTAAAGCTGAAGCACCAATACTTTGGCCAACTGATGTGAAGAACTGACTCATTGGAAAAGACCCTGATGCTGGGAAAGACTGAAGGCAGGAGAAGGGAATGACAGAGGATGAGATGGCTGGATGGTATCACTGACTCGATGGACATGAGTTTGAGCAAGCTCTGGGAGCTGGTGATGAACAGGAAAGCCTGGCATGCTGCAGTCCATGGAGTTGCAAAGAGTCAGACATGACTGAGCGACGGAACTGAACTGAACTGAAACATGAAATGTAAGTTTTTTCTACATAATTCTAATAGGAAATATTTGGAGGGAAATCCTAAATTTCTAAAATGTAATAAAAGGTTTTATTGGTTTTGCTTTGTTTTTGTCTCAATAAACAGGTTGGTAGTGCTGGTAACCATAAGTCCAAATTTTTCAATTTGGTGTCTTCACCACTTGCTGCTGCTGCTTGTTCTGGCTCAATTCTTGAATTCTTTAAGCATGGTTACTAATTCATAACAACTATACAATCATAAAAAAGAATGAAATAATGCCATTTGTAGCAACATGGAAGGACCTGAAGATTGTCATACTGAGTGAAGTTAGTCAGATAAAGACAAATGATGTCACTTATATGTGGAATCTAAATAAATGATACAAATAAACTTATTTATAAAACAGAAACAGACATAGAAAACAAACTTATGGTTACCAGGGGGTGAGTGCATAGAGGGATAAATTGGGAGGTTGAGATTGACATATACCCACTGCTATACATAAAATAGATAACTAATAAGGACTTACTGTACCATGCAAGGAACTCTACTCAACACTCTGTTATGGCCTATATGGGAAAAGAATCTAAAAAAGAGTGGAGATATATATATAAGTATAACTGAGTCACTTTGCTGTACACCTGAAATTAACACAATATTGTAAATTAATTATACTCCAATAAAAAAATTTTAATGGAAAACAACAAATAAATTATAGCAGCACTATTTATAATGGCCAAGCAATCTAAGTGTCCATTAACAAATGAATGGATAACAAAGATGTGGCATATGGAATGGAATGGAGTATTAGTCATAAAAAAGAATGAAATATTGCCATTGGCAGCAACATGGATAAACCAAGAGATTATCATACTAAGTGAAATAAATCAGAGAAAGATAAATATATAACTCATACGTGGAATCTAAAAAAGAATACAAATAAACTTATTCACAAAACAGAAACAGACTCACAGACATAGAAAACAAACATGGTTATCAAAGGGGAATAGAGGAATGAAGGGATAAATCAGGAAAATGGGATTAACAGATACATAACACTATATATAAAACAGATAAACAACAAGGATTTACTGTATACCACAGGGAATTACATTCAATATCTTGTGAAAACCTATAATGAAAAAGAATCGGAAAAAGCATATGTGTATATATATATAAAAATCAGTTTGCTATATACTTGAAACTAACACAATACTATAAATCAACTATAGTTCAACATAAAATTTTAAAAACTAAAAGCTGGGAAAAATTGCCATTTATTAGATCTAAGTTGTTGCATTTTCATTAACTAATTGATTAATTAAAACAGTATGGAAAGACTGAAGTCCTGCTAATGATATCGTGTTAAAGAAAAAAAAAAGCAAAGAAAAGATCTGATTTCCTTCAAATCTCATACCTTGAAAACAAGCTGTCATTACAGTCTTCCATTTTATCATCCACAGGAACTCTGCATTTTACGGAATACACCTTAGTCTCTCAATTCCAACAAAACAAATGCATTAAAGTATCAAGTTGACGTACTTGGTTAAGGGTAAAGATGATCTTCTCTAGCAGCTTTTTCAGGAGACACAAATCTTGCATGAAAATTATAAAAGTCATCATCTAACTGCCTCTTTTTCAATTTCTTCTTTATTTACTTTACAGCTATAAAAGAGAAATTAAACTTTAGGCACTAACCAGAACTAGACTTGTCAATGTGCTTAGTCGCTCGGTTGTGTCCGACTCTTTACAACCCCATGGACTATAGCCCACCAGGCTCCTCTGTTCATGGAATTCTCCAGGCAAGAATATAGGAGTGGGTGGCCATGGCCTTCTCCAGGGGATCTTCCCGACCCAGAGACTGAACCCATGTGTCCTGCGTTGCAGGCAGTTTCTTTACCATTGAGCCACCAGGAAAGCTCAGACTTGTCAATATTTCTCCCTAAAAAAAACATTTTGGCCGTCCCTAGTGGCTCAGTGGTAAAGAATTCATCTGCCAATGCAGGAGACATGGATTCCATCCCTGCCCAGGAAGATCCCACATGCTGCGGAGCAACTAAGCCCACAAGCACAACTATTGCGCCTGTGCTCCAGGGCCCAGAAACTGCAACCACTGAGCCCATGTGCTGCAACCAGTGAAGCCCGCGCACCCTGGAGCCCAGTGCTCAGCAACAAGAGAAGCCACCACAGTGAGAAGCCCACGTGCAGCAACTAGAGAGTAGCCTCCTTTGCTACAACTAGAGAAAACCCACGCACAGCAATGAGGACCCAAACTGGCCAAAGAATAAATAAATATTTAAACACACACACATTTCTCATCACCTCTCTTATTAGCTTGACTATCTTAAAAAAAAGTCACATTAGCACAAATTTTTTCTTCTTATTTTTCCTCATATGAAAAACAGACCTGCTCTTAGATTTATGGTAATACAAATATGTTCAATTAGCATGAAAAAATGCTGTTGTAAACAAATCTTGGTTAAACAAACAAACAAAAAGAGCCATCTCTCAAAAGGATCTTTTACCACTACTTTTAAACTTCTAAATTTCAGTTTCCTTCAGTGACAGTCAAATACTATAGAGGACTATTGTCTTTGAAAATATAGTTTTAATTATATATAACTAAGTATGCTATAGGGCTTCCCAGTGGCTCAGTGGTACAGAATCCATCTGCCAGTGCAGGAGGCACAGGTTTGATCTCTGGATCAGAAAGATTCTCCTAGAGAAGGAAATGGCAACCCACTCCAGTATTCTTGCCTGGGAAATTCCATAGACAGAGGAGCATAGTGAGTTACATTCCATGGGATCACAAAAGAGTTGGACATGACTTAACAAATAAAAGCAAGTATACTATAAAATGCTTCATGGAAATTCATATGTGAAACAAAATTTCAAATTACTTATACATACTACTAAGTCAACTAAGCCAAAGACTTTTTAATATCTAAAGAATATAAAAATGAATGGGGTAAATCAAACAGAGGATCAATACTTTGTAAGAGAGCTGGAAAGAATACGATTAGCAACTCTTTAAGAAACAACCCTCAGTAATAAATGCCCAACACTCATATCAACTGGAATTCCTTATGTCCATAAATAATCTTAGGCTAACAATTCTATTTTTAATAAATTATAATTTGTTGGAAACTGAGGTATGTCTACATTAACATCTGTCCCTTATCTGCTACTGCTGCTAAGTCGCTTCAGTCATGTCTGACTCTGTGAACCCCATGGACGGCAGCCCACTAGGCTCCTTTGTCCCTGGGATTCTCCAGGCAAGAATACCGGAGTGGGTTGCCATTTCCTTCTCCAAGGCATGAAAGTGAAAAGTGAAAGTGAAGTTGCTCAGTCGTGTCTGACTCCTAGCGACCTCATGAACTGCAGCCTACCAGGCTCCTCCATCCATGGGATTTTCCAGGCAAGAGTACTGGAGTGGGGTGCCACTGCCTTCTCTGGTCCCTTATCTACTCATGCCAAAAAAGCATTTTTAAAAATTTCTCTATGCTCTCCTCCAATTAATTTTTTTACTTAAATATATTTGATATATGATACTGTGTAAATTTAAGATGTAGAACATGTTATTGTTTAGTTGCTAAGTCATGTCTAATTCTTTGCAACCTCATGGACTGTAGCCCATCAGACTCCTCTGTCCATGGGATTCCACCAAAGTGGGTTGCCATTTTTCTTCTTCAGTAAAACGTGTTACTTTGATATATTTAATGTATTGTAATACAACTGCGTGGATCACAATAAACTGTGGAAAATTCTGAAAGAAATGGGAATACCAGACCACCTGACTGGCCTCTTGAGAAACCTATATGCAGGTCAGGAAGTAACAGTTAGAACTGGACATGGAACAACAAACTGGTTCCAAATAGGAAAAGGAGTACGTCAAGGCTGTATATTGTCACCCTGCTTATTGAACTTATATGCAGAATACATCATGAGAAATGCTGGGCTGGAAGAAGCACAAGCTGGAATCAGGATTGCTGGGAGAAATATCAATAACCTCAGATATGCAGATGACACCACCCTTATGGCAGAAAGTGAAGAGGAACTAAAAAACCTCTTGATGAAAGTGAAAGAGGACAGTGAAAAAGTTGGCTTAAAGCTCAACATTCAGAAAACTAAGATCATGGCATCCGGGTCCCATCACTTCATGGGAAATAGATGGGGAAACAGTGGAAACAGTATCAGACTTTATTTTTCTGGGTTCCAAAATCACTGCAGATGGTGATTGCAGCCGTGAAATTAAAAGACACTTACTCCTTGGAAGGAAAGTTATGACCAACCTAGATAGCATATTCAAAAGCAGAGACATTACTTTGCCAACAAAGGTCCATCTAGTCAAGGCTATGGTTTTTCCAGTAGTCATGTATGGATGTGAGAGTTGGACTGTGAAGAAAGCTGAGTGCTGAAGAATTGATGCTTTTGAACTGTGGTGTTGGAGAAGACTCTTGAGAGTCCCTTGGACTGCAAGGAGATCCAACCAATCCATTCCAAAGATCAGTCCTGGGTGTTCTTTGGAAGGAGTGATGCTAAAGCTGAAACTCCAGTACTTTGGCCACCTCATGCGAAGAGTTGATTCATTGGAAAAGACTCTGATGCTGGGAGGGATTGGGGGTAGGAGGAGAAGGGGATGACAGAGGATGAGATGGCTGGGGATGGCATCACTGACTCGATGGACATGAGTTTGAGTGAACTCCAGGAGTTGGTGATGGACAGGGAGGCCTGGTGTGCTGCAATTCATGGGGTTGCAAAGAGTCGGACATGACTGAGCGACTGAACTGAACTGAACTGAACTGAATACGACTGCTAGGTTTCCCAGGTGGTGCTAGTGGTAAAGAACCTACATGCCGATGCAACCGTAACAGACACGGTCTCCATCCCTGGTTCAGGAAGATCGCCTGGAGAAAGGCATGGCAACCCACTCCAGTATTCTTGCCTGGAGCATCCTATGGACAGAGGAGCCTGGCAGGCTGCAGTCCATAGGGCTGCACAGAGTTGGACATGACTGAAGCGACTTAGCACATATGCAATACGATGGCTGTTGTATTGATATTTGTCACATAAAAGTACAATATCATTGCCTCCATTACTTTCTGATTTGACCCCAGTCCACCATCTAAAATGTTTTATCATATGTGAATCCCTGTCTTATCACAATAAAGTCATCAACAAAAGTATACCCCAGACCATTTAAAAATATTTCCTATAATTTAAACAACAGAGTTAGGAATTCTTCCCCATCTCTAGAAAAATAGCATTACTCTGCTGAGTGATTTTTGTAGGTTTTTTTTTAAGATACATATAAGTAGAACTTTTCTAGATTGCTATAGTCAATTCTAGGATCCATGATTTAAGGGGAAAAAATCTGAAGTGTTTGGAGGAGTATACAATGATTATTTTAAAGTTTATAAAATGAGAACTGTTTCTAAAATTATTAATGTTAAGAGAAGCAATTAAAATTTGGAATTATTAGTACAGATTTGTTCACTTAGCAGCTGTAAGCATGCTACAATAGGGGTAGGAAATTAAATATTATTTCCCAACCTCCCTTGCAGCTAGGATCCCATATATGATTGGTTCAAACAATTGGTTGCACTCACTTGAAACTTTTACTCAGAGCTGAGTTCCATGGGGAAAGAAGAGAAGCACGACATGAAGTATCCACTTGTGCTGATCTAAAGTGTGTCAATGGTGGTGTCTGGAGCTGGCAACTTCATGGCTTCCTAATCCAGTGGGTGGCTTCCTGATTTAGCAGACAGCTTCTCAATTATTCCCAAAGCAGCAGCTTCTTCGGCAGCCTAGTCTTGTGATGCAGTTCCTAGAAACTCAGCCTAAGTTCCATTCTTTCAGCCCTCCCAAAGATGCTGTGAGCTATCTATACACCCCTCCCACATTAATTCCATTCTGTTTGACAGCTGAAGAGGATTCAATGAGCTGCAACGAAGAATCTTAACCTATACAGAATTTGGTAACTAGAAGTAAGGTATAGCAAGTAAAGAGATAATAAGAATGGAACTTGCTTAGTTGAGGAGGTCAGGTTTGGGGCAGTGATATCTCATGCAAACTCAGGATAAGGTATCAGAGAAAATGGTAATAGAATTTCAGAATGCTAGCACGTGTAGGCTCTGCCTTCCCTCTTTCAGCAAAGTCCAACAAGACAGATGTGACTTAGGCTAAGGATGGTCAGGTCTAGAGAGATGGAAGGGAATGTAGCTTTGCTGAGAGAACTGCTCTCTATCTACCAAATAAATTGATAAAGTCCCAAATCTGGAGCCCTGAAGAACTAAAAAAGGCAACTACTGTACTACCATACTCCAGACTGAAACAATTATAAATAAAGGTTCTGAGGAAGTTGCTAAAGCTTTCACAACCTTTCCAAGAACCTTCCCTTAAGAATTTTCTGCCAAGTAATGGGAACCATCCTAAAGAAAAAGATCAGAGTAAGACTGTTGTTATCCCATCCCAGCCTACAGTTCAAAACAATACTAAGTAGGTCCCACTCATTTAAGACCCAAAGGGAGAGCAAGAACACAGAGGCCAGCAAGTAAAAGATGAGGTTCTTTGCTAAAAGCAATCTTCATAAGATCTTTGTGCTTTCTCATGGTAATAATTGAAGAAAACAGACCAGAGACCTACTAAGTTTTTAGGGAACTGTTTTTCCAAAAAGCAGAAGAAAACAAAAAACAAATAAAAACCCTAAGCCCAAGCTGAAATAGCTTGTAACTTTCTAAAACAATTCCCAAGGCCCTAAACCCATAATAACAGGAAAAAAAGTGTGAAAGCTGTCCACTCTTCAGGAAGGGGACACTTTTCAAAGGCCACTTGTGTCCTTGAAGGTTAGTGGGCAATAAAAACATCCCAGAGGGCAATGCCAAGGGCCCCTGAGGACATAAGACGAGGGAGTTCCTCCCAGAAAGGTGAAGCAGGGGTTGCCTGATAGAAAAACCAAAGAATGTATTTATGGATAGAGCAGAGAGCTATTAGCACCTTGCTATTTTTGCCACAGAGTATTTTTTTTAATTTCCATGGATATATGACTGCTATGTTTCCTGTTTTCCTCTTTTCTAAAAGGTTGATTTTACTGCAGTTACCCTGTACCTATTTTATTATGCATACGGTGCTCAGGGGGCAGACACACTGCTTTTTAGTTTGCACGTGGTGGGAATGTAAGAAACCACATTCTATCCTCATAAAGGGGACTATACTCAGATATCATAGGCTTGTGTTACAGTTATTAATGGATTCGATTTTGGTGGTTTCCTTTTGTGGTGGGGGATGTGAGAGTTCTCTGTTTCAGAAGAATGCACACAGATGTTTAGGTCACCAAAAGGCTGATTAAGTGTTCAGAGCTGTAGTTGCCCATCAAACATTCCCCCTTCCCTTCTGAAATGAAATTTTTCCCTAGTTAAAAAATCCTGATTTTTAGCTAGTCTCACTTACACTGGACTTCTCAGCTTCCCTAGCAGCTAGATGGCAATGTGACACAGCTCTGGCCAATGAGATGTAAATTCAAACTCTGTGTGGTTCTCTGAGAAAACCGAATCCAGGACACTGACTCAGCTGGGGAAATTTCCTTTGGTTGCCCTTCACCCACTGCTTCCAAAAGCCACTTTGGACAATGAAAATGAAATAACTTGAGAATAAAAACCATGCAATGAGGAGAGCAGAGTAGAAAGATGGGAACCTGGACACTACCTACTTACAGATTTCTTTTATGTAAAAGGCAAAAACTCTTCTTTAGTTAAACTAGCATTCTCTTTGGATTTTCTGTTACATGTAGCAAAACCTGATCTTGAATGATAGAGCATAAGGCAAAAATACTGTAAATGAAAAATGACCTTAAGGGGTAGGAGAGGCTGTTTGGTAGAAGAATTTCTAGCAGTTAATATTGCTGAAAGTTAAAAGTTTCAGGGAAAAGTTACCAGCAAACACTGGGGAATACTATGGTATTCTCAGGAGAAGAATCATTAATATCAAAGAGACTTTTATTGAGAGAAGGGATGATAAGCACCCATAAGAGTATCTATATTTATGAATAAGTGAGAGCAATTTATTTTAAAAGCAATGGATGGAGCTTTCTCACTTAAATAGTTACTAATAATTTCATTAAATTATGGCACAGGCTGCTTAAATAACTAAAGGAGAACAAGGGGAAAGGAAGGGAGGTATGAAAATGACAGCAGGTATTGAGTTTGCTTCCTTCCTGGTTCTGATAGGCTTCAATCCTTAAATATCTGTGTTAAAAGAAATATGTTCCCATTTAAAAAGTATCTTCCTTTATTCCACATATGCTTTAAAATATTTATTGAGCAGAGGAGAAGGAAGGGAGGTAAAAAGATGACACAGATGATGATTCAACAATTTTCTTCCAAGTTCTGGTGGACTTCAAACTTTAAATGTCTGTACAAAAGAAAAATAAATGCCCTCATTTTAAAGGTATCTTCCTTTACTCTGAATATTCTTTTACACATAGACATATTGAGTATTTGTTTCTTAACTATGCTTAACCACAGATCACAATTTAAAAACATGTTCTCTGATAATATCAATAATTGATTAGGAAGAATTATGAGTAATATTGGAAACCATCATTTCACCATGTATATGGCTATCAAATTACATAGCTTTTGAAATGTACTAATATATAAAGATTTTAGAGGCCTTTTCATTTTTCTATAATACAAATTGCTCTATTTCTACACATAAAGAGAAAGTAGCACAGATATTAATGATTTGAAATCGTATTTGTAACAAAAGTAAATTTCTATTTATTCCATTTTTAAAAATTTTCTCAAACAAACAAAATTACCTATGTGGCTAGATCTTTGATTCTCCACCAGGTGCTGATGGGGAAATCTGTTGTAATTTTTTTTGTTCCATCTGCTGTACAACCTAGTGAATGAAAAAAGAATGTCTTAAAAGTAAGTATTATTTGATTTTCTCTGCTATGGATGACCTTTGCCAAAGCACAACAAACTAATTAAAAATTGTTTTCCAAAATGAGATATTCATATTCTAAAATTTAGGGCAGTCAACAATGCCATTTAAAAAATACTAAAATTTAAATATAACATCTAATTGAAATATTATAGTACCAAAACAGAGGCATGTAGCAAAGACCCTAGAATCCTTTTCAATGCCACAAGCATTTTACAGAATACCACCTGATGGTATTCCAGCTTCTGAGCCTCAAGTTGGTCATGCTGACGTTGTAGGTCTTCTTTTTGTTTCTGAAGCTCATCTGCCTTTTTCTTAAGTTTACTTTCTTGTACAGAGATAAGATTTTCATATTCCTTCAGTTCTTCCTCTGTGAAGAACTGTTGATGGTCCAATGTCTAAAAGACAAAAAAAATGAGAAAAGAATAACCTTAGAAATAAAACAAAAAGCTCTGATTCAGCTTTCAAATTCTGTGATTAACAAAGTACAAAAGAATATCTATAGTATTATATCTTTGGGGTAAGAAAGAAGGGGAAAAAGAAAATACATACTTATATTTATCCGGGCAAAAAGTATGACAGGAAGGAAAAATCCAGAAACTACTGAGACTGGTTATTGGTCCATGAATCAAGGTAAATTGGAAGTGGTCAAACAGGACATGGCAAAAGAAAACATCGACATTTTAGGAATCAGTGAACCTAAATGGACTGGAATGGACAAATTTAATTCAGATGACCATTATATCTACTACTGTGGGCAAGAATCCCTTAGAAGAAATGGAATACCCTCATAGTCAACAAAAGAGTTTGAAATGCAGTACTTGGGTGCAATCTCAAAAACAACAGAATGATCTCTGTTCATTTCCAAGGCAAACCATTCAATATCACAGTAATCCAAGTCTATGCCCCAACCAGTAATGCTGAAGAAGCTGAAGTTGAACGGTTCTATGAAGACCTACAAGACCTTCTACAACTAACACCTAGAAAAGACGTCCTTCTCATCACAGGAGACTGGAATGCAAAAGTAGGAAGTCAAGAGATACCTGGAGTAATAGGAATATTTAGCCTTGGAGTACAAAATGAAGCAGGGCAAAGGCTAACAGAGTTTTGCCAAGAGAACGCACTGGTCAAAGCAAACACCCTCTTCCAACAACACAAGAGAAGACTCTACACATGGACATTACCAGATGATCAATACCAAAATCAGATTGATTATATTCCTCAAAGCCAAAGATGGAGAAGCTCTGTACAGTCAGTAAAAACAAGACCAGGATCTGACTGTGGCTCAGACCATGATTCCTTATTGCAAAATTCAGACTTAAATTGAAGAAAGTAGGGGAAACCACTAGACCATTCAGGTATGACCTAAATCAAATCCCTTACGATTATACAGTGGAAGTGATAAATAGATTCAAGGGATTAGATTGCCTGAAAAACTATGGACAGAGGTTTGTGACACTGTACAGGAGACAGGGATCATGACCATCTCCAAAAAAAGAAATGTAAAAAGGCAAAATGGTTGTCTGAGGAGGCCTTACAAATAGCTGAGAAAAGAAAAGAACTTAAAGGCAAAGGAGAAAAGGAAAGATATACCCATTTGAATGCAGAGTTCCAAAGAATAGCAAGGAGAGGTAAGAAATAGATGAAAACAATAGAATGGGAAAGACTAGAGATCTCTTCAAGAAAATTAGAGATACCAAGGGAACACGTCATGCAAAGATGGGCACAATAAAGGACAGAAATGGTATGGACCTAACATAAGGAGAAGATATTAAGACTAGGTGGCAACAATACACAAAAAACTATACAAAAAAGATCTTCATAACCCAGATAAACACGATGGTGTGATCACACCTAGAGCCAGGCATCCTGAAATGCGAAGTCAAGTGGGCCTTAAGAAGCATCACTACAAACAAAGCTAGTGGAGGTGATGGAATTCCTATTGAGCTATTTTAAATCCTAAAAGAGGATGCTGTTAAAGAACCACACTCAATATGTCAGCAAATTTGGAAAACTCAGTAGTAGCCACAGGACTGGAAAAGGTCAGTTTTCATTCTAATAGCAATGCCAAAGAATGTTCAAATTATCACACACAATTGCACTCATCTCACAGGCTAGCAAAGTAATGCTCAAAATTCTCCAAGTGAGGCTTCAACAGTATGTGAACTATGAACTTAAAGATGTTCAGGCTGTATTTAGAAAAGGCAGAGGAACCAGAGATCAAATTGCCCACATCAGTTGGATTATCAAAAAAGCAAGAGTTCCAGAAAAACATCTATTTCTGCTTTATTGATCATGCTAAAGCCTTTGACTGTGTGGATCACAATAAACTGTGGAAAATTCTGAAAGAGATGGGAATACCAGACCATTACCTGCCTCCT
The DNA here is from genome assembly GCF_003369695.1 of Bos indicus x Bos taurus. Lineage (NCBI taxonomy): Eukaryota > Metazoa > Chordata > Mammalia > Artiodactyla > Bovidae > Bos > Bos indicus x Bos taurus. Next base: position 49,123,967 of record NC_040090.1, on the reverse strand, counting down.
GAGAAATCTGTATGCAGGTCAAGAAGCAACAGTTAGAACTGGGACATGGAACAACAGATTCCAACAGGGTTTCAAATTGGAAAAGGATTACGTCAAGGCTGTATATTGTCACCCTGCTTATTTAACTTATATGCAGAGTACATTATGCGAAATGCCAGGCTGAATGAAGCACAAGCTGGAATCAAGATTGCCAGGAGAAATATCAGTAACCTCAGATTCACAGATGATACCAGCCTTGGGGCAGAAAGTGAAGAACTAAAGAACCTCTTGATGAAAGTGAAAGAGGAGAGTGAAAAAGTTGGCTTAAAGCTCAACATTCAGAAAACTAAGATCATGGCATCCGGTCCCATCACTTCATGACAAATAGATGGGGAAACAGTGGAAACAGTGGCTAACTTTATTTTTGGGAGGCTCCAAAATCACTACAGATGGTGACTGCAGCCATGAAATTAAAGGACACTTACTCCTTGGGAGCAAAGTTATGACCAACCTAGACAGCATATTCAAAAGCAGAGACATTACTTTGCCAACAAAGGTCCGTCTCGTCAAGGCTATGGTTTTTCTAGTAGTTGTGTATGGAGTTGGACTATAAAGAAAGCTGAGAGCTGAAGAACTGATGCTTTTGAACTGTGGTGTTGGAGAAGACTCCTGAGAGTCCCTTGGACTGCAATGACCCCAAACCAGTCAATCCTAAAGGAAATCAGTCCTGAACATTCATTGGAAGGACTGATGCTGAAGTTGAAACTCCAATACTTTGGTCACCTGATGCGAAGAACTGACTCATTGGAAAAGACCTTGATGCTGGGAAAGACTGAAGGCAGGAGGAGAAGAGGACCACAGGGGATGAGATCATTGGATGGCATTACCAACTCAATGGACATGAGTTTGAGCAAGCTCCAGGGGTTGGTGATGAACAGGGAAGCCTGGCATGCTACAGTCCATGGGGTTGCAAAGAATTAGACAGGATGAACAACTGAACTGAACTGAATGAGATTGGTTACCTACAGAATAAATAGAGAACTGGGTGGTAAGGACAAAGAAAATCATACTTCTTTGAATAAATCTTTTTTGCACAGATGTGATTGCTGGTAATATGTCAGTGTTTCACATGCTCAATAAATAAATAAAATTCATAAAGACAGAAAACTTTTCCATATTGAATACAAATAGAAACAAATAAATAATATTTTTAAGTGAACAAAATATTTCACAGAAGGGGGAGGGGAAAAAAACAACTAATCCAAGAAACTTGTGATCACAGTATTTAGACTATATGCACTTAGGCTAAAACAATGACAAAAAATGTAAACAAATATTAAAGTCTGGTTTTTCAGAGATATTGATTAGCAAGTCTGAAACTCTTTGTAAATCCTATGATTGAAGAAATAAGTAAATATTATTCCCATCAAAAACCTTACAAATATTCCCTTGGTCCTGGTAATACTACATTGAGAATCAATTTTATAAAATAATCCTGAACACAAAAAACTTTATATAAAAATGTGTTAATAGCAGCACTGTCTTTTTAAGTAACAATAAAAGACTGGAAATAACCTAAATGTCTAACACTCAGAAAACAGTTAAGTACCTCCAAAGTTATTAAAACAATGCTCACCAATACTTTTGATATGATGTTGAATGATTCTTTTTTAAGGATTCTGGCACTGGATTAGACAAGTTACTTTTCATATTACCAAAGGTAAAATAGTAATTTTACATTCAGAAAACCTGGATGACACCACCTTAACCAAATAATCAAAGTTAACCTAGCCAGTTATGGAAATAATCAGCAGCCTATGCTTCTTGACATGATGCCTTTAACATCAGTGATATTCCTACCAAAAGTAGGAATCATAAAGAAAACAGCAGACAAATTCAAACTGAGGGTCATTCCACATAATAACTGGTCTGTACTTTTTAGAAATATCAGTTACTTCATGACTTCGCTGATGGCTCAGAAGGTAAAGCATCTGTCTACAATGCAGGAGACCTGGATTCGATCCCTGGGTCGGGAAGTTCCCTGGAGAAGGAAAAGGCAACCCACTCCAGTACTCTTGTCTAGCAAATCCCATGGACAGAGGAGCCTGGTGTCCATGGGTCGCAAAGAGTCGGACACGACTGAGCAACTTCACTTCACTTCACTTCATGCAAATAGAGGGAGAAAAAGAGGGAGGTAGTGACAGATTTCCTCTTCTTGGGCTCTAAAATCACTGCGGATAGTGAATGCAACCATGAAATCGAAGACATTTGCATCTTGGCAGGAAAGTTATAACAAACCTAGATAGTGTGTTGAAAAGGAGAGACATTACTCCTCCAACAAAGGTCTGTATAGTAAGGCTATGGTCTTCCCAGTGGTCACATACGGCTGTGACAGCTGGACTGTAAAAAAGGCAAAGTGCCAAAGAATTGGTACCTCTGAACTGTGGTGCTGGAGGAGACTCCTGAGAATCCCTTGGACAGCAAGGAGATCAAACTAGTCAATCTTAAGAGAAATCAACCCTGAATACTCGTTGGCAGGACTGATGCTGAAGCTGAAACTCCAGTATTTTGGTCATCTGGTGGGAACAACTGATTCATTGGGAAAGTCCTTGATGCTTGGAAAGATTGAGGGCAGAAGGAGAAGAGGGTATTGGAGGATGAGATGGCTGGATGGCATCACCAATGCAATGGACATGAACTTGGGCAAACTTCGGGAGATGGTGAGGGACACAGAGGCCTGGCGTGCTGCAGCCCATGGGGTCACAAAGTCGGACCCAACTGGGTGACTGAACAACTTTTTAGAAATATCAATGCTATGAGATACAAAGACTCAGAAACTTTCAGATTCACTAGAAAGACAGTGCAACTAAATCCAATGCATGATCCTGGATTTTCCTTTGTGAAGGACAATACAGGGAAAATTGACAAATATCTCGACAAAATCTAGAGATGAGAGAATAGTATTGTGTGTAGCATTGATAATCTTACTGTGATTATATAAGATATTTCTTTGCAGAAAAAACACCCTCAAGTATTTAAGGTTAAAGCAGCATCATGCAGAACTCTCAAAACAAAAAGGTGTTCAGGAATTCCTTGTTTATTCTTGCAGCTTTTTTTGTAAATCTGAAATTAAGTCAACGTGAAAAAGGTATGTAATTATCTATTGATCCAGTTCAAGGGAATTCATGTTCAAATAATCTGAACATTCTTCTTCTTCACCCATGTCCAGAAATAGTTCAAATGTTAGACAAAAACTTAAAACCAACAAAGAAGCTGATTTTTTTAGTTTCAAACTAAGATGGCCAACTGTCCCAATTTGTCCAAGACCATCCAGGTTAAAACGCTGAAAAGTTACACATCCTGGGAAACTCCTCAATCCAAGGTAAACCAGGACAGTTGTCACCTTATTTCAAACTAACTAAAAAGGTAATTGTATTTTATATAGGAAAAGACAATGTTCTCCTTTCAGTCTACTTTGGTTGGTATCTCTCGACCATTCTTTTCAAGACGTGTCTGCACTCATACACAGTAAACTGTAATATAAATTCAAATACCTTTGGTGGGGAGCAATTTGGCAGCTATGTTTAGAAACTAAAACCTGCTCATAAAACTTGAGAAAAGTTCTATTCCTAGGAATTAATCTTAGGGAAATCATCACAGATGCCCCAAAATACATGAACAAATGGATAGTTATCACAATGTTATTTATCACAGCAAAAAAAAAAAAGTCTAAAACCTGGAAGAATGGCTATAAAAATTATGCTATCACACAACTGCATACTAAGTGGTCATTTTTTAAATCATGATTTTGAGACATGGCTTTGGAAATTTTTCATGAAATATCACTAAATTTTACAAAACAGAATTTCACAAAGTCATTTATATAGTATAAAGCCATTTAAAACATATATAGATATGAATTTATACATATATGTAAACGAAAAATGGGACAGACACTATTTATACACTGTATGCTATATATATGCATAATACTAAATACACAAAGGATTTCCAAACTTGCATAACACAATGCATAATTTGTGTCTACTTCTGGATGGTACAATTACATGTAACTTCCAATTCACTCTTTGAATGTATCCATATTTTTAATTTTCAAGAATGAACATTATTTTACACGTAAGTACAATTTTAAAAAGACTTCTAATTACATGCAATGTGATTATTAGTAGAGATCAGCTGCCACAGCTTTTCAAGAAATCGAGTTCATTATTTTATAGTGACATTTTATGTGAAAAGCCAAGATGGTATAACTATCCATGCAAACATAATGGCAAATAAAAGTTAAAAGGGAATAAACTGAAATAAATTTCTTGAACCATACATCCCATTTCAAGTAGGTTCTCTTACCTCCCAGCTATCCGGCTCTAAAAATTCCTTTTTTTCTGTAGCCTTTAAAAATTCATCTAGCGTCACCAATCGGTCTTTGTTAGTATCAACCTGATTAAAGGAAAATGTATATGGAAAATAAAATAACTCTTTCTCATTATTTAGACACTAGAAATTCTTCTAATAGATGCTGCTACATAAACATACAGCAATTAGCATTAGCCTAACATCCATAGAAACTGAGGAAAAAAAAACAGAACACTCAATATCATACTTGAATCAGAAAATAGATAACTTTCTCTTCTATATAATTCAAATTTGAAAATACCTGAAATCCCCAAAGATCACCAAGTTTGAGTCTGCTGATATGGCTGGTTAGACTAATATTATTTTCCTTCCTCCCTACACCATTTATAATTCCTTTTGAAGCTAAGTGCTTGGGCACTTAGTCCTCTTTCCAGAAAGAGGACTTTTTTAGGCAAGAATAAAGGAGTTTAAGTTAAATGCTCACAGCGTTTTTTTCCTAAAAACAAACAACTAACTAAATCAAAGATGAAGTTGACAACCTTTCCAAATCCTTTTCAGTGCCTCTTATAAACTATGGCAAATTCAGTTACAAAATTGAACTCTATGATGGCCAAAGAAATTCATTCGTTATGTAAGATGCCAGCACTCAACAGAAATCCCAGTTTACCATGAATAGCTCAAATATCAGGTGAAAAGCACTGAAGCAAAGCAGTGGGGCTTGGGGAATTCCCTGGTGGTCTAGCAGTTAGGACTCCACACTTTCACTGCCAAGGGTCTGGGTTCAAGCCATGGTCAGGGAACTAAGATCCCACAAGCTAATCACATAAGCTGTGCAGTACAAACAAAAACAAAAACCATGGGCTTAAGTTATCCTGTCTATGATAGTTCTTTGAGAGTTTTTAGCTTAATAACATGAACAAGAAATAAATATTTATTGTTATAAACCATTAAGGCATTGAGTTTTTAATTTCTTAGCAAAAATTAATTTTTTACTTCTAAAGAATGTTTTATAGCATTCTTTTATATGCAGAGCATCTTAATCTTTTAAAACACTTTAAAGTAGTTACAAAATAATTTTATTTACACTAAGGGAATATACTGACTTATAAATCAAAAATGCAAAATACAATTATATATCTATTCTGTATATTTGTTTTCCATTTAACAATAAGATTTATTGCAAGAACTTGAATCATCCACAGAAGTAACAGGTAAACATTTCAAACATACCTCATTCATTACATGTTCCCTCATTCTAAGCCTTTCTTCCTCCATTTCTACCATATCATCCTCTTCATTTTTGGGGTCATATACTTTCTCCAACTAAAAAGAAAATTTTAAAACCAACATAAAAGAAAGGAAGATAATAAAAGGAAAAAAGAGAGAGCAAAGCCACTGAATACTTAATGAACTCATTTACCTCTTTAGTAAATAGGGCTTCTAATTCTTGTTCATCTAGGAAGCCATCACTATTGACATCTAAAGTTTAAAAGTTACAAATGCAAAAACTGGTTTTAATGCCTTAGAAAATAGATAATTAAAGTACAACTAATTACAAGTGGTTTGCAAAAATATTACTTACATAAAGCAACAACATGCTACAGAAAAAGGTTTCTTTCTTTTTATGAAGCCTCCAATCAGTCCAACTGATAACAATTCACTACTTACTCATAATTCACCATAGTCATTGAGAAAAATACATGTTAACCAATTTTTCCCAAAATATAAAGCAATGTGCTTTAAGACTATATTTTAGTATTACAGCCTAATGTCTGTGAGATGCAACCTAGCTAGTCACAGAAATACCTTCACTTTACAGAGAAACTTGCAGGAAGTCATATAATGATTAAAAATAAAAGCAAGTATAAAGACAGCTACTGAACTAAAATATTTTATACTACAGACCAGTAATAAAGACTATTATACTACCCTTGAGAAAAACTCTAAAGATTTACTACCAATAGGACTCAACTAGAAAAGTTTAGCAGAAATCAATTAAGACTAAAGCATCTATTATTTTTCAAACAGAAGATATAAATATTAATATTTGTATCAACTCTGTTACCATGTAATTTGAAAAATGTCTTGGGGTCGAAGTCATTAGGATCCAATCCATCAGCCTCTTCCCACACTTCTTTAAGTTGATCTTTGCTTCCCTGTGAATCAATTTTTAAAAAAACACATAAGACAAACTGTAATCCATATATAGAGACTCAAATGCAAAATTGAAAAACTATAAAAAATTAACTCAAGATTTTAAGAACTAATAACATGATAAAATTCTACTATCTGGCACAAAGAACTATCTTCATTTAATTATGATTTTATATATATTTTGTTTTGTTTTAGTTAATTCATTTATTTTTAATTGAAGGATAATTGCTTTACAATATTGTGTTGGTTTCTGCCATACATCAACATGAATCAGCCATAGGTAAAGTCACAGTCCTTACTGGATGATTAACTTTAGGATGATTTTCATGTTTTTTCTTCATTTCTGCAAATTTAGATTCTTCTTCTTTTCTCTTTTCTTCACTCAGTGTTTTTAAATATTCTCTCCTTTCATGTTCCTTCATCATTTCATATTTTTTAAATTCTTCATGCCGAGCTTTATCGTAGTGTTCCAGATCACTTGTAGCCTATAAAGCAATATTTAAATTAAATAAGAAGATGTGCTTACAAATATGAATAAAATCTTCTTCCATATAGCATACTCTCTAACAGAAGGTAGTATTCAGTTCAGTTCAGTCGCTCAGTCGTGTCTGACTCTTTGCGACCCCATGAATTGCAGCACGCCAGGCCTCCCTGTCCATCACCAACTCCCGGAGTTCACCCAGACTCACGTCCATTGAGTCAGTGATGCCATCCAGCCATCTCATCCTCTGTCGTCCCCTTCTCCTCCTGCCCCCTATCCCTCCCAGCATCAGAGTCTACATACTCAACTTTTGTTTTAAATTCTACCCTTCTAATTCAGTCATTATTATTGTTAGAGATGGGCTTCCCAGGAGGCTCAGTGATAAAGAATCCATCTGCCAGTGTAAGAGACGCAGGTTCATGCTCTGGGTCGGGAAGATCCCCTAGAGAAGAAAACATCAACCCACTCCAGTATTCTTGCCTGGGAAATCCCACGGACAGAGGAGCCTGGAGGGCTACAGTGCATGGGCTCAAAAAGGAGTTGGACATGACTCAGCAACTAAACCAATCAACACTATCAGAGGTGTAGGCATTCAAAGAAGCTAAAAGTTCAAAGCTAGTTTCAACCTTAGAAAGTTCCACATAAGCAAGTAATATACAAATTTACTTTAAAAAGAAGAAAGAAGAGACTGTATCAAATCGGTATCATATAGAGAACTAGAATAGTTTCTAACAACTTAACTAAATGTAAGAATACCCAGACTAGAACATCTAGTCTGCTAACTCCATACAGTATAACACAGGAGGTCTACGAACTGCTATCTAAAATTCCTGAGGCCAGATATATTTCAATATCTTCAAGATTTTAGAAAAGATATGGCATATATGCAATATTATGTAACACTAATGAAGAGTATAAATAGATTAGTACTTCCTTATCAAAATCTATGAGTACTCATATTAAGTAAGCTAGGAAAAAAACTATAAACAGCCTTATTAGAATTCAAGCCAGGTGTCCATTTTTATAGTATTTTGGATTTTGGAATTGTTGGCAAGGGATTACATATCTGTATGTCCACATTATTATCTGTACTAATAAGGGTTATACTATCTCCCTTTAAAGATATTCTAGACAGTATATAAAAGTTATACTACCATTTCATGGAATTTGTCAAATTACAAAATCTCAAAGGTACAATAAAAACAATACATTTTGACAATTATTCTCACCGCTTTGATTAGCATATCTAAATCTGTAGATTCAAACTTGTCAGGATTCAGGTGGTTTAGATGATCAAATTGTTTTAGAAGAGCATGGTGGTCCATACCTGTATCTGAAAGAAAATGCGAAAACTGTAAACAATAAGCTACTAGAAGCTAGAATCATTAATATAAATGATACATAAGAATAAAAATTCATATTTTATAAGAAAATTTGACATTTTAGATTAAAGGTTAATTATTTTTTTAAGAATATTGCATACATTGTTATTCTAGGCAAAGATAATACCCCTGAATCTGGAATGGAATACAATTTAATGTGTGCATTTTAATGTTATTTCAAGAAAGACTAGTTGACTATCAGTGTAACTTCCAGTAAAATCTTTTTTCTTCTTTTTAATTTATTTTTTATTGAAGGATAATTGCTTTATAGAATTTTGTTGTTTTCTGTCAAACCTCAACATGAATCAGCCATGCTGCTGCTGCTGCTGCTAAGTCGCTTCAGTGGTGTCCAACTCTGTGCGACCCCATAGATGGCAGCCCACCAGGCTCCACCGTCCCTGGGATTCTCCAGGCAAGAACACTGGAGTGGGTTGCCATTTCCTTCTTCATGAATCAGCCATAGGTATATATATATATTCCCTCCCTTTTGAACCTCCCTCCCGTCTCCCTCCCCATCCCACCTCTCTAGGTTGATACAGAGCCCCTGTTTGACTTTCCTGAGCCACACAGCAAATTCCCATTGGCTATCTATTTTACTTATGGTAATGCAAGTTTCCATGTTACTCTTTCCATACATCTCACCCTCTCCTCCCCTTTCCCCATGTCCCAAATATCCATCAACAGGGTTCTGGTAAATAAATTATGATATATCTATATAATGGAAATATATGCAGCTGCTAAAAAAAAAAAAGATGGTCTCTGCATATTAATACAGAAAGATCTCCAAAATATATTATTAAAGGAAAAATACATGGCAGAAAATGTATATTGTATATATTGTTTGCATAAAAAGAGAGGAAAAATGAGAACTTTCATTTGTATTTGATTATGTATGAGTAAAGAAACTCAGGAAGGATGGTATTAGGGGGCAGTGGAAACTAATAATGTACAAAACTATCCAGGAACTTTCTTATACTCTCTTGTTTTAGGCCATATGAATCTATTGCCTACCTTAAAAATTACACCCCCCCAATCCCTGTGGCTCAGCTGGTAAAGAATCCACCCGCAATGCAGGAGACCTGGGTTCGATCCCTGGGTTGGGAAGATCCCCTGGAGAAGGGAAAGGCTACCCACTCAAGTATTCTGGCCTGGAGAACTCCATGGCCTGTATAGTCCATGGGGTCGCAAAGAATCAGAAATGACTGAGCGACGTTCACTTTCAAATTAAGCCCTTCTTCAAATTATCAGAAATTTTAACTCATAAATTGTGAATCAAGGAGAAAATATTTATAACCTTTCTAAGGATGTAAGTCAGTTTACTTTAGATAATGAAATCTAGCCCCTGTTTTGGAATAAAGAAAACATTGCCAAGATTAAGGAGATGGAAGTTGTCTAAATGCAAAGAAATCTCAAACCACCTTAAGCCTGGCTTCAAGGACAGAATTGCCTTGTGTGTCTGACTACAGGAAGTAGGATGGTATGAGTTAATTTACCTCTCACTGATGTCCTTAGTTTCAGGATAATGAGTATTTGGTACTTGTTTTCTAAGTCTATTCACCAGCAGAGAGTTTACCCTCTACACTGAAGTGAAGTGAAGAAGTGAAGCGAAGTCGCTTAGTCATGTCTGACTCTTTGCAACCCCATGGACTGTAGCCTACCAGGCTCCTCCATCCACAGGATTTTCCAGGCAAGAGTATTGGAGTGGGTTGCCATTTCGTTCCCTAGAGGATCTTCCCGACCCAGACGTCGAACCCCGGTCTCCCACATTGTAGGAAGATGCTTTACCGTCTGAGCCACAAGGGGTCGCCAACCTCCAGGACCTAATGCCTGATGATCTGAGGTGGGATGAATGAATGAATGAAAATCGCTCAGTCGTGTCCAACTCTTTACAACCCCATGGACTACACAGCCCATGGAATTCTTCAGGCCAGAATACTGGAGTGGGTAGCCTTTCCCTTCTCCAGGGATCTGAGGTGGAGGCAATGTAATAATAATAGAAATATAGTATACAGTAAATGTAATGCACTTGAATCATCCTGAAACCATCCCCACCACCTCCAGTCTATGGAAAAACTGTCTTCCACGAAACTGGTCCTTGGTACCAAAAAGTTTGGGAACCACTGCCCTACACAATCGGAGAAGGCAATGGTACCCCACTCCAATACTCTTGCCCGGAAAATCCCATGGACAGAGGAGCCTGGTAGGCTGCAGTCCATGGGGTCGCTAAGAGTCGGACATGACTGAGCAACTTCACTTTCACTTTTCACTTTTCACTTTCACACATTGGAGAAGGAAATGGCAACCCACTCCAGTGTTCTTGCCTGGAGAATCCCAGGACAGAGGAGCCTGGTGGGCTTCCGTCTATGGGGTCGCACAGAGTCGGACACGACTGTAATGACTTAGCAGCAGCAGCTCCACACAATTTCTCCAATATGACCCACTGACCAGAGGTACATGTTTAAAATGCATATTACTTATCCCCAGAATCAGCATATATAGAGGTGAGATTCAGTAATTTGTGTTTTTAAACTAGCTTCCCAGGTGATTTTTATGCAACTGGAGTTTAAAAACTGATACTCTGCCCTTAGTAAATATTCAGATATTTATTGATGACAATGAACCACCCAGATAACCAACCTATACAGGCATATTATAAGGATACAGGAGGCAGCTTGTAGGGTATCTCACTTGCCAAATCTGGCCCCTGGGTTTTGATTCATAATTAGAAAGGCCATTCCAAGACAATAAGGGAATTCATTTATGTTGTCAACTTTGCTTTTATGGTTTTATTTTCTACACTTAAATCTTTGATTTACATAAGCACTTATCCTGATATATATGAGATATAAATCTAACTATACCTTTTTCCAAATGGCTATCCAACTCTATTAAGACCACTTATCTCACTAATGAGATACCACCATAGCACATGAAATTCCATATGTATTTAATTTTATTTCTGGAATTTTTATTTTGTTTCACTGGTCCTTCTACTTACATGACAAAATTATAGAATTCTAATGTCTGATGCTCAGTGATATGTTTTGATATCTAATATAACAAGTCCTTCTTCTTTGTTCTTCTTAAGAGGCATATTGCTTTTCTTGTTTGTTTTCCTTTTCATATGAATTTTAAAATTAATTTGGCCAGTACCAGGGGGAAAATGTACATCTTTTTTATTTGGATCATGTTAAATTTATAAATTAACCTAGGAAGAATTGACATGTTTATAATACTGAGTTTTGTATCAGAAAAATGCTATGTCTTTCTTGTTTTTTCAAGTCTACTTTTGTGTCTTTCAGGAGCATTTTCAAGTTTTTATCTGTAAGTCTTTCATATCTCTTAATAGGTTTATTTTGGGTATTTTATTTTTGTTGGTATTGTGCAATAGTCTTCTTTTCCATTACATCTGCTAACTGGCTGTTGTTTGCACATATGAAAAAACACTGATTTCTATATATTGCTTGTGTGCATGCTAAGTTGTTTCAGTCGGATCCAACTCTTTGAGACCCTATGGACCATAGACCACCAGGCTTCTCTGTTCATGGGATTCTCCAGGCAAGAATATTGGAGTGGGTTGCCATTCCCTCCTCCAGGGGATCTTCCCTACACAGGGATTAAATTCGTGTCTCTTACATCTCCTGCATTGGCAGGAGGGTTCTTTACCACTAGCACCACCTGGGAAGCCCTCTGTATATTGTTTAACTTGCTGAATTTTCCTGTTGTATATACTAAGTTCTTCAGACAATTACATTGAGTTTTCCAAGTGTCTATTATCTGCAAATAGAGATGATTTTATTGCCTACTTTCCATTTACTTCACCTCCAATTTTTTCATTTGTATAATTGATTAGTACCCTCCAATACAATATTAATTAGTAGTGGTGACACAGTGAGCATTGTTTTGTTTCTGATTTTAGTTAAAATACATATTTGTGTTTCTCCAATAAGTATGTGTAGCTGAGCTGGACATACGTGATCGTGTTACAGAAGTATCTATTGATTACTACTTTATGACTTAAAAAAAATTAATTAGATGTGTTAATTCTTGTCAAATGCCTTTTCTGAATATATGGAGGTGATCGTATGAACTTTCTTTGAGATAGCTTCACATTTCAAAAACTCTGTTTCTTAGCTGTATAATCTCCTCATAGTCTAAATTAGAATATGGGAAGATAAATAGGCAGAGCCAGAGGAGTTTTAGGGCAGTGAAACTATTCTGTATGGTACTATAATGGTAGATACATGTCATCATAAATTCACGTGGACCCATAAACTGTACAACCCCAAGAGTGAAATATAAACTATGGATTTGGGGGTACCATGATGTGTCAGTGTAGGTTCATCAGTTGTTGGGAGATGTTGGTATTGGGGTAGGCTGTGAACGTTGGGGGACAGGAGGTATATGGGAAATATCCGTACCTTCCCCTCAATCTTGCTACGAACCTTCTATTCTACCAAAAATAATTATCTTAATTTTTTTTTAAAAATTGAGGAGAATTCCCTAGTAGTCCAGTGTTTTAGAGTCCACACTTTCAATGCAGGGAACCCAAGTTCGATCCTTGGTCAGGGAACTAGATCCCACGTGCCACAGTGAAGTTCAAAGATACCCCATGCCACAACTGAGACCAGGCACAGCCAAAGAAATGCATAAATAGATAAATATAATTTTTTTTAAATACAAACTTGAAAGGTTTATTCCAATTAATTATTTGTCCTTTGACTTTGCAAGTTCTTTTGTCACCAAAAAATTTTTTCTTCCTGTATCTACACATATAATAATTTATAATATTAGATTTCCTAAAAAGTTAATCTTGCATTCCTAAAATAAATCCACTTGCTATGACAGAGTATTCTTTTAATATCCAATAATTTTGGTTTTGGCATCAATACATGATAAGAGTGTGGAAGTTTCCTTCTTCATCTGTGCTCTGGAATACTTTAAATAGCACTGACAATCTGCCCCCTAATGGTTTAGTGGAATTGCCTTTGGTATTGTCTGAACCTGGTGTTTTTGTGGAGCTAACTCTGACAATTTTTCTATTTCATCTATGGAAATTATTCTAATTAGTTTCTCTCCCCTACTTTCTTTTGGTCTCCCTTGATGTTATTTTTCCTCTTTAAAGCAATGGCTTAATTCATTATTTTTCATTCTTCCTTTTTTGATATAATTATTTAAGGGCAATCATTTTGATTTTTGAATGACATTTTAAAAATTAAGAGAAGCCAAATCAATTCTAACATTAAATTTTGACTAAAGGAACATGGTCTGTAAACTGACCTCAAAACCAAATATTGGAATTTTCTGACCTTTTCTTTAGTACTTACCTTGAAAAGAATCTAATTTAGCTTTAATCAGCATTCTTAACCTTGCCACTTCTTGCCTTTTCAGTTCATCAAGTTTTGTCCTCACATGATGACTTACTAAATCCAGTTCTTTGCTTAGCCTCCCACTCTGTTAACAAAAATGATAAATTAATGTTATCTATTCCATTGGATTTTTATATAAGATACAATATATCTAAAATAGGGTTATGATAAAATAGTGATAAATGCTTTGACTCATTGAGATAAATTTGATATTACAAACAACATTTCTTTCAGAAGAAATTCAGTTTTTAACTCTAAATTAAGGCATCTAAAAGCCATAATTAAAGCAAAAACAAGAAACTCAAAAAGTAACTTAAATTATAAAATGGTACAGCCACTTTGGAAAACAATTTGACAGTTCCTCAAAAAGTTAAACACTGAGTTACCATATGATCCTGCAAATACATTCCTAGATATATACCTAAAGAGTAGAAACATATGTTCACGTAAAGTCTTAAATATGAATGTTCACAGCAGCAATTTCACACTAAAAAAAGTAGAAATAACCCAATTTATCAGTCCGTCAACTGATAAATTGATAAAATATGGAATAGCCATATAATGGAATATATCAATACATGCTACAATATGCTGAACATTGAAACCACTATGCTAAGTCAAAGAAGCCAGGCACAAAAGGCCAAATTTTGTATAATTCCACTCATATGAAATGTCCAGAACAGGCAAAACCACAGAGATACAAATTAGATTAATGTTGGCCAGGGGCTGAGGAGAGGAAAGGGGGAGAGATTGCTTAATGGATACAGGGTTTCATTTTAGAGGAAACAAAAATGTTCTAAAATTAGATAGTGGTGATAGTTATATAACTCTGTACATGTATCAAAACCACTGCATTGTACACTTTAAAGGGGCAAATTTTATGGTATATTAATTATATTTTGATAAAGCTTTTTAAAGTAACATAGCTTCCTTAAGCTTTAGTCATCCCATATATTAAAAACTTATCAAAATTCATCTTTTTTGGTTGTCTCCTTTGATTACTTTTTTCATAGATGAATATATACATGCTTCAAAATTTAAGAAACAAAATAGTTAGTGGTTTACTTTCTCTTGTTATAAATGCATTTGCAATCATAAACTGCAAGTCTAACTAGCAATCGGGCACACAAACCCTTCAGGATTGAGTCAAGGGGGCCTGCTGAGGAAGGGAAGGTAAAGAAACTCCACAAGAGAGACCAAGAAAGAATGTTCAGAGTGGGGAAAGGAGACCAAGAGAATAGTCTGCTACAGAAGAAAAAGAGTAGTATATTTCAAGGAGAGATGGTCACTATTATTGATAAAACAACAGTTCTCAAGCAGAAGCACCAACATCACTTGGGAACCTCAGATCCGCAGGCCCTAGACTTACTGAATCATAAAGTTGGGAGGTGGGGCCCAGAAATCCGTTTTAACAATTTAAAATTTTGAGAACCACTGAGATAAAATAAAGGAGTCTAGTAAGAAGAGGAATAGAATGTGTGCATTAGATCTGGCAATGAAGAAGTCATGACATCCTTCACAAAAGCACACTCAGGGAAGCGGCACAGGTATTGCCATGATCCTCCCAGTTAGCAATGTTTGGTAAGGGAAGAAATGCAGTATGAATCTCCTTTCAAAATGCTTAGCTGAAAAGGAAAGGACAACTTCTAACTTTTTTCCCAGTTTTTCCTGAGAAAAGAGGAATTGCCTAGCTGTTTGTAATGATTCTCTTGGGTTAGGTTTTGTCGTCTAGTTTTACTCATTTCTTTTTCATTAAATAACTGTTTAACTCACTCCATTTTGTCTCCCCCCCTTACCCGATACAACCCCATAAAGAAAAGGACCTGACTGTGAAAGGGAGACAGTTATAAAAGTATTCCCATACCAAATAAGACAAGCTAGTTGCCTTCCCTTCCCTGGTTATCTCTATATAGCAACTCCCATTATCCACATTTTTGTTAGCCCTCAAATAATGCTCTTAGTCCTAACTGAAGTATTGTAGATAAGAGACACTGAAAGCTCTATATTAGATATCATTCATCCCAGGAAATTAGTTCCATAGCTCAAATAAATTTTTCAAGGAAACACAAGATTATTCAGGAGATTGTGGGTATTATCTAAGTGAAATAAGTCAGGCAGAGAAAGAAAAAATGCTGCCTGACGTATGTGGAATCTAAAAAAACAGAACAAACCAACTAAACCAAACGAAAAACAGACACATGCAGAGAATAAATTGGTGGTTGCCAGAGTGGAGGGAGGCTGGGGAAGAAATGAAATGGGTGAAGAGGGGTCAAGAGGTACAAACTCCCAGATGTAAAATAAATAAGCCATGGGGATATAACATACTACATGGGGTGTGCAGTCAATAATATTGTATTAATTTTGTGTGGTGACAGATGGTTACTAGACCTATTGTGGTAACTATTTCCCAAAGTATACAAATGTCAAATCACTATGTCCTAAACATTAAACTAATATAATACCATATGTCAAATATATGTCAATTAAAAAAAAAAAAGGTTATTCTAAAATAAAATAGAGATAATTCAAGGGAATTATTGGCATAAGGCTGTTACCATTCTCCCAGAAATGTTCACAGCTTCCAAGAGGAAAGCTGTGAACTAAAAGCCACACACAGGCTCTGATAGTAGCCACAACCTTATGCACGTCAGACTTTCAAAAGGGGCCCAGAGCAGGGACAGAAACTAAAATAAGAAGGATGCTTGATCCAGAATGTTTCCTTCAAACAAAGTTCACTAATTCTGATTTTAGAAACAGCTGAGACAATTTTTTAGGAAAGTTAAAAACAGATAAAAATAACATAAGCAAACCAATAAAACTATCTTGAGAGATATAACTGAAAGTTTAAAATTAAATCATTGGATTTTTTTTTTTTTACTTCTGACTCTAAGATAAACCAAATTAAATGGATTCATTACCCTTCAAGGATGGGCTTCCCTAGTGGCTCAGATGGTAAAGAATCTCCCTGCAAGGCAAGAGACCCAGGTTCAATCCCTGGGTCAGGAAGATCCTCTGGAGAAGGAATGGCAACCCACTCCAGTATTCTTGCCTGGAGAATCCCTTGGACAGAGGAGTCTGGCGGGCTACTGTCCATGGGGTCACAAAGAGTCGGACACAACTGAGAGACTACACTTTCACTTTCACCCTTCAAGGATGGGCTTTTAAAGAATCTCTCATGTCAGATCTTGTTTTTTACAATCTCTTTTCTTTATTATGAGTACTAAGGAGAGGTCTAGGACTAAGATAATGTCTAATAAATGGACTAAGATAATGTCCAATAAATGCTTCTTAGGATAGAGGCAAATTAAACCTCCCCTATTGAGATAAGATATGGGCCATGACATCTTCTATTAATCTGGATCTGATTAAACACCAGAACTAAACTTATTCTAAACCTTTGAATAGCTTCCTGCTGGCCTCCCATCATGTTTTGAGTCTCTTACCATGATGTACAAGACCCTCTGTCATCTAGCCCATGATGCCTTCCAAGCTCATCTTTAGGCCAATCATGGCCTCCACTTCCCAGGCTAGCTTCCAGAAACATTTCCTACTCCCAGGTTTCTATATGTCTCCTGCACCTTGGCCTGGGATGCCTCCCAGTCTTTCTCCTTTTCTCAGCCACATCTTCAAGAAATAGACATAATCTCTAGGAAGAAAGATGACCCACATTCCCCCACTGCTTTATACTGAATTAGGTGTCCAATCTTATATCTCCAAAATACTTTATACACTTATCATATATTCATTGTAGTAATCTTTTTCTTGGTATTAGTCTCCCTTGAGTTAAGGGCTGCAAATGAGACTCATCTTTGTAATCCCAATACTTAGCTCAGTGTCTGGCATGCTTAAATATTTGTCAAACAATTATTTAATTACATTTACCTTTATTTCCTCTATGTCTGCTTTCTGGAGCTTTTCTCTGAAATGACTATCTGTTTCCAGCACATCAATCACTTGCTTGAGGTATTCATCATAATAAAGTCCAGTATCCTTCAAATTAAGAAACAAACAATAACTCTTCTGAAAGTTTTTCCTTCCCTGTATCTAAAGATCTCAATCCTAAAAAACAAAACAAACAAAAAAATGTCTAGAAATATGGTATTGAGACAAACCTACTTTGACAGTTTGGGCAGTCAAAGTTAAAAAACTATTTCTCAAATGAAGAATGTTATATCAGAACCAATGTCATGTTTTACTCCTATGTAAAAGCCAATTTTCTATACCACTTAGACAATGTAGACTTAACCAATAATATTAAAATTATTGAGTTTACCCCATTGTTACCTGTCTCGTTCATTGTTATCTGTCTCTTCTCTGAACATAATGTTTTCTTGGCTGGTTATCTCCATCTTGGAAATGTATTATGGTTAATTCTCTTATATACTATCTAATATACTAATTAGATATATGTATCTAATATAACTACATTAAATAAATTTTTTCTCATATTAAACAACAACATATTCATTATACTTTTTACTACTTTTTGAAAAATAGTTCCTAAATTTCCAATTTTATAAATAATAAATTTAGTTAAAGTTCTTCCCACAAGGTTATCTTTGTCATTTCACTTACTGGTGGTTCTATCTTTGCACTGTCCACAGGCTGAGTAGTTTTCACTTTTGTCTTGTCTATGTCTATAGGCACAGATTCAAGAGCAGGAAGCGCACACGTAACCAGGAGCAAACAGCACTGTGGAAGGATGGTCCTCCACTTCATCTGAAAGAAAGGTACAATTATATTAAGGTTCTGAAAAAACATTGTCAAACTATATATATATATACCACATTATCACATTAATACCACATTAATAATACCACCATTAATAATATAATATACTCAACTTTAGGGAGCTTCATTCTAGGAATTAAAATTTCTAGGAATTCTAGAATTCTAAGAAAGGGGTTAAGAATACATTATAACATCAAAAATAATGCTTAAAATAGATCACTAAAGAAAATCAGGAAAGAAATGCTTTTCAGCTAAGATTAAAAAGACAAGTAAACAAAATTTTAAAGTTTAAACTGCTTATATAAGAAAACATTTGGTTAATTTAAAAAGTTTCAAATAAAGATGGTAATGAGGAACTCTATTTTTAAAAAAATAAACAGCCCAAGTTTAAGAAAGGGAGAAGGGAAAACTATATATTTTTTCTCAATTAAAATACAAAAGAGCCAAAATTACTTCTGGATATGATATTTAAATTAGCTTTGATCTAATTTTGAAAGTAATTTGCTCTATGAACATAAATTGATTTAAAAAGACAAATAACTGACTACAAATATTCTCTTAACCTTACCAGACATTATTTTATCATAGCCAATGTTGTTCAGTCGTTAAACCATGTCCGACTCTTTGTGACCCCATGGACTGCAGCATGCCAGGTTTCCTCATCCTTCACTATCTCCCGGAGTTTGATCAAACTCATGGCCATTAAGTTGGTGATGCCATCCAACCATCTCATCCTCTGCTGCCCTCTTCTCCTCTCACATATGACAAAGTTCTTTTTGGTCATTAATTTTTCAAATAAATAGGTCAATAAAATATCAAGCAGGATGTAACAGGGTTGAAGCAAAAGAGTAACAACTAGTGCTGGTCCCACAATATTATTCAAATCTTGGGGATCCCTGGTGTTCCAGTAGTTAAGAATCCACCTTGCAAGGCAGGGGACATCAGTTCAATCCCTGGTCCAGGAAGATCCAACATGCCACTGGGCAACGAAGCCTATGTGCCACAACTCCTGAGCCCATGTGCTGCAGCTACTGAAGCCTGTATGCCTAGAGCCCGTGCCCGCAACAAGACAGCCACAATAATGAGAAGTCCAAGCGCCACAACTGGAGATAACCCCCGCTCTCCACAGCTAGAGAAAGCCTGCACATAGCAACCAAGAGCCAGTGCAGCCAAAAATAAATAAGTAAATCTTTAAAAGAAATACATTGTTCAAATCTTGCTTATTAATTTTCTACTTCATAAGGATATTTGTAGCTCTAATTCTACTACAAGAATTAGAATGAATGAAAAGCTCATACTTAATTTATTTGATATACATAGACTGATAACAGGATCTAAGTAAAAAATAATGGTCTGACCATCAATCTGGAATATGCATTATTTAATTCAGAGACTTCCAAACTTAGCTGACCATGGACTTAATTTTTTAAGTAACATGTCTTTATCCACAGAACACAGTTTGGGAGAATACACTGCCTCATTTTCACCACAACCCTAGGTAGGATATAGCAGTGACTCATTTTACAGATGAAGAAATTTTTAATGGAAATAATTCACCCACACAGCATTGTCTTGAATTAACAAAATCACTAGAATTCACATTTTAGTGCTATTTCTAGTATATCAAAATTTTTAGCATCATTATTGAGATACAATTCACTTGCCAGAAAATTCTCCCATTTAAGGTACAGGATTTGTCTATTCTATAAAGATGCTACTCAAAGTTTAGTTCTCAAACTTAAAGGATAAAATTATCTGGGAGCTTGTTGGAAATGCAAATTCTCAGGTTGCATCCAACACTTCTAGAGTCAGAATCTCTGGGGTGGGACCCTGGAATCTGCTTTAACAAACATTCCAAGTGATCCTTACATAAGTATACTCAAGTCCAAGACTCACTCTTCTCTAGGACACTAGTCCTTCAACACGACTGTTGTGAGTAAATGTTACTTATAATGAAATGTTGGAGAGATACTGGCTCAATGTAGTTAAATATGTTCCCATCTTCGTAAGACTTTGAGGACTTGTGACGGGCTACTCAGTGTTAGGAATCTCTAACAGAAGGATGATTTGTTTTTCCACAGAATCTTTTCCTGGCCATGAATCACCTCCTCTTCTCACAACGATTTTTTATGATAACAAAGGTTTATTTCTCATTCATGCTTCATGCCCACTATAGGTATATGTTTTGCCTTTGTTCTTTTGAGATATAATTTACATGCTATAAAACTTATCCTTTCCAAACACACAATTCAGTGGTTTTTAGTATATTCCAAAGGCTGTGCAATTATCAACATAATCCAATTTTAGAACATTTTCATCATACCAAAAAGAAACCACATACCTATTAGCAGTCATTCCCCATTCCCTCTATTCTCTCAGTCTGTGGCAACCACAAATCTACTTTCAGTCTATATAGATTTGCCTACTCTGGACATTTTATATAAATGGAATCATATAACATATGGCCTTTTCTGTATCTGGCTTTTTTCATTTAGCATTATGCTAAATGTTGTAACATGTTGTAACATGAATCAGCACTTCATTTTTTTTTTTTTTTACAGCTGAATAGATATTCTACTGTATGGATATTCTACATTTTATCAGTTCATCAGTTGATGAAAATTTGGGTTATTTCTGCTTTCTTTTTTTAATTAAAGATTACAATAAACGGTCTCCTTTTTTGTTTTTGCTTTAAAATTTTATTTATTTTTTGGTCACATTCAGTCTTTGCTGCTACGAGTGGGCTTTCTCTAGTTGCAGGGAGTGGGGGCTACTCTTCATTGTGGTGCACGGGCTTCTCATTGTGGTGGCTTCCCCTGCTGCGGGGCACAGGTTCTAGGCTCCAGGGCTCAGAAGTTGCAGCTCTCAGGCCCTAGAGCATGGGCTTAGTAGTTGTGCCACACAGGTTTAGTTGCTCCACAGCATGTGGAATCTTCCCAGACCAGGAATCGAGCTCATGTCTCCTGTACTGGCAGGCAGATTCTTAGCTACTGCACCACCAGGGAAGTCCTACTTGTACTTTTTTTGGCTAGTATGAATAATACTACTATGAATATTTATGTTCCAGTTACTGTGTTTGATGCAGCAACTTGAATTCTTTTTGTTGTATATCTAGGAGGAGAATTGCTAGATCAATTCTGTAACTCCATTTATAATTTCTTGAGGAACTGCCAAACTGTTTTCCATGGCAGCTAGATCTTTTCCCACTACCACCAGCACTACATAAGGGCTCCAATTTCTACATCCTTACTAACACACGCTATTTATTGTCTATCTTTTATTATAGCCAACCTACTGGGTGTGAAGCAGTATCTTATTGTGAGTTTGTTTTATTGGCTACTGATGTTGACCATCTTTTCAAGTGTTTATTAGCTATACCTTTTACCTTTTAAAAAACTAATTTAAAAAGTGTGAGTTAGTTTTTTTTTAATTCTGAATTGAAATTTTTGTTTACCTTTGCAAGTCCCCTATGCCACTGTAAACAGGCTGACCAATCTAATGACTATTAGACAACACTAGAGTTTTAAGTGTAATCACGACTGAAAAGCCCAAGTTATGACTTAACTGCTCAAGTCAATTTTGATGTTTTCTACATATACTTCTGGGGCTTAATTGAGTCTCAATGGCCCCTAACATGGTACACATATAGTTAGAAAATGAATAATTGCTAAAATGATTTGGGCATGCATGCTAAGTTGCTTCAGTCATGTCCGACTCTTTGTGACCCTATGGATTGTAGCCCACTAGGCTCCTCTCTCCATGGGATTCTCCAGATAAGAATACTGGAGTAGGTCACAATGTCCTCCTCCAGGGACTCTTCCCAACCCAGGGATTGAACCTGCATCTCCTGCAACTCCTGCACTGCAGCCAGATCCTTTACTGCTAAGCCATCAGGGAAGCTCAATGACTTGAATAGTCTCTACAATGTGCATGTGGAAAGTCAGCTCGGTGATACACCTCCATAACTTCACTTTGCAAACCCTACCAGGAGCTGTGACTGCTATCACTTGATACAGTAAATCCAGAGTTTAAAAGACCCTTTCACACAGACTCCTTCCTCCACCCTGGGTTCATCTCCCACGTTACTCAGGCTCTCCTTTTCCCACCATATAGCACATACATTAATAAACAGTTCTGCTTAGCAATTGGAAGCTAAGTTGCATGGTGTTAAATATGCCCTTTTTTACAGTGTCCACCTTTACTTCAATACACAATAGAAGCCTGAGAGTAATGAAAATAAACCTTAGTTAAATACAGTCTTGGAAGTGGAATCGCTTCACCAATTTGTCATTTCTACTCTCTCATTCTTTTTTCAAGTCTATCATAAAATGAAGAGAGTCATGGAGGAATGTGTGTATATGAAAATGTCTGTGTGCATGTGTCCTGATAGAATCTCCAAGTGACAAAAAGTCTCTGAGCATCTGCTCTAAAACAGTGGATGAGTTTATGGTGCATAAACATATAACTGAGTCCTGCTGCTGCTGCTGCTAAGTCGCTTCAGTAATGTCCGACTCTGTGCGACCCCATAGACAGCAGCCCACAATGCTCCCCCGTCCCTGGGATTCTCCAGGCAAGAAAACTGGAGTGGGTTGCCATTTCCTTCTCCAATGCATGAAAGTGAAAAGTGAAAGTGAAGTTGCTCAGTCGCCTCCGACTCGTAGCGACCCCATGGACTGCAGCCTACCAGGCTCCTCCATCCATGGGATTTTCTAGGCAAGAGTACTGGCGTGGCTTGCCACTGCCTTCTCCAAACTGAGTCCTAGGCTTATTATAAATAACAACAGAAACCATCTATTGAGTGTCTACTAAGTACTTCCCTGGTGACTCAGCTGGTAAAGAGTCCTCCTGCAAAGTGGGAGACCTGGGTTTGATCCCTAGGTTGGGAAGCTCCCCTGGAGAAAGGAACAGCTACCCACTCAAGTATTCTGGCCTGAAGAATTCCATGGACTGTATAGTCCATGGGGTCGCAAAGAGTCGGACACAACTGAGCAACTTTCACACACACACACACTACATACTAATCATGCTAAATTTTTTTATTACATTAATTTAATTCTTACAATGGCCCTGTGAAATAAATACTATCATTCCCATTTTAAAGTACAGGAATCTGAAACATATCAGTTAAAAAATTTGAACTGGGTCACATGGCAGTAAGTGGTAGATCCAGAGTTTGGACCTGGGAGTGACTGACTCCGAAGCCTATGTCTGCTTTTACACAGTGATTCTCAAAGCGTGGTGGTCCCTGAGCCAGCAGCACCAGCACCACTTGGGAATTTGTTAGAAATGCAAATTATTAGGGTTTACTCCAGATCATCTAAATCAAAGAATCTTTGAGGGAGGTGGGGGGGTGAGGGGTGCAAACTCTATTTTAACAAGCTCTACAGGTGGTTCTGAAGCAGCTAACATTTGAAAGCATACTGCTTCCCTTAGCTCTGTTATTCACAAACCTCCTCTGCAATGAGAGACAAAGAGAATGCTTATCTGAAAAGTAAATTTGGATCCTCAAGGAAAAGAAAAATGGATGATACTACCACGTGTAAAATAGACAGCAAGTGGGAAGATGCTCTCTAATACGGGGAGCTCAGCTTGGTGCTCTGTGATGATCTAGAGGGATGAGACAGGGGAGGTGGGAGGCTCAAGCGGAAGGGAATGCGTGCATGCTCAGTCACTTCAGTCGTGTGTCTTTGCAACCCCATCGACTGTAGCCCGCCAGGCTCCTCTGTCTATGGAATTTTCCAGGCAAGAATACTGGAGTGGGTTGCCATTTCCTTCTCCAGGGGATCTTCATGACCCAGGGATCAAACCCCACATCTCTTAAGTCCTGCATTGGCAGGCAGGCTCTTTACCACTAGCAGGAAGTAGAAGGCTCAAAAGGGAGGGGATATATGTATACATATAACTGATCTACTTTGTAGTACAGCAGAAACTAACACAATATTGTAAAGCAATTATACTCTAATTTTTGTAAAAGGTGTTATACCTAAGAAGAGTAAGGCAAATTAAATTTAGGTGTATACACTATCCACTTGCTATGTGATCATAGGTCAGTCAATTAACTTTCCCTGCTTGTTTCCTCATTTTTTAAAATAATGAATTTTTTAAAAGAGAATTCAATTAGACCTCAGTATTATTTACACTCTTAGATTCTATTATTAGTTAATTCCATTGAATAAAGTGTAGATCTTTTCTGCTACATTATCAGAAATACTAATAAAATTGTTTGTATTCACACCAATTGTAAGAAATGATTAAGCTATATGATTTATAAATGCCTTTTAAACCAAACACTGCTTATTCAGCCAGCTGAAAACTACCTTGGTAGGTCAAATAGAAGATTTAGGTGGTGGGATACAAAGAACACAAAAATCAACTACCAATAAAATTTCCTGTCTAGATATAGTAAAAATGAAGTAAAGCCAGGAACGTCTCACACTTTGGACAGAGTGTGAGACACTGTACACTTTTTAAAGAGTGAATTTTAAGATATGTGAATCATACTTCAACTTTTTTTTAAAGTAATGAAAAATAGAGCAAAAAACCTGAGCTTGTAAAAGAAGTGTGAGCATTAAAAAAGGAACAATTACAATTTCAAGCATAATTTACTCTAAAAGTATGTAAGTTTTAAAATTATCTAAGCTCTATAACTTTTCAATAATTATCCAGTTTTTACATTCTTAATCATTTTTGTCTAGATAAAATGACTATTATCATACTAGAAAAGTGAAAATCTTGCACTTTAATTTTGGATTTATCTGTTTTTCCTTATAATTCTGTCCATTTTCCTTTAAATATTTTGAGGCTGTGTTTTTAAATGTACACAAACAAGATTTTCTAGGTTTCTGGTAGATTTAATCTTTTTCACATTTGAGTGACCTTTATATCCTAATTTGCCTTAAGGTCTCTTTTGATAATTTTTAAACCAATTTTCTTTTGATTAGTGTGTAGATACACATACACACCCACACACACATTCTCACACGCTTTCTTAAAATTCAGCATAAAAATCTTTCCAACTAGAATATTTTCTCTGTTTATATTATCAAATTACTGACAATGAACTTAATTCCTCAGTTTAACATCTCAGAAAGCAGAGTGGTTTTCAATTAACAGAACATTAAAAAGTGGTTGACTAAGTGGCAGTAGCAACATAATCTTTACTGCCAGCACATACATGAACTTTATTATAGCTATTTCTACTGCCATTACTTTAGACTGAGTTTTTGCATTTTTTGGTCTCTCACAAATTGAATTTAATTGCCATTTAATACATCTTCAAAAGGATTAAATTATGATTTGGCATTAAAATGAAAGGCTATTTGGGGGAGTTCCCTAGTGGCCTGGTTTGACCAGTCAATCCTAAAAGAAATCAATCCTGAATATTCTTTGGAAGGACTGATGCTAAAGCTGAAGCTCCAATTCTTTGGTCACTTGATGCAGAGTCAATTCATGGGAAAAGACCCTGGCATTGTGAAAGACTGAAGGCAGAAG
This sequence comes from Bos indicus x Bos taurus, assembly GCF_003369695.1. Lineage (NCBI taxonomy): Eukaryota > Metazoa > Chordata > Mammalia > Artiodactyla > Bovidae > Bos > Bos indicus x Bos taurus. The sequence goes on along the minus strand of NC_040090.1, from coordinate 49,098,006 downwards.
AAGAAGGGGACGACAGAGGATGAGATGGTTGGATTGGCATCACCAATTCAATGGACGTGAGTTTGAGCAAAATCTGGGGGATAGTGAAGGACAGGAAGCCTGGCGTGCTGCAGATCCTGCCTTCACCAAGAGGACACGATGAAGCAACTGAACAACAACAAGGACAACTGGTTGCCTAGTGGTTAGGACTTTGGGCTTTCACTGCCCAGGGTCAATCCCTGTTCAGCAAACAAGATGCCGCAAGCCTTCTGGCCAAAAAAAAAAAAGAAAGAAAGAAAGAAAAAGCTATTTTGTAAACATAGAAATGAAGTAGCTGATACTAATAAAGCAAATATTTGATGTTAAAGGAATAATTGCAACTTTACACTTTCTTGTAAAGGAACATCTAAGTGTTTCACCTGACTACAGACAGGAAGATACCCACAAATAGACAAAACTACCTTACATTTTGAGATAGAACAAGATTATTTATAAGCAGCCAAACAATGCAAATGAAGGCAGCAGAAACTATGTCTCCAATAAAAAAAATTATATAGAATATAAGACTGATTTCATGGATTCATGAACAAAGTCAACTTGTCAGAGACTTCCAACCAACACTGAACAGAAGCCACATAACTTCCAAGTAATTTTGAGGAAAAAACAAAGATGAATTTAGTCCATAGGAAATGCTGAAAAAATCCTGCTGCCCTTTTACAGGTCTCCAAATGATACAGTAATGCTAAAGGTGCTAAAGAGACTGATACTCCAAGAATGAGTTACACAAGGAATAGCACACTGTTCTTGCCTGGAGAATCCCAGGGACGGGGGAGCCTGGTGGGCTGCTATCTATGGGGTCCACAGAGTCGGACACGACTGAAGCGACTTAGCAGCAGCAGCAGCAGTAACACTGGCATAGGCATCTATGGCCAAAAGTTCTTGCCATATTAAAATTTAAACTACAAAAGAATTTCTCAAAAATGTTACTATACATGTAAAAGAGGGATTATGGCTAAGAAAGGAAAGTTAACTAAAGCTGGCTTGAATGTCCAAGAGCCTTTAGTAGCCTTTCAAGTGTGTGAGTTTAGTTCTGGATGCATTCTGAGGCTGCATACCTGAATATTTGAAGAATAGGTTGCCTGAAAGGTATCCCAACTGGATGTTATTTCTGATGCATGTCTAGACAAACTGTAACCCCTCAGTGGTAAATAAATCACTGATGGAGGGACTGGGGAAAGAAGATGAATCTGACAACTTTCCATCATCATCTTTTGAAAAGCACCAGCATCAAAGTTTGTAAGATGATGATCATCTTCAGGAATGCACTGGCATCAAAGCTTGCAAAATGAAGGTCAGAAGCTTAGAAGAAAATTCCAGGCAAATGGTTTTAAAGAAACTCCTAGAATTAAATCACCATCACTCTCCACAGTAGAGAGGAAAATGTCATGTGGAAAACACTGCTGCTGCTGCTAAGTCGCTTCAGTCATGTCCGAATCTGTGCGACCCCATAGATGTCAGCCCACCAGGCTCCCCCGTCCCTGGGATTCTCCAGGCAAGAACAGTGGAGTGGATTGCCATTTCCTTCTCCAATTCGTGAAAGTGAAGTCGCTTGGTCGTGTCCGACCCTCAGCGACCCCATGGACTGCAGCCTACCAGGCTCCTCTGCCCATGGGATTGTCCAGGCAAGAGTACTGGAGTGGAGTGCCATTGCCTTCTCCGGTGGGAAAACACAAACAGTCACAATTATGAATCAAGGAAGCATTTCAGAAGACTTAGGTTATGAAGGTGAAAGAGTCTTAGAAATACCTTAACTGATTTATTTAGCTTCTTTAAATTTCTTAATGTATCTGAAAATGCAATGTAAGAAAAATCTGTATGTTTAAATGTATCTTAAAAGCACAGAATGAAATTTTAAGTGATAAAGAACTCAGTTTTATGGGCAATATGTATTCTATATGGTATAAAATGGTGTGTCTTAATATCAGTGTGTTAGGGGAAGCACACTGACTGAAACCTTGCACCCTAGCCAGGCACCATAGTAACCATTTGCATGAGCTGTTTTAGGATAGGAGGTAGTAACAAACACAGAGCTAATAAGCCACCATCAATCAGAAGAGTTCAGGAAAGATAGAAAGGAGACACCACATGTCCGACCACCTCCCAGAATCCTTGCTGGCATCCATCTTGGCTAAGCAATGCGCGTGTCACCAAGGACCCTGAGTCAGAATGACTGGCCAAAGACAACCTGGAAACTAACCCCATGACCATAAAACCCAAGACTCAGAACCACGTGGCAGAGCAGTTCTCCTGGGTTCCTTTACCCTACTGCTCTCCCCTTGGGCTCCCTTTCCAAAAAAATCTCTTGCTTTGTCAGCTCATGCGTCTCCTCAGGCAATTCATTTCTGAGTGCTAGATAACAGCCCACTTTTGGGCCCTGGAAGAGGTTCTCCTTCCTGCAACAAATGGAGTCTTAGAGTCAATGAAACACCACCTTTTTGGGGGCTTTCTATGTATCTTGCCTCTTTACTATTTATTTCCTTTCCTTTCTTGCCTGTATTTAAATTTTGTTTTTGATTGATGAAGAATTTTTTAAATATACTTTTCCCTTCTATTACTTTTGAATCTTTTAGTGTTTATTTTATAAATAATTAGGACAATTAACTTACTGGAGCCTAAAGCTAATAAAAACATTTACTTCTTAATAAGGCCTCAATAAAAGTTAACTGTTATCATAACAAAAGAAATGAACATTTTTCTAGCTCATTAGGTATAAAAGTAATGTTATAAAAATCTCTTTAAATGCCAAGATAATGTCAAATGTGTCAGAGACAAGTTTCCAGATTTTCGTGAATCCAGTATACAAATGTCCATACAAAAGAAGGAGAGATGAATGACAAAGACAATCAATGGGGAAAAAAGGAAACTAATTTATTGATACTTTTCTTCCACTATCAGATCAGTAAGAATGGCCTTCTCCTTTCTTTTATCAACCTCTTTGTCCATAAGAACAGAGACCTAAAGAGAAAATACTGGGCTAAATGAGGTTGACACAGTAGACTGATCCAAACCAGGATAGGCTGAAATTAACAGTCTAAAGTAGGATAATGGAGGGAGGAGGGAGGAGGGTTCAGGATGGGGAACACATGTATACCTGTGGCAGATTCATTTTGATATATGGCAAAACCAATACAATATTGTAAAGTTAAATAAAATAAAATTTTAAAAAAAGGAAAAAAAAAGAAGAAAAAAATAAAAGTAGGATAATGTAAAATTCTAAATCAGGCAGTGATCTCAAGACAGCATGGAAAGCACTGATCCCAAAGGCATTAGAGCCTTAAGCAAAAGCACAAAATAAACAGAGTTCTTAAGCCTCTCCGAACATTCAGTAGATACAAAATAATTTCCCTCAATTTCCAAGTCCTAAAAATAAGCTTCTCTATTCTTCCCTGTCTCCACCAAAACAAAATTCCCATTCATACACAGAGGCACATTTCTCAACTACTGATTCTTACCAGTAATTATCTGGATTAAGTCTACCTGGGGTGGGTGTGGATGGGTGGGTGTGGGTGTGAGTGGGTAGGGGTGTCTGTGTGTGTGTATCTGTGTGTGTGTGTGCTTCCTGTTTTGCTTATAGGGACAAATATCCTGAGTGGTTAACAAGAATGGTCGTGGGTAAGAAGGGTGAAGAATACAGAAAACTGAAACTGGTTTGTCTCGCTTTGCTTTCAACAGTCTCTCTTCCTTCTTCATTTATCGGTTTTTCCCTCCAACCTTCTTCTTTTACTCCTATTGCTCTTAAATTTAAGACTGAACTGAAGTATGTTTTCTTTACTCTGTTATCTGTTATTTATTAATTTAACAAACACTTAACTAAGTACCTACTATATTCCAGACATTATGCTGGATACAAAGGTAAGTGAGATAGACATGGTCTCTACCCTCGTCGGGTTTTCAATCCAATGTGGAAGGCAGCCTATTAAGTAAACAACTGCAATTTGAAAAAAGCTGCTTACAAAACAACATATAGCATTATTCTTTCTATTAATTGAAAAAAATTTAAGGCATTAAAATTGTATTCAGCAACTAAGAGATTTTCGGTCAGATGACTTACAATGCTAAATGCTCCTTACAGTCTTTCTAATATCCCTAAATGATGGAATCTTTAAGTTCTTCCCTCACCAATTTCCATTCCCTAAATTTCAGTTTCCTTTTCTCAAAATTTTTTCAATTCACTGTCTTTACAGATAAAATGGCAATTGAGGCATTTCATGTGGCAAGTATAGGATATATTTGGGCTTCCCTGGTGGCTCAGACTGTAAAGTGTCTGACTGCAATGAGGGAAACCCGGGTTCAACACCTGGGTCGGGAATATCCCCTGGAGGAAGTAATGGCAACCCACTCCAGTACTCTTGCCTTGAGAATTCTATGGACAGAGGAGCCTGGTGGGCTACAGTCCATGGGGTCACAAAGAGTCAGACACAACTGAGCAACTTCACTTCACTTCTATCCAAAAACTTCTAGAAGGAAATAAAATATTGGTATACCTAAATAAGTTAGGCAAGGGACAGTAGTTAAGTAAAAGGAAATTTCAAGACAGTTAACAGTTGAGTGGTTAAAAAAACACACACACAAAACCACAACATCTTTTAACCAACAAAGGCAACAATGTTCCTTGCATGACAACATTGAACTTAAAAGTATCTTAAGGTGGATAACAATTTTCAACATAAATTTACTTACTGATGATTTATTATGTGATACTCTTTGGATAACTTATCTGTCTTTTTAGTACTTTGCATAAAGCAAGTGGCTCAATAAATGTTAGCTATACAACAAACATCTACTATTGAATATTTATGGGTAATTTTTTTAAATAACCAGAACAAATACCCAATTAAGACAGAAAGCCTTCTACAGTGAATCCTGGGATAAACATAAAAAAAGAAAAACAGTTTGTTAGATGAAAGTTATTTCCTTCTGGAGATAATGGCCAAACTTAAAACTCTCACATGACAAATTACTGAAGCTTCTTTAAATGCTTATCACAGCACACAGATCTCAGGGATGAAAGAGAAAAAGATTCATATTGTACAAACACTTCTATTTGCCAGTCAATATCCAAATCTTCCCTTCCTCTGCAATAACAAAAGCCCAATTTTATTCAAGGCAACCATGCATTCAGCTACATTTCTCTGCTTCCCTGGTACAGGATAATCTTTTGGTTATTATTATAACCAAAGGATAATTCCTTTGGTTCAGAATAATCTCCTTAAAGGGAGAGGTTGCATCTTTCTTTGTCTTTGCCTTGCTACCTGGAACTTTGTTTTGGTGGATACAGCTCTGGCAGCTATTTTGGACTATGAGGACCAGGGCCACATTTTAGGGATAACAGATCAAAGAAGTGGAAAAAGTTTAGGTCCCTGGAAACTTTATGAAGCTACTATCCTAGATTGCCTCCTTTAAGAATTATTTTACATGAGGAAATAAATTTTTTATGTTTAAGCCACCACTAAGTCTGTTTTCATTTTTGCTTTCTTAAATGATCCTGCAAGTGTGCTAAGTTGCTTCAGTCATGTCTGACTCTTTGCAATCCTATGGACTGTAGCCTGCCAGGCTCCTCTGTCCATGGGATTTTCCAGGCAAGAATACTGGAGTGGGTTGCCATGCCCTCCTCCAGGGGATCTTTCCGACCCAGAGATCAAACCCATGTCTCTTACATCTCCTGCACTGGCAAGAGGGTTCTTCACCACTGAGCCACCTGGGAAGCCCTCTTAACTGATCACTTACCTTCAAACAGGTAAAGAATTTCTATCTCCTTTTTACAGATGAGGCAACTGAGATCCAGAGAGGTAAGATGACTTGCACAATATCAAATTGGTGAAGAGGTGGGTCTGGCTCCTGTCTCAATGCTTTTTCACTAAGAACTGACTCTTCACAGGTTCTAAATATAAAAAATAAATAAAAATAAACATAAACATAAATTTAGGCTTATTACAGTGGTAGTAGCACATTACAGTGTATATATGTGTCAAATTCTGTGAAAATAAAAGGTGCCAACATTTCTATACTGTGGAAGGAGTCTATATCATATCCCAGTGGGGAAGGAAAAGAAATATATTATCCAAATAGAATCAAAGACCAAAATAAGCAAAGATATTTATTTATATGCCAAGGTTTTACCATATTGCTCTTCTTTTAAATAGTTAAGAAAAGTTCAAACTAAAAGCTTATTTTTTCCTCTTCAATGAGACTTCATTATACATTCTAAGTTTCCCCATTCAATCCTTAACTGAATTTTTTCTTAAAATCTTTATCTAGAATCCTTTTTTACTCTTATTACCACTTTTAAAAATTAAGCTTGGCCCATGCCTTAAACACAGAGATCAGTAATAAAGCACAACATCTCAAATTCTTTTTTGAAACCCACCACCCAACTGTAAAATATAAGGCAGTTATATTGCAAACTCACCAGTGAATATAATAAATTATTTCTAAGCAGTATATAAAGAAAATAAGGAAATAAAATATCTTCAAATTTTAAGAACACATATTTATTTCTTTTCATGGTACTATAATTAACATAAAATTATCTAAGCAGGAGAATGATCATATGCAACTTATGTTGGAAAGGCACATGACTTTTATTAGCATGGTCAAAAATAAACTGCAGATTGAATCCTAACCACTCCCATTTACTGCCAAGCTACTTGACTCTCTGAGTCTCGATTTTCCTATCCATAAATCAAACTAATACTTCTTCATAAGTTTTTGACTGGATGAAAATAAGAATGAATACAATGGAATTAGCACAGTACATGGCAACAGTAAATGCTTCAGAAACAGTAATGCCCTTCCTGTCTTGAAAATTTAATATCTATATATTTAAATAATAAAAATCTGTGTTGTAAACACCCAAAGTCATCGAACTTTAACAGCAATAAGCCAGTTTGACATATAACCTTAAAATGTCATTTTTTTTGGAAAGGCCATGTTAGAGCTCTCCCTAGAGCATGCCACAGCCAAAGTCTTGATGCAGGTCAATGAAAAAAATACAACCCACAAAAGAAGAATACAATCTCTTCCTCCCTGACATTAAAATAAAGTTTCTGAAAGAGACCCAGGTTTCTTCCTTCAAGTCAGGAAACTTGGGTTGCTTCAACCTACTTACTGTCAGTGTCAGAATTCCGACAGAGAAAAGGGGTGGGGTGGAGAAAAACAGATGGCTTCTAAATTTCTCCATGGCAGCAGCGAAAAGGGCAAAAGCCAACCTACGGCTCAACTCCATTTTTCCATTTGAAAGTGACAGTCAATAGGAAAGTGAGATTCACAATAAAACATCAGATGTATGACCAGCTGAGCTGTATTCTAACCCTTCCCTGTATCAAGATATCAGTATAGATCTTAGTGTCTTTGATGCTCGTATCTGTAGAAAAGGACACCAATCAAGAAAACCAGGATTTTGCCTTTTTTCTCAATCTTAACAGATGGCTATAGTGTTAATTTTTTTTAAATCAACTCTTTTTAAAAACTGAAGTATAACTAACTAATTTACAATGTTGTGTTCCTTTCAGGTACACAACAAAGTGATTCAGGTATATCTATATCTATATCTATATATATATATATATATATGTATATTCTTTTCAGGTTATTTTATATTATAGGTTATTAAGATATTGAATATAGTTCCCTATGATATACAGCAGGTCCTTGCTGCTTATCTGTTTTATAATTAATAATGTGTGTATTAATCTCAAACTCCTAATTTATCTCTCCCCAACCCGTACAGCATGCTTGATAATGAGTTTCTGAAAAACAAATACCATTGCTCATGTGTATATTCAATAAACATAAAAGCAACAGCAAAATTTTTAAATTTATTAAAATTATAATGTCTTCATTATTTACATGTACTGTACTTCAGAGCCTCTTGAAAGTGGAAGAGGAGAGTGAAAAAGCTGGCTTAAAGTTCAACATTCAAGAACAAAGATCATGGCATCCAGTCCCATCACTTCATGGCAAATAGATGGAGAAACAGTGGAAACAGTGTCAGACTTTATTTTTTGGGGCTCCAAAATCACTGCAGATGATGACTGCAGCCATGAAATTAAGACATTTACTCCTTGGAAGAAAAGTTATGACCAACCTAGACAGCATATTAAAAAGCAGAGACATTACTTTGCCAACAAAGGTCCGTCTAGGCAAGGCCATGGTTTTTCCAGTAGTCATGTATGGATGTGAGAGTTGGACTGTGAAGAAGGCTGAGAGCCGAAGAATTGATGCTTTTGAACTGTGGTGTTGGAGAAGACTCTTGAGAGTCCCTTGGACTACAAGGAGATCCAACCAGTCCATCCTAAAGGAGATGAGTCCTGAGTGTTCATTGGAAGGACTGATGCTGAAGCTGAAACTCCAATACTTTGGCCACCTGATGCAAAGAGCTGACTCATTTGAAAAGACCCTGATGGTGGGAAAGACTGAAGTCGGCAGGAGAAGGGGACGATAGAGGATGAGATGGTTGGATGGCATCACTGACTCAAAGGACATGAGTTTGAGTGAACTCTAGGAGTTGGTGATGGACAGGGAGGCCTGGCATGCTACAGTCCACGGGGTGGCAGAGTCAGACACGACTGAGGGACTGAACTGAACTGAACTGTACTTCAGATAACTAAAATACTGTATGTTAAAAAATTCTGCCACAAAATAAAAGAAATGCAGCTACTATTTAACTTTTCATTAGGTTGCTTTAGATTTTTAAAATCAGAGCATGCTGGAACCAGAAATGATCTTAGAAGTGGTTCAGTTCAGATCCTACTTTTATAAAAGGTTTAAGGCACAAGGAAGTTAACTGACTTGGCCAAGATCACCTGGCAGAGCCAGGATTGGAATCTGGCCTTTAGAATTAATTCTAATGAAATACACTTTTTACCAGATTGTGGTGGTTTTAGAAAATTTAGATTAATCATTAAAGTTATCAAGGTTTTTCCTTGAATAAATTATTTTAAATTGTTAGAAGCCTGTTTTTTAAAGTCTATAAACTAACTGCATGTATTAAGCATAAGAATAACAGTTTCCCCATTTTAGATCTTCAATTATTTTTAAAAAGTTAATCATCTTTCATGTCAAATATAGTCAACTCAATTACTTACAATACTTAGAGGAGTAATTACTTTCAGAATTATTTTTGATACATTTTTAAATTTTACACTTGATTCCTCTAGCTACCCAGTACTTAAAATGGTATTTTGCACACTTCAGTCACCCAAACAGTCCTTAGAATGTGGAAAACACTTAGAAAGTGCATATTCTAAATAACACAAAAATTAGTTTGGTATGTCTAGGAGGTATATAATATGCCCCCAAATAAAAAGACACTGGTATCAAGCATGCTACTGATATTCTATATTAGTGCCCATAATCAATTATCGCTGTTTTGAAGCATACCTTTATTGCCTTAATTGTGCAAGTCATTTTAACTGGTATTTACAGAACACAAACCAACTTGGCAAAAAGCATACTGAAAGGGTATATACAAAATGTGTGGTATAAACAATAAATACCTCAGGAAATCAGAGATATGTAAATGCAACATGGACTCCACCCTTGCAAAACAGATAAAGTTAGAATAGATGGAGAACAGCATGGATAACTACAAGGAGACACATGAATTTTTCACTCATCTTGGAAAGCTGGAGCAGGTCATGGGGAGTTTCAAGACCAAGGTGAGAAACAGAAGTTCCTATGTTCACCCTAACAACAAGAGGGATATTATTTGATATTTCATTTCTAATTCTAAATTTCCATGTTTTTTCTTAAACTTTGGACTCTACTAACTGAGGAAGAATTGTTGAAATATCTGTTTGTTCAACATTTGTTGAACTTAGTTTTCAAATTTTATAAAACAAGAAATACAACTTGGCTTAAATCTGAACTAATCCAAGGCATTATCTATGAGGGACAAGATGCAAAAATCTGGAGACTGCCTCACACTATTCAACCGAATTTATGAGGAAGGATCGTAAGTAACAAGTAATTTAAGTAGGCTGTTAAAAAATATATATACTATAAGCTACCCGATCCAAATCTATTATACCACTAATCATATTACTTTTCATGCATTCCTGAAAGCAACCATCTCATCAATTCAGTTCTTATAAGGAAAGTCCACAAAGTTTGAAAGTTCCTTCAAACAAAATTGACAATCAGATATAATTGCATTTAACCTCTCTTCTCCCTCCTCCTCCCTTTTCTAACGAAAGTAATACATAGTTTGGTGTTCATATTCACCCATGGATTTAATAGCTTTAATAAAAGGCTTAGATGGCAGCATTCTTATTCAATTGTGTAAATGGACACTATCCAGTTTAGGAGTTTGGTAGACACTTTGAGACTTTCAAGAGGTTTCTGTCTCCAAGAAACGAGAATGGTTCAATGGTTCAAGTTCATATTTCCTCTCTTACTTAACTTTATAAAAATAATTGTCATCCAAAACCACTGCCCGGAACCATCCACAACAATAACCACATTTAGTCACTCAGTTACCATTTAGCAGGTGCAACAAGAAAGTACCGTCTTTCTCAAACTCCATACCACCATCTTACATCTAAAGATTTGTCACTTAGGGAAAACAATACCACAACTGGCACCAACTTTCTCCTCTCCTGATGTCAGCGGCTGCCGGCTTAACAGAAGCGGCAGAAGAGCAGGATTCACCGGCCTAGCTTAGCTCGGCGTCGCGGGATGTGGTGAGCATCAGCCTGGAAGTGGTAGGTGTACCCTGTTCACCAGTGAGCACCTCCCTCGCCCATCGCCCTGCCAAGGCCAGGCTGGAGCCCACCCCGGGACTCGGTCCTGCACTTACCGACCCTCGCCTGCTCTTCTCCAAGAGCCTGCCCCTTGATAGACCCCAAAGAAAGCACCGGTGCCCTGCAGCGGGTGGAACGGAGAAAGGGACCCCGCGCCTCCAGCTAGAGCTGGAACCTACTCCCCACTGTGCCCGTCCATAGTGGAGCTCCCACCATCCTCACTGCTGGGGCAGGGCAGGCGAACTGAGCTTTATCTCAGGACCTGCCCCAGCCTCCCGATCCTCACCCACCTTGAGGCCGCCAGCTTTACGAAGCCGGGTCTCCAAGCGCGAGGCTCCGCCTGCTGAATGCTTGCAGGGAACAGGCTGGCCTCTAAAGCCCCCAGCCGCCGGCTCTGCACTGTACTTCTACCCACGGCGCGCTCCCGCCTCCTTGCTGCCATGGCGACAGCCCGGGTCCCCGGCAGCCGCTGATTGGTCCCACCGGGAGAGTGGAAGGCGCCGATTGGCTAGGGCGGAGACCAGGCCGCGCCGGAGGGCTAGGAGGCGGGCGGTGTGGAGCTCTAAGGCGTAGGAGCCTCGGGGAGGGTGAGCCAAGAGGGACGTGGCGCTCTGCGGCGCGGACTAGGAAGCCGCGCCCCTTCCTTCTCGGGCTTTCATGGAGAATCCTGTGGAGCAGGATTTGGGTGGGTGAGGTGCTTACCCGCGACCGGGACAAAAAAACAGGTGTCTCCTCGCCCTCGGCCGCCGGTGCGCGCTGGCAGCGCCCATACTGGTCAGGCGGTCAGGCGATTTTCGCCCGCAGGCCTCCTTTGGGTCTAATACCCCGGGCCTCCTCCTTGGCGGGAATCTTACCTGTATTTGTAAGCTCACCTACCCCGGTTTTGTTATGCCGTGGGCCACTGTGGCTTGATTGCTTTTTGTTTCACCTTCTCTCACACCCGTCTGCGGTATCTTTCTTTTCTCCGCACCCTCCTTATAGAACTAAGACATCTGCTCCACACCCATCATTTTAAAGATGGGGGAACTGATCCTCAAAGATACTCGTGGCTCGAGGATTAGAGAAACTTTTGGAGCCTCAAGGCTGGTTTCGATTGAGTCTGCTAAGTAATGGCATCTTTCTCTGAAGCTGTTTTCTTGCTTGTAAAAATGGTGTTTATCTCAGAGTTGTTAGTGACGCTTAGATGAGATTCCAGAAAACCAGTATAGAACCTGCTGCATATGTTAGTAATGTTAGCTGCTTTTTATCAGGAAATAATACAGGATAGTAGCTAAATCACCTATTTGGAGCCCAACTGCCCACGTGAAACCAATTCCTTGACTCGCTTAAGCGCTGTGTGCCTCACTCTCCTTGTCTGTAAAATGAGAATAATAATAGTATCCTCCTCTTTACAGCATAAGTAAATAGAAGAGTGACAGGCACATAGTAAGTGTTCTATAAATGTTAGTACTTCTCATGTTAGTGGCTGAGCCAGGGCTGCAATTCAGCTCTCTAGATTCCAAGACTGGCGATCTCTACTCTTACACAACTCTCATCTGTACATGAAGAACAGTGCCTAGAAATTCAGCTTTTTTTAAGGTTCAGGAGGAAGTGCTTGTCCCTTTTCTTCAAATCTCAAACTATCTCCCTTACTGTCATGAAAGTCCTAGTATGTTGTGACTGCCTCCACTGAAGGTTTAATAGCAGAGGCAAATGCAAGGAAAATAATCATAGTTCTGATGGAGATATTGAAGAATGAAAGCACTAGAATAAGAAAGGATGTTCAAAAAGTTATGGTGTAGGAACACTAAATCTCTATCTGAAAAATATAAATACTAATGTGAAGGTATTGGTAATATTAATATGTCATTAGTAACCAATGTTAGTGTTAGATTAGGAGACAAGCCACATCCCGTCTCTGTGGAAAATACTAAATTGTAAATACATCAAAAGCAGGAAGTATCTTCCACATTTTTATTACCCATTATCTACCACAGGGCCAAACACACTGTGCTTGATCTAAGCCCTGACATTTGAGATAAACCCTTTAAGGGGAAGCCCTGAAAGATCTGGTAATTTTCTACACTATTATCAAGATAAATATTATTTATTATTATTATCTAGTAACCCAATGGAAAATAAGAAATTGGATTAGTCCAACAACACAATGGAAAGAGAAAGAACCATAGCTGGGTGACTGAGATGTCAGCAATATTCTCAGCAATATTCTGGGGTGAAGGAAGAATAAAACAGGAAGACAGGGCAAACAGATGAAACAGCAAGATTCAGGATTAGGAAAGATCACTAAGGAAGATATTTCAGTATGTCGTGTGCCTGTAAAGCAGGCAACAGCATCTATACTAGTAAAGATGCTTTTGTGATGGAGAAAAATAAGAACATTAATCCTGAACCCTGGAACTATGGGCTGAGGGACTTATAAGGAAATGTTACTTTATTTAATAGGTAAAACTCCAAACTTGGGGCTTTGGCACTAATGGAAAATCTCCTGATGGGGAGAAGGACGAAGAACACACTACTGCACTGTTCAAGGAAGAAAACAAGGCTTTGGAGTCAAAACTAGGTCCCAACCCTGCCTAAATTAAAAACCCGGTTCTATCTTTATTAGTTGAGTGTCCTCTGCCAAGTAACTTAACCTTTGTCCATAGTATAGCTTCCTTATTTATAACATGGAGGCAATAATAGTTCCCACATCATAAACATGTGAGGATTAAATGAGTTCATATTTGTAAAGCAAAGAGGTTCTTGGCACATAGTAAGCCCATAGTCCATATATTAATGTTGGATAAAATACTGATATCAGTTTCTCTATCTGCAACCTGGGATCATAATAGTGAACTTACTATAAGGTTCAAATGATGTGTGTAAACTGTTAGAGAAGAGATGCTCAAAGACATTATTTCTCTGCCCCTCCATCCCTACAAGCCTCCAATCTGTTACCTCTGAACTCCTTTCTGATTCACACTGCCACTGCCATCAAGGGGCTATTGCTCAACCTGGTCTAAGCAGGGATAAAATATCATTGCATAATTTTTCTTGACTCAGGTGAAAAGCTCAAAATGAGTTTACTGGAGGCCAGGAGAAAATGAAAGGGAAACAATTCCAGAGAACCAGCTGATGTGAAGCCTACCCCCATACTTTGGGTCCTCCAGGAAAAAACAAAAACAAAAAGGTGTCGGGGGGATTCTGGCTTTTCAATACTTCTACTTTCCCCTTCTCACTGTTTCTAGGGTCCCACAGGATATAACCTGACCAAGTTCCTCATTGCATTTAGAATGGAAGAGAGGGAGGCAGTAATACTTATAAGAAACAGTAAGTAATCTGAAGGAAGAAAACAACAGTACACTCTACATGGCCATCAAGACTTAGTAGTTTTATACGGTCTAGGTCAGTGGTCAGCAAACTATGGCCCTTGGGCCAAATTACCCAACTGCCTGTAAGGTATAGTTTGGGCCGAGGCAGAAAAGAAGGAGAGACGACCTCAACGGAAGTAGGTTACCTTTATTCAGGCAAGGAGGAGTGACAGTCAGCCTAACGACCAGGCTGAGTGCAAGAGGGATCAGGGAGGCTTCATATTTAAAGGGAGGTTTGTGGAAGCGATAAAGGAAACATTAGTCAGGTGGGATGTTTTGGGTATTCTTTAGTTGAGATGGCATTTGTAGTTGGGCAGGGGGTGATAAGTCCCCTGGGCAGGGGGTGTTAAGTCTCAGTTAGATACAACCGGCCTGGAGCATCAGGGTGAGACCTAAAGTTCGGTTTTGTTTTCTCTGAAGTTAGATGATTCAGCGAGGGCCTTTGACACTGTTGTTTTCTTTTCTAGGCCCAAAGACTCCTTCATTCCAGACCCTGAAATCATAAAAAATGGGGGAAAGGGCACTGTATCTCTCTGGCTACTACCTGCTCAATAGGGGTGACGATTTTGTGTCTGGAACAGAGGATTGTCCTAGGGCCCAGGGTCTCCTTTTCCTGAGCTTGGGATGAGGCTCTTGAGAAGAAGAATGGTCTTGACCTGGTCTCAAGAGATGGCCCGAGTCAGTTCTTGGAGAAATCTTTGAAACAGATTGAAGAGACAGGGTCCAAATAAGAGGAATAAAATGATAAGTACCAATGGTCCCAGGAAAGGGAGCAACCAAGGGAGGGCCTGTTGGAACAGGTTTTGGGGACTATAAAGGTTTTGTAACTTTTTTCTGTAGCGTTCAATTCTAAGTTCTTTGACTCTGCCCTGGACTATGCCCTTTTCATTAACAAAATAGCAGCAGTCCTCTCCTAGGAAAAGGCAGGTCCCTCCCTTTTTCACGGTGAAAAGGTCCAGGACTCGCCTATTTTGTAGGGCCACAGAAGCTAATGAGTTAATTTGTCTTTGAATTGAAACGAAGGACTCCACTACCTGCTCCATGTCTTCATTAAGTTCTTGGGATATGCTAAGTCACTTCAGTCGTGTCCAACTCTGTGCGACCCCATAGACGGCAGCCCACCAGGCTCCCCCATCCCTGGGATTCTCCAGGCAAGAACACTGGAGTGGGTTGCCATTTCCTCCTCCAATGCATGAAAGTGAAAAGTGAAAGTGAAGTCGCTCAGTTGTGTCCAACCCTCAGCGACCCCATGGACTTCAGCCTTCCAGGCTCCTCTGTCCATGGGATTTTCCAGGCAAGAGTACTGGAATGGGGTGCCAATGGGCCGAGGTCGAGATGCCCCCAGTCCCAGTGCCTAGGGCTGCTGCTATGCCGGTACCAATCAGGAGGGGGGCTATGACAGCTCATCTTTTCCTGTTGGAAATTTCCCCTTGTGGGTAGACTATTTGTTCTACCTCTTCTTCTTTGAGGAATGTTAGACCTGGGGTCAGGAAGACCAAGATGCAAGGTCCAAGGGGGTCCGGGGGAGACATGAATATGCATAGGTCCTGCAGAGAATGAAGAGTCTCAGATTGGTGCAATTATTTGTGCTGTTCCAGAGAACCCAAGTGGAACAGAAGGAGGGAGCAGAGTTTGTAAGACCAGTGTAGTTGGGACTAGAGTAGTTGATACAGGTTAGGTTTCAAAAGGCTGAGAGTAGGACATTGTCAGAGACTGGTCCAATGAGTTGTGTAGTTTTTTGTTGGGAAGGGGAGGTATAGTTGCCCTGTGACAGCCAGGTTGAGGGTAAGGGAATTGCTATGTGTGGTGAGGGAGACAGTGACATGCATATCCAACACTGGGATGTGTGTTGTGTGTAAAAAGAAGAGTTGAGAAGGTGGGTAAGGTGTTGGTTGCCAGAGAGAGGTTTTAGGAGAGGCCATAATTGGGAAAGGAGGTCTAGGCATTTATAAGGTTCAGGAGTCGCCTGTAACCAGGAAATTATGTTCTTTATGACTTGTTCTTGGTTTTTTTTTCCCGATTTTGATCTAGTACCCCCCGCGTCTGAGTACCCCCAGTGGGTAATGGAATAGAAGCATGTTTCTTTCATTTGGCTTACAGCAGGTGCTCATGAAACTCCTCTTTTGTACTTTAACAATGAGTAGGGATTTGGACTCCCCCCCACCGAGGTTCATGGTGCATGGTCTTGGAGCTGTATTATAACATGAGGAATTAACGTAAGAATAAATGTCTGAGCAGCGGCAGGGAGTAGCCAGAAGGCTGGGGAGTGCAGAAGGATCAGGAACGAGGGAGTCATGGGGCTGTTAGTTAGGCAGTGCGGAGGAAGTAGCACCCTAGGAGTAGAACACAGCTAACAACGTAGGCGATACCTACGGAAAGACGAAGAATAGGTGACCAGTCCTGAGGGGAGACAGTTACTAGGCATATAGCAAGGACTAAAATTAAGAGGGCAGTTATAGTTAGAGAGATGGGGAGAGGCCAGTCAGGGTGAGGGGCAGAAGGCCCCAAGTTGGAGGTTGCTTGAATCTGAGGAGGAACAGTGTTCATTAGGATGTAGAATGATGTAGAGAATGAGAGTAAAGAAATCAATTTCGTCTGGAGTCAGGTCATAGAAGGTTCCCTGAAGCCTTGAGACACCAGTTGAGACATCAGTTTGGTCAGGTCTTTGAAGGAGGTTCCTGTCGGGGCGCTGGTCCAGAGGTCTTGTAGTAGTTGGGTCGGAAACAGTTGTAGGTTGAAGAGAGTCCAGGTCATGCAGTGTCTTCTTGGATGGTTAACAGGTGTTGTTTCCGGGTGAATTTTAAGGAGGTGGGTCCTGTGAGGGAGACCTGATAGGGGTCAGTTAAGGAGGGCAGTGCAGGATTGGGGGTGACCCATTTTAGTTGAGAGAGGTGTACCCAGGAGGTGATCTTTTCGAGTTTAGCTGCAGTTGGGGTAAGGAGGATGATTTTGAATGGTCCCTGCCACTTTGGGGTTAGGTCACCCTGGGGATTATTACACAGATAGACCATGTCCCCAATTTGTAAAGGGGGCAGGGAGGCTTGGGGTCAGGGGCAGGGAAGTTGTGGTTGATGTATTTCCAGAGGGCATTGCGGAGTTCTGCCAGCAGAGGGGAATGTAGGAAGCTTGGTATGGGAGGAGGTTCAGGGGGTAGTCCAGGAGGGAGTATGGGCCTTCCAAACATTACCGCAAAGGGGCTCAGCCCTAGGGGCTTTCTGGGCAAAGCCCGTACTCTGAGAACAATCGGCAAAAGTTTAGTCCAATCCAGATGTACCTCGAGGGTTAGTTTGGTAAGAGTTTCTTTGATTATTCTATTCATCCTTTCTACCTTTCCTGAGGACTGGGGATGATATGGAATGTGAAATTTCCAGGGTATCTGTAAGAATTGGACAAGTTGTTGGGTGACCTTGGACGTAAATTCCGGGCCATTATCAGACTGTAGGGATGAAGGCAGGCCAAACCTGGGGATAATTTCTGTGAGGAGGATTTGGGCCACGGTGTGGGCTCTTTTGTGTGTAGTGGGAAATGCTTCTACCCATCCTGAAAATGTGTCCACAAGGACCAGGAGGTATCTGACTCTCCAGACCGGGGGCATATGAGTAAAGTCTATCTGCCATTCCTATGCTGGGAGGCTGCCTCGCATTTGATGGGTTGGAAAGGATGTTGATTTAAGGTTGGAATCGGGATTAGTACGTTGACATGTTTGACAGGAGCGGGTAAGGTTATCTAAATATTGTTGGTCAGCAGTGGATATGGGGAAGTGGTTATGGAGGAACTGTTGGAGTGTCTTGGATGAGGAATGAAAGAGTGAGTATAGATAAGAGAGGATTTCTCTGGTGGTGGGAGGGTCGGATGGAGTCAGGGCTAAGAATATAGGGGACTGGAGGGAAGGATGGAACAGGGCTATCTCCTTTGCCTTCTGGTCTGCAGCATTATTGTAGGCTGATATGAGACTTCCTTTTTGATATCCCCTACAGTGGAGGATGGTGGCTTTGTTTGGTAAGAGTGCTGCCTCTGGAAGTTTGTGGATCAGGTCTGAATTAATAATGGGGGATCCCTTTGGGGTTAGGAAACCTCTTTCCATATTAGGATGTTTGAGTGAAGTATGTTATAGGCATATTTGGAGTCTGTGTGGATGTTAACCCTTCGATTTTTAGCCAGAGTCAAAGCTCTGGTGAGAGCTATCGGTTCTGCCTGTTGGGAGGTGGTGTGAGGTGGCAGAGGTGAAGCTTCAATTGTCTGGGTCCCATGATTATGACAAAGATCTCCCAGATGATGGCATATCGTACCACGAAGGGTGGGGATTTTTGAGAGCTGCCATCAACGAACCAGTGTGAGGTGTCTGGGTCTAGGATGGGCTGATCTGTTAAATTGTTGGAAGGGATTTTGGGTAAGATCTACTGTTAGGCTGCAGCTATGTAGAAGGAGGTCTGTTGTAGAAGATGTGGGTAACAAGCTGGCGGGGTTAACGGGAAAGCACGGGGAGAATGAGAGCTGAGGGTCAAGGAGAAGAGGCATGTAGGACCTGTACCCTGGAAGGGGGAAGGGAGAGGAAAGACGGATGTGATAGTAAGTCTCGGAAGGTGTGTGGAGAACAAACTGTTAAAGGGGCATGCCTAGAGAGTTTATTTGCTTCTGGTATAAGGGCTGCGATAGCAGCCATGGCCTGTATACAGGGAGGCCACCCCTTGGTCACCATGTCCAGCTGTTTTGATAAATAGGCTATGGGAGCCCAGGTGCCTCCAACCTGCTGACATAGAAGTCCCAGGACCTGTTCTTGGTTGGAATGGGCAAAGAGAAAGAATGGTCTGGTGTGATCCTGCAGGTAGAGAGTTGGTATTCGGAGGAGGCTCTGGGTGAGCTGGCGAATAGGATTGGCCAGCAAGGAGGGCTTAACGAGGGGCTTATCCAGATATCCTTTAGTTGCTTCACAAAGTGGCTTTGTAATGAGGGAGAAGTTAGGGATCCAGATACGGAAAAAGTTTAGGAGGCCAAGGATAGACAGGAGTTCCCTTTTTGTTTTTGGAAGTGGACAGTTAATTAAGGCCTGGATTCTATATGGGTGAATAGTTCTTTGTAGGTGGGATATGGAGAGCCCCAGGTAGGTGACTTCTGTCTGGGTTATTTGGGCCCTGGATCGGGACACCCGATAACCCCAGGATCCCAGGGCCCCAAGGAATTTGGCAGTATGTTGGAGGCAGAGTTTTCGGGTTGGGCTATAAAGGAGGAGGTCATCTACGTATTGGAGGAGATGACTCGGGGCTAGGTCGAGTGTCTGTAGGTCCTTTTGTAAAGCCTGTCCAAAAAAGTGGGGGCTGTCTCTGAACCTCTGGGGGAGAACTGTCCATGTTAGTTGTTGGGAAACATGAGTCTCGGGGTCTTTCCAGGTGAAGGTGAAAAGGGGTTGGGAGAGGGCATGGAGGGAGATGGTGAAAAAGGTGTCTTTGAGATCTAGTACTGTGAAGTGGGTTGCAGTCAGAGGTATGGCAGACAGAAGGGTGTAAGGGTTAGGGACTACTGGGAATGTTGGCGTGATGGCCTCATTGATTTTTCGCAGATCCTGGACCAGACTCCAAGAGTTTGGTCCCTTCCTTACTCCCAAAATAAGGGTGTTGTGTGGTGAATGGGTAGGAGTTAAGGTACAGGCTTGAAGAAGACAGTCTATGATAGGCTTAAGTCCCTTGTGGACCTCCGGGGTGAGACAGTACTGTTGTTGGGTGATTATAGTCCAGGGGTCCTTTAGGGTAATGTGGACTGGGGGATGATGTTTGGCTATAGATTGGTGATCAGTGTCCCAGATTTGGGTGTCTAAGGTGGGTAGATCCAAGGGAAGGTCAAGGGTGAGGGATAGGGATGGTCCAGGTGCCATCTGCATGCAGAATATAGAGCCTGTATCAAAGTGGGGTATGGTAATAAAGACCCCCATTTTGGATAATGAATCTCTCCCTAGGAGTGCCATCAGGCACTGAGGCATTATGAGGAATGAGTGTATGAGGGTCGATTTTCCAAATTGACAGAGTAATGGAAGGCTGATTTTTGGCCTTCAGGGAACTCCAGAGACCCCCTTGATTGTGAGTTCTGAGTCTTGAGTTGGGCCAGAATAGGAAGTTAAGAGAGAGAAAGCAGCTCCAGTGTCTACTATAAACGAGGTCTTTTTTCCCACCACTACCCTATCTACCCTAAGTTCCAAGCTCGTGTCTGGGACACAGGCCGGGGGACTGGAACCTGGACCTTGTCATTGGAACAACTCTCATAGGGTTGGGCTGGGGTTTTGGGGAGAAGTGGGGATATCCCCAGGGGTGCCAGGGCGACCCTGTGGACATTCCACTCTCCAGGTCTGGGAGGTGGGGACATCCCCAGGGGTGTCAAGGTGTCCCTGGGGACAGTCCATCTTCCAGTGTCCCCACTGGCTACAGGTTGGGCATGCTTTTGTTGGGGGGCCATGGGTTTGGGCATGCCTTTGACCAGTGTCCCAACTGGTTGCATCAGAAGCAGGGTCCCGGGAGGCATCTTAACCCCCGTTCTGGGAGACTTGGGCCAGGCTGATCTCTTCCCTTAATTGCTGCTGCCAAAAAGGCATATTTAGCTTTTCTCTCATGGTCTTTTTCTCTCTTAGCCTCCTCCTCTCTATTATTGAACACCTTGAAGGCTACTTCTAGAAGGTCTCTTTGGGGGGTCTCAGGGCCCTTCTCTAGTTGAAGCTTGCATCTAATGTCAGGGGCTAACTGACTGATGAATTGAACACGAAGGTAGAGGAACCCAGCAGGGGTGGTAATATCTAGGTTGGTATACTTCTGGACTGCCTCTGTGAGGCATGCCAAGAATAAAGCTGGATTTTCATCTGCCCCTTGGGTGATTTCCCTGACTTTATCATAATTGACATGGATATGAGTATTTTTCTACATTCCTTTTAGAAGGCAGGTAATCATATGATTGAGTCTCCTGAAACCTGGGTCACCAGGCTGGTAGGTCCAATGGGGATCTAACTGAGGTACCGCTTCATCAGCAACTGGGCCATCTGGTCTTGGTTATGTAAGTGATCAGCATGGGCTTTTGCTGCTTGCCAGATACGGTCTTTCTCATCTGGGGTGAGAGTGGCATTTAGGATATAATGTACATCACTCCATGTGAGGCTATAGGCCTGGGAGAGTCTCAAGAATTTTTTTCTATATCTGGTAGGATTTTCAGAAAATGATCCTAACTTTTCTTCTATCTGACTCATGTCTGACAATGAAAATGGCACATGGTTGTGGGGGGCGGGGGTCCTAAGATGGCAGAGGAATAGGATGGGGAGACCACTTTTCCCCCCACAAATTCATTGAAAGAGCATTTGAACGCTGAGCAAATTCCACAAAACAACTTCTGAATGCTGGCAGGGGACATCAGGCACCCAGAAAGGCAGTCCATTGTCTTTGAAAGGAGGTAGGACATATTTTGTCTTTTATATTTTAAAAGATAAAAACAGAGACAAAAGAGTTAGGGATGGAGAACAGTCCCGGGAAGGGAGTCCTAAAAAAGAAGTTTCCAAACACCAGGAGACCCTCTCATCGGCGGGTCTGTGGGGAGTTTTGGAATCCCAGAGGGCAACATAACCAGGAGGAAAAATAAATAAATAAAACCCACAGATTACATTCCTAATGGCAACTCCCAGCAGAGAAGTAGCCCAGACTCTTGCATCCGCCACCAGCAAGCAGAGGCTGAACAGGGAGGCACAAGCTGCACTGCTTAGGATACCGGGCCTGAATGCCCTGTGGGCAATCTATGGGAACTGACGTGAGATAGCAACCCAAACTGTGGGATAGCCAGAGAGAGAGAAAAAATAGAGAGAGAGAGAACTATCCCACAAAAAGCCCTAACCTAAGTCACTGCCAAGCTCACAGAACAAAGGACTGAGCAAATATCAGAGGAGAGCTAGTCGTGGATCAGCCCATCCCCCACCAGAGGCAGGGAGGCAGGGAGGCAGGGGGACCGGGGTGTGCAGCCAGACCCAGAAAGGGGCAATCTTGGCCCCAGAGATGGCATCCTCTACCAAACTTCAAGAAGGTTCCCAGTTGTTAACCAAGACTTCTTGGGGTTCTGGACATTTGACATCTACCAGGAGGGTTGCAGCCAGAGATCAGCCCTCCAGAGGAGACACATGGCACATCTGAGACAGGCACGCCCGCTGCCACCCAGGAAACCGAGCGGCTGGAACCAGGGAGGTGATAAGACGCACTGCACCTGGGGAGAGTGCGCTTGGCAAGCACCTGGTCGCCTGAGCTGCTCGAACCTGGGAAGGGCACAAAATGCAGGCCCAACCGAGTCTGTACCTTTGTGGAGTACCCAAGAACCTGAACCTGAGCGGCTTAGACCTGGGAAGTGCACGCAAGCCAGGGCCCACCTCAGACAGTTCCCCGGCAGAGCAACCTAGAGCCTGAGAAGTGTAGACTGGGAAAGCACATACACCATGAGCGGGGGCAAACCCAGTGAGGCCGAGACACTGCATGCACTCCCCACACACGCCAGTGATATTTGTTTGCAGTGTTCCTCCCTTCCCATAGCACGACTGAACAAGTGAGCCTAAATAAGTGACCACCTTCGCCGCCTTATGTCAGGGCGGAAATTAGACACTGAAGAGACCAGCAAACAGAAGAAGCTAAAATAAACAGAGAGAACCACTTTGGAAGTGACAGGTGCAACAGGTTAAAACCCTGAAGTTAGCACCGACTACATTGGAAGGGGCCTATAGATCTTGAGAAGTATAAGACAGATCAAGGAACTATCTGAAACTGAACTGACTCCACACTGCCCACAACAGCTCCAGAGAAATTCCTAGATATATTTTTACTATTATCATTAAAAAAAAATTTTTTTTAGTTTTTTTTATTTTTAGGTTCTCTATTACTCCTTTAATTTTCATTTTCATAACCTATTATTACCTTGTGACTGCAGCCATGAAATTAAAAGACGCTTACTCCTTGGAAGGAAAGTTATGACCAACCTAGATAGCATATTCAAAAGCAGAGACATTACTTTGCCAACAAAGGTTCGTCTAGTCAAGGCTATGGTTTTTCCTGTGGTCATGTATGGATGTGAGACTTGGACTCTGAAGAAGGCTGAGCGCCAAAGAGTTGATGCATTTGAACTGTAGTGTTGGAGAAGACTCTTGAGGGTCCCTTGGACTGCAAGGAGATCCAACCAGTCCATTCTGAAGGAGATCAGCCCTGGGATTTCTTTGGAAGGAATAATGCTACAGCTGAAACTCCAGTACTTTGGCCACCTCATGTGAAGAGTTAACTCATTGGAAAAGACTCTGATGCTGGGAGGGATTGGGGGCAGGAGGAGAAGGGGATGACAGAGGATGAGGTGGCTGGATGGCATCACTGACTCGATGGACATGAGTCTGAGTGAACTCCGGGAGTTGGTGATGGACAGGGAGGCCTGGCGTGCTGCGATTCATGGGGTCGCAAAGAGTCCGACACGACTGAGCGACTGATCTGATCTGATCTGATTACCTTGCAAAAAAAAGACCCTATTTTAAAAGCAAACTTCATATATCTATTTTATAATTTTTTTAACTTTGTTTGTTTTTTTTGAGATTGTATTTTCAAGAGTCTAACCTCTACTCTAGATTTTTAATCTTTGCTTTTTGGTATTTGTTATCAATTTTGTACCTTTAAGAATCTAATCT